>NW_006160131.1:2406841-2412817 GCF_000334495.1 Tupaia belangeri chinensis
CTCAGGTATTTCCGACTAAAAACGTGATAATGGACTGAGATTGGGAAGTCTTTCTTTGCCTCATCTTGGTTTCTGGTGGTTGCCAGTGATTTCTGGCTTTTCTTGGCTGGGAGATGCATCACCCTAATCTCTGCTTTGCCTTTACAGGGCTCCTCTATGCATGGGTGTGCTCTCTAACTCAGTGCGACCTCACTGTAGCTTGATTATAAATGCAAACCCCCATTTTTACATAAAGTCATATTCCCAGGTTCTGGGGGTAGGGCTTCAACGTATCTGTTTAGAAGACGTAATTTACCCTATAACAGCTATCAGTTGAGCAGATGTAATAATTTACCTATTGGACCATTCAGACTCTATTTTTCCACCTTGCTCACAGAGGTATTATTTAAGTTAGCAGCTCCACTTTCATCATTCCTTCCCTGGACTATTACTGTAATGAGCTCCCTGTTATTCTTCCTTCAATTTCTCCATCTCCATCCACCTTGCTTGTTACCCCAAGCGACCTTTCTAAGACAGTTCTGATCATGCAAGCCCACTGCTCAAATTCCACCATGATTTTCAGTTACCTCCATTTCAAAATCCACACTTTTTAGTGTGATAGTCCAGGTCCTATGATTATCTGTTTCTTTTGGCCCACACAGCTTCATCCATGACTTGTGTCTGGCTTGCAGTTTACACCGTAGGAGTTCTGAAGTTGCTGTGAGTGTCTGTGTGCACCTGGCACTCCATACCTGGCAGTTCTCTCTTCTCCCTCTACAGTTTACACGGACTTCTCCTCCAATGAGCTCCAATGAGCTAATGAAAGTCCCACGGTCAACTGGTAACATAGATATTTCCTAGTTAATATTGGGTTCTCAGAAAAACCGTGATGCGTTTTCGCATAGAAAAATAGGAAAAACACGTCATGACTTTTCTGACAGCCAAATAGATGTAATTCTCAGGGTGCTAAAAGTCAATGAGAGGAAACTCTTAGCCTTAAGGGTGAAGCCAGGGGTCATATGTGGGTTTATGACTTCAATACAGGGTCCTTTCTGGTGTGTGGTGTCTGTGAAGTTCACACTTACAGACTTGGCCTTCCATATACTCAGACTTGTCACCTGTTTCTCATAGTATCTGTGCAAGCTGAAAATGAAGAATTTAGGGAGCATATCCTTCTTACATTATATCATGAACAGGAATAATTTTGGAGGCAAAAATAGAATTTCTCAAATGAAACATTTAGGGTAGGAAAAAAGTGCATTTAAGCTACAAGAGACTGCATTTCTTTCATAACTTCTCTCTTATAAAAAGATTAGTGCATATTTGTAAATATCCCCTTCTTGTGTATCAGGAAGGCACAGTTGGCCCTGGAAATTGAATAAAGCATCAATTTATGTCTGTGTTTCTTTAAGATACAGCTGTGAGTCAGAGGTGCTATGCCAGGTGTTATAGGGGTTTCCATGGTAACTTCATTTTATTTCCCTTCCTGAATAGCACTGTTAAATAGTGGCTTTGAAGCAATCCCCCTTTGAGATCCTCATCCTAAAGGTTTCATTTTAAGCTGCATTTACACATTTCCAAAAAGACAGAGGCACTGTATGATCTCTCGGGGAACATGCAGAACTTCCAGCTGATTTAAACTCTCTGTCCTGTCCTGTTATTACTATTATTACATGAAGGAGCCCATACTGACTTTAATTCTCAGTCTTGACGTTCCTTTGTAGATGTAGCTGAAGACACTTCACAACATTATTATTTATTTATTTATTTTTAGGGAGAGATTTTTGCTATAGGGCATGAGTGCTCCCCAGAGAGACAGAGAGAGACAGAAAGTGAGAAATCAATTCCCAGGGGTTAGTCATGCCACAGTCCCTTCTCTTCCATTCTCCTCTTGGGATCTTGGACACGCATGCACGTTAGCCAGTGTGAAGTTTAAGCTGCCGGATCCAGGACTTGAATCGCAGTCCATTACGTGGGAGTCCAGCAACATTACCATTATGCCATCTGCTGGTTCCTCACACCATTATTTTTAGGAAAGATAAATTTCTTTTCTTTTTTTAGATTTTTGCCATAGGGTATGTGCACTCACTGGAGAGAGATAGAGACAGAGAGATAGGGAAAGTGAGAAATCACCCTCCGGACGCATGGCCATGCTGCACTTTCTTCTCTGCCATTCTCCTCTTGGGATTTTCAAGCTGCCTGGTCCAGGACTCAAACCACGTTAGCTATGTGAGGGTCTAGTATCTTATTACCACAGTACTTATTGGCCAAAGAAAGATACATTTTTTAAAAAGATTTATTTATTTTTAATTTTATCTATTATTATTATTATTCATTTTTGATCAGAGAGTGACAGAGAGAAGGGAGAGTGAGAAAGCAAGCTACCAAGTCTGGGACTCTGTAGTTAGCCATTTGAGAGACCAACGCCTTAACCACCATGCCACCTGCCGGCCTAAGATCAATTTCTAAAAATATTTGTAGAAAAAACAGGTCAGGATCATTGGGCAAATATGAAGTAGAAATCCTTGTAATAGAGAAGGCTTTGTGTGTGTGAGTGTAGTCATGCTTCACATTCCATAGGCTGCAGGAATGTGTGGGAATGGGCTAACCGTGGAAGCCTCTCAGAGGCCTAGGCTGCGCCGACTTCGTATTCTGAGACCTTCTAAAGCAGAGACTGGTCTGGACATTAAGAGATCTCTGCCCAAGGATGTCACATCTGTATTTATCTTGTGGGTGGACAAATTGCTATTATGTCAGAGGCATTCATTCATTCACTCATTCATTTCTCAAGAGAAGTAAAACATAGTGGTTAGTGCTTGGGTATGTGAGTCCCGCAGACCCAGGTTTGTCGTCATTTCTTTAAGCCTATGTTTCTTCATTTCACAGTTGGGGTTGATGAGTGGCCAGATTGCGGTACAGCAATTCCACATGAGAAAATTACCTTGCTGCGTATGCCAAATGCATGTATGTGGTGGGGAGGGATAGTGGTAAATAATTGGAGAGGGGAGGAGTGGGGTGAAAATAGAAAAAGGTCTGAACCACCGTGGTACAGTTCTAGAAGTGAAGATCTTTATCTTTGTCAAAAGTAGAAGTAGGTCAACCTCATAGCCTGCTGGTTAAGGGAGCCAGATCCCGCATGGCCAACCTTGGTTTTAATTCCAGCCCTGGGAGTTTGAGAAACACACTAGATGTGTATGCATGTGTGCCCAAGATCCTGACAAGATGGAGAGAGGAGAGAGGGCAGTGTGACCATACCACATTGGGTAATGCTTCTCTCTCCCCTTTTCTTATTGTCTCTCTCTCTCTCTTGCTTCTCTTTGATGAGCACAGGCACACTCTGACAATTCAGGAAAAAAGAAAGACAAGAAAAAAGGAATAGCCCCTCTTGGAGCCCCTGTGGCAAACTACTAAAATATTCCAAGCCATTTAGACATTGGTTCTGAAAATCCCAACTAAACCCATCATAATTACTTTGAAGAGCTATTCATTTAAAATCTTTGAAAAAATGCAAGACTCTACAAAAATATAAACTTTTATCACTACTACCCAAATGAGGAAAGTTGGAAGAGATTCAGTCCGTATTCAGTCTAATTAGTGTACTTTGCCTTGTCCATATGGTTCTCACACTAGCTGCTGGCGTGCTCCTGGCTGGGAACAGTCGCTCTGTAAATGGGTATGTGCTACCTGCCAGGTCTGCAGCGTAGCGCTTTATGAATAGCGTTTCTTATCCTTCCCACTACATTACAGGGTGGGCGTTTTCAATCCCATTTCTCAGATGCCTAAATCAAGCTCAGACATGCTGGATGTTTCCCACAAAGCATCGCAGCAAAGCAGGGTGGACAGCTATTTGGGCCTACCTCAACCCGTCCTCAGAGTCACAGTGGGATCTTGTGAGAACAGGTAAGAAGATAGTTTGGATTCCAGGAGCAGGACAGAAAAGGGGTTGGTGTTCTTCTAACTTCAATGATTAGCCCTAGCCTGCTTTTTTTTTTTTTTCTCTCTCTCTTTCTTTACATTGTAAAGACAAAAAATAGCTCCTTAATAGGTCTTCCAGCATTTAAATTTCCCACCTATAACTCTCTGGACACAGCCTCCTATAAGCAGCCCTCCAATGCTGCTCCCCTATGTCCCTGATCTGCTCCTTAGCCCCTCTCATGGTCCACACTCCCCTAGAGCCAGGGCAGCTCCAGCTGGCCTGTCTCTCCAAGCCTCCACCGTATGCTGGGTACAGCCACCTTCCTGGTTTATTGCCTAAGCCTGGAGACAGCCCAGCGAGGTAGGTATTACAATTTGTATTTTACAAGATGAGGAACATGAGGTTCAAAGAAAATAAAATGTCTAAGCTTTTAAGTGGAGAGGCTAGGATTTGAAACCTGGCCAGCTGGTCTTGATCAGTGTGCTCATTATGTCCTCAGAGACCTGGGGGTCTTCCTGAGCTACGTGTGGTTTCCACCTATAATGCTTATAACAAACGTGAGTACCACCCAGTGTCTAGATCAAGTTTGGCAATGCTTACTTTTCCTTCAACATAGAATGGTAAACGTTATTGCTCCTGTCACTCAGAGGAGGTGGGCCTTCTTTCTGTCCCGGTCTCTCACCTGCTTTCCCTCTGGAGGAAATGAGGAGGTGGGGAAGGTGGTAAGAAAGACCCAGAGTATCCTCAAATCCAGCCTCCAGGGAAGAGTCTTATTCAGTGCAAACCAAAGTGTTCATGACTGGGTGGATGTGCATGACGGTGGCGCTGTCCAGTGAGAATGCCACTTTCCAAAAGCATTCAAAAGAGAAGAGCAATTCAAGGTGTCACTGCTGAGTTTCTGCTGTCCGTGACTCTGGGTTCTATGACCCAAAAAGAAAAGGTACCTTTCTCAAGGGTTTTACTTAGTGCTCTCCTGTCTCTGTTCATGTAACTGACTGCAGATCTAGGGTACCAGAATTGAATCCAGTCGGCAGTGGAAGGGTGTGTTGTCTTACAGTCAAATAAGATTCCAGACCCTAAGTCCACCACTTGCTTGCTTCCTTGGGTGAGGGATTTGACTTCCATTTCCTCCTCTGTGAAATGAGCATAAATTTACTTTGGGAAATTTGTTTACAAGAGAATGAGGGTGCTCCCTGTATCTATACTGTATTTTCACAACTGGTTTGGCCATTTGGATGCAGGGTCAAGTTGATTTGCTGGAGTGTTCTGATGATGCTGCATGTGTGACCTTCAGGCTCCATGGCTTACCCAATTCTTCATTTGTACTGTGAGCAAATAATTTATTTGTTAATGATTTATTTATCCATTCACCTATTAATTAAGTCAATTAATTAATTGACTCACTCTTAATTATTTATTCAGTGAAGACTTATAAGCTCAATGCTGCTATCAGTCTTGGAGAAGCAGAAATGTAGGTCCTACCTTGGATAATAGTGGGAAACACTCAGCAGAAAGGGTGAATTCACAGCCCTGAGCAAGCTGCTCTGAGCCCTCTACCTTCCCATTTGCAACTTCACTTACATTCCAGGATAACCCAGCGATACAGGCATTACTTTCACAGATAGGAAAGCAAAACTCAAACAGATAAAGTCTGCATGCTAAGTCACATGGTTCGGCCAGTGGTAGAGCTGAGATTTGGGTGCAAACCTGCCTACTGCAGTACTTGGGCTCTTTTTAACACTCCATGTGGCCACTGAGCAGTGCCAGAGAGAGAGACTCAAGCCAATCAATTTTATGAAGAAGGTCTCGCAAAAATTGGAATTGTAAGGTTGCAGGAATGTAATGTAATTTAGCTTTCACAGTAATTGGCATTCCACCCAAGTCTAATTTTAACCTGGTTTATAAAGTGGAACCTATTCTATCCACCTTGAAAATGTAATCTATCGTCCTTTCTCTTCTCCTCCACATACACCTTACATACCACACCCTTAGTAAGGCTCTCCATGTTGGTGCTCCACCCTCCTCTTTTGTTTTTGCTTTTTTTTTTTTTTTTTTTGTTCCTCCAATTTTTCTCTTTTCCT
>NW_006160131.1:2413147-2426389 GCF_000334495.1 Tupaia belangeri chinensis
CCCCCCTCCCCTTTTGTTTTTGCTTTTTTTTTTTTTTTTTTGGTCACTCGAATTTTCCTCTTCTCTCCCACACATGCCCAGCTTCCTGCCTCTAGCTCTTTACTATGCTGTCCCCTCCATCCAGATGGCCACTTTTCTCCACTGTCTGTTGAAACACACACAGACAGAAGCAATCTGCCCTTCTCTGAACTTCTTCTGTCCCTTTTTAAGCTGCTTTTTCTTCAGTTTATGGTTGACTACACATGCTTTTTCAATTGTCCACCTTGAGTAACAAATCCATTCTATATCCTTTGTCAAGCTCTGTGGTTTGGACACAGTAGGTAGACAGTATTTGTTAGATAAATATAAAATGCCACATTCTAGCTTTGTGGCTAAGCCCAGTTCCGCCTTGCCCTTTGGTTCAAATTTGTGGGGCACAATGGGAATACTGAGATTGGCCATATGCTGAAGATGCGTATGAATGCATCCTGGTTGGCAGGATGGTCTTTTTGACAGCCAACAGTGTCAAAAAGTGCTTGATGTATCCCAGACTTTATGTTGGACACTGGGGATTCAGCAATGAGCAGTACATGGCCTCCTCTCCTGAGGAGCTCAGTGGGGGTGGGAGAGTGGGAGAAGTACAGAGGAAGCCGAGAAAATCAACGATTACTGTACACTGTGACTTAGGGTGGCCCAGCAGTAGGCTACCTCATATAACCTGAGTGGGAGCACCAGGGAAGATTTATCAGGGAGGTGATACTCAGTTGAATTGTGATGGAGCAGAAAAAGTAGAGGTGTCGGGGAGGGAGCCCTAAGCAGCTGAAGAAAAGGGAACAGCAAATGGAAAGGTCCTGGGGATTAAATGATCATGATATATATGAGGCACTTGGAGCCAAACATGAACTTAATTTCCCTAATAGCAAAGTGAAACATGACTAGCATGAATGTCCAAAGACCTTCTAAACATTCTGTGATTTGGTGTATAGTGTATTTCTTACACCTCTTTCCTCAGTAAGAATTTAAGTCTCAAGTATAAAGTGGATTGTCAAAAGAATCAGATATGTAATCTCTGTCTTCTTGAAATATTCTCACAAATTTTTCACCGGGCTAGCTCTAGACAATTTTTTCAGACTTCGAGATTGAAAACTTTGTATAAAGATCTGAGCAGTAGAGACTCCATAAAAGACTGGTCTAATTAAGCATCTTGGGGAAAGTAAAATGCTTTTCAGCAAAGCTGATGTGCCTCTCTCTGTTTTTTTTAAATGAGATTTTTCATTGTAGCCCCAGGATCTCAAGAGGAGTAGAAATGTTGAATGATAATGCTTTCAAAATAACTTCAGAATCACACTCGTTTTAGGCAGGAAACGTATTTTCTATTCAATTACAGATTATGAAAGATACTCCTAGGTTCTGCCGCTGGGGATGTCTCATTAAAGCTGTTTCTTCACAGGCAAATATGGCAAGTGGAACATGGACTAACACCTGTACTTTCCAAGTCATCTTCCGTACTTTGTGCTTTGAATCCTTCCAATGGCCCTAAGAGCTGCTCAGTAGGGTCACCTAGTGTGGAAGTGACAAATCTGGACTTGGAGCACAGGTCTGTGTGGTCTGCCATGTTACGCTTTGTAGTGGACATTGATTTTACCTGCCCACTTCCCTTCTCTTTCTTGTGATAATAGCAACTTGATTTTCCTTGGCAGACGCATCTTGCCATCACCCCTAGGTCTGTTAATGTTGGTGTGGCTGATCTTAGCACTTCACTCCAGAGATGGGCACAGGCTCCCAAGGCTGGCTTATGGGCAGCTTACATTTCAACTGGCCCCAGGTTCATGGATTGTTCTATGGTCTAGGCCAGGTCAGTAGTGAACTCTGAATTTTGCCATAACCATCATAAAAGAGACATTCTTTTTCCACTGAAATTGCCAGTTGTAAGGATATCGTAAGCCCTGAGATGTTAGAACTCACACAAAGGATTTAGTTAAAGACAGAGGGAATTACAACCACAAAGTGGAGGTAAGATGACCTGCCTGTCCTGGCTTGCCTGTGTTTTAATGGTTATAGCTCTGAAAGTCCTAAATCCTGAGAGCTCCTTATACGTAGGGAAATTGCGGCCATTGGTTACCTAGTGAAGTGAGAGAGGGATTGGCACATGTCTGATGCCTGACTACATCTGCATTCTTCTGTTGATTTTTCCAATACATTTCCTTGTCAGATTAAGCCAAGTTGAATTGATTTCTTTATTTTTTATACATGTAATTTATTTTTAAAAAATTATTTAATTAAAAAATTATTTAATTTTATTTATTCATTCATTTATTTTACATTGGTTGAGAGAGAGAGAGAAAGTGAGAAAGCAAGCCACCAGGTTCGGGACTTGAACAGTGGTGGGTCATGTGGGAGCATCCAACACCTTAACCACCATGCCACCTGCTGGTCCCTGAATTGATTTCTATTACTCAAAATTGAGAAGGCCTTGGATAATACATAGCAGCAAGTTTGAGGCTTGAAACCTTCCTACAGGGAAAGACAGCACAGAGGGAAACAAGGGAAAGAAAGGCATGGAATGTCACTAGAGAGTAGTTGGAGACTGTTGCTCTCATGCAAGGGCTGCAGAAAGTCCAAAGCCAACAATGTTGGGTAGGAGGTAGGTTTTAACTAGACCTTGACTAAAGCTCAAGATTTGGGTTCAAGAAGCAGGGAGACAGAGACGGAAGAGCTCACTGAACAAGTACAAAATGCTTAACCAAAAATAATGCTTCTCCCTATACATTAATATCAACAAAACTGTTTCAATTAAACTTACTTTGGAGTTCTTAACTCAGGAGGAATCCTGAAAAGTAGCGCCAAGGGTTTATGAGCTGTTTTTAATATTAACATACATCAATGATAAGTCTGAAGAGGTTGTTAGAGGTGTCGTGCGCCTTTGCCTTGGCATGAAATTCTATCAGCCCTTTCCCTCTAGCTCACAGGGCAATAAGCCTTTGATTAATGACTGATGCTTAATAGAGGCAGTAGATAGGATCCTTCAAAGAGGTCTGCGGGGCTGCTAAGAGTCTCAAAAAAAATCTTAGTGCTGAAAGGATTACAAATTGTATATTTCATGTGGGTTACCTCATGGAATCTGAAGTCAGACTGATTTATACTTGAAATTGCACATTAGCTGTGTGACCTTGCATAAATCATTTAATTTTCTTGAGCTTGTTTTCCTTACTGCTCTAATAAATAAGAAAACAAACACCATATTTTCCCTTGAGATCCTTTATACAAAGCACTGTGGCTGGCCATATTAAGAGCTCAGTGTGTATCTTAGTCCATGTGTGCTGCTGTAACAAAATAACAGACTGGGTAATGCATAAACCAAGGAAATTTATCTATGGCAGTTCTGGAGGCTAGGAAGTTTGTGATGAAGTTGATGGCAGGTTCAATTGTCTCATGAGAGATGCTCTCTGCTTCTAAGAAGTTACCTTGTGACCGTATCCTCTGGAGGAGAGAAACACTTTGTCCTTACATGGCAGGAAGGATTGAGAGAGTGAACAGGGACAATCTCTGTTACACTCTTTTATAAGGGCACTTAATCCTCAGTTTCTAAAGAGCCATACATTTCCATAGTGTTGCATTGGGGGTTAAGATTCAACATGATTTTTTAGGAACAATTTTTTAACCATAGTAGCCTATTACTTCGTTTCTCATTTCTAGCTAACCAGCTCGCAGTGTCTTTAAGCAGATTATTTGTGTGTGCGCACGTGCATGCATGTGTGTGTGTGTGTGTGTGTGTGTGTGTGTATCCAGGAACAGAGAGAATTGTCTGTTTTATAAAGTGATTCAATCCATTCTGGGAAAGCTCAGATGATAAAAAAACTCTTCTTATTTTGAGCCAACGTCTGTCTCTTAACTTGTTCTCACTGATCTTACGCTTTCTGTAATTATTTCAGTATGTTTAATTCCTTTCTATCAGTTACAGTCCTTTGGTAGTTGACAGCAGCTCTCATGTCAGAACCTTCTGGATGCATGTAGTAAAGATGACATGTGAAAAGATAAAGAGCTCAGTGCAATGCCTGGGGTGTGGGAAGGGATCAGGACGTGGGAGCTTTTTAGACTTTGGAGCAAAATCCTGGGGTCAATTCCAAGCTCTGCTGCTTTCTAGGTGTCTGACTTGGGATTAGTTACATAACTACTTTGTACCTCAATTTAATTCTCTATAAAATGGGAATGAAAAGTCTACTTCATAGAGTTCTTTTGAATTAGTTAAGAATAAAATACATTATGATTTACATAAATTAAGTCTCCAAACACATAAACTTTCCTCAGAATTCAGGAGAGAAATGGAAAACTTCACAGATCCTGTGTAATTCAGAACCAAAGTGAACAAACTCAAAATGAGGAAGGCTTGGGATTTAGAAAACTGTCCAACCCAGGATGGCAATTATGGGAACTTCTAGGTATTGTCTGTGTCCAGGAATAGAAAAGGACCAGTCTAGAGAGGAGCAGGAAGAGGGGAATTCTAAAAGGATGGCCTTCTGAAAACAGGAGGGCTTAATAATAAAAAAAAAAAGATGGAACTCATAAAAATTTTAGACTTACTGCTACAACTTGCAAGTGCGAGCAGAAAATAAAGATAATTAGAAACTATAGTGACAACATAAAGCTCTACGAGAAAGAAAATATAATCATAGTACTCTACTTGGTTCTTCAGTAGCATATTTATACAAGCATAATAAAGTTATCTATTCATCAAAAGATAGTGACGCAAGCATCCTGTGATGATGAGAAAGAACGGTGGAGATGGAGGTGCCAATGAGCTAATCCTCATCAAGCAGATAAAGTGGAAAATAATGTACACCTATAACAAAGAGATGAAAGGGACTGGGGAGACGTTGGTCAAAAGATAAAAATTTCGGTTAGAAAGAGTAAATTCAAGAGCTCTGTTGAACCATACAACAACAATAGTGAATAACAAGGTATTGTATAGTTGAGAATTGCTAAGACAATAGTTTTAAATGTTCCCACCATGGAAAAAACAAAAAAACATAAGTATGTGAGGTATTGGCTACATATATATATGTGTGTGTGTATGTGTGTGTACATATGTGTATATATAAACTATATACATTATAGTACATTATATATATAAATAATATATATGCTATAAAATATATAAAATATACTATATATTTTTAAGAGACATTTTTGCTGTAGGGTGTGTGCACTTGTTGGAGAGACAGAGAGAGATAGAGAGGCAGAAAGCAAGAAATCACCCTCCATGGGGGATGGCCACATTGGAATCCCTTCTCCTCCATTCTCTTCTTGGGATTTTGGGCACACATGCACATGTGCCCAGTGTGAATTTTAAGCCACTGAATCTGGGACTTGATCCACGATCGACTACGTGGGAGTCCAGTGACATAACCATTATGCCATGTGCCAGTCCTGGTATTGATTATATTAATTAACTAGATTTAGTTAGTTATTCCACAATGTATATATAAATCAAAATATCATGTTGTATACCATAAATACATATAATTTTATTTGTCAGTCAAATAATAATAGCAAAGTAGAAATGTAAACATATCATTAGAATATGGAGAAAATTACCAAGAGAAATAACTAAAATAATTAAAATTTGTCTCTGGGGAGTAGGAATGAAAATTGGGGTGAGACATAAAACATTCACTTATGTATTCAAAAATAAATGTTTACTTGTTATGTGCACAGCAGTGTTTTAGGTACAAGCAAAAATGTCAACAGCCAAGGCAGTCAGTCTCTGCTCCTGTCGCTCTCACCCTTTATAGAGGGTGCCAAAGGCTGGTTCCCTGAGAGTGGGTCCCCTACCAGGCCCTTAGATGCAGGAGAGCCAGGGAAACTTGGAATCAGATCTCTCCTCTGCCACATGAGCTGTGCGATCTTGGATCAATTACTTGAAATGTGAAAAACTCAGTTTCCATGTTTGTAAAATAGTCATGAGAATACCTTATAAGATGAAGATTAAATGAAAGCAGGATGCCACAAGTTGGTCAGCTTTAGGGCCTGATCGGAGTCAAGATTCAAACAGTCTCCAGGACTCAGTTTCTCTTTCTTTTTGGCTGAAATGTTTACAGGCTTAATTTAGACTCAGGCTCCATACCAGTGGTAACAAATCCAGGTCTTTCTTACAAGTCTCAGTTTTATAGACTGGGGCTTAGAGTCACCTCTGTTTTACAAATAGCACTGTGCAGAAGTCTGGTAAAATCTCATTGGCTGTGCTGGGCTCCACTCTGGAGCCAATCACTGTGGCCAGGCAAGTGGGAGTCTGTGATTGGTCAGCACTGTCCTAAGTAGAAAGAGAGTGTTGGAAACACATGGACTGAAGGTAGAAGTGGTGATTACTTAACCCAACCTCAAGGGCTTTAACACAGCTGGACAAAGAAGTGGGGGAAAAAGGCCACTTTAATAAATGGAAAATTATTTTGCCATAGAAAACTGTCTTAAGCTCTTTTAAATTTTTTTTTTCAAAGAACTTTCTTGACTAGTAAAAAATAATAATAGCTGCAATTTATTGAGGGCTTCCTAAGTAACACATCCTGGATTAAGCACTTAACATACTCTACTATATAATCTTCATTTTTTTTTTAAAAAGAGATTTTTGCTATAGGACGTGTGCTTGTCAGAGAGACAGAGAGAAAGATAGTGAGGAATCACCCCTGGGGGGAATGGCCATACTGCAATTCCTTCTCCTCCATTCTCCTCTTGAGATTTTGGGCATGCACATACACATACCCAGCATGAGTTTCAAGTTGCTGGATACAAAACTCGAATAATGGTTGGCCATGTGGGGTCCAGTGCCTTACTGCTACACCACTTGCTGGTCCCAATATAATCTTCATATTTTACAGTTGAAGGAACTAAGGGTTAGGGTTGCTAAATAAATACATGGTTGTCTTTAGGGAAATCCTATGAATGCAATATTATTTATATCATGTCATATCATATCATATTATGCCATGCCATACTGTATCATATTTCTCCTTTATTTGCAGGTGAAGAAACTGAGGTTTAGAGAGGATGAAAGTCTTTTTTTTATGTTTTTTTTTTTTTTGAGAGGTTTTTGCTATAGGACACATGCGTTTGCCAGAAAAACAGAGAAAGACAGAAAGCAAGAAATCACCCCCCCAGGGGGGATGGCCACAATCCCTTCTCCATTCTCTTGGGATCTTGGGCAGCAACGCACATGTGCCCAGTGTGAGTTTAAGCCACTGGGTCCAGGACTCAAATCATGGTCAACCACATAGGAGTCCAGCGACACAGCCATTATGCCAACTGCTGGTCTTAGAGAGGATGAAAGTCTTAAGAAAAAGTGGAAGAGCTGATATTGGAGCCAGGGCTGTTTGACTCCAAAGTCCAGATTCTTAGTTACTAAGTTATTTTTCTTCTCAAGCACATGGGTCAAAAACCAACAGAAACAGGAAAGCTTCCCAGGATGCCCCAACTTTATTCCCACATCATCTTCCTTAGATCCACCCGGGATTCCTGACATCACACTGGCAGTTCATGGCTCTCTTGACTCCGGGATCTGAACCTTTGCCCTAACTCCCAACTTGACAGCTCCTATAACGGGTCTGGGTTGAACAGAGCTGGAATCTGTTCCTGTACCCACCTTGTGACTCGCATGTTGGCAGGGTTTAGTTCCAAACAGGCTGCTGGACAGACTTCACGTTCTTACTGACTGCTAGTCAGAGGCCTCCTCTCGTTCCCTGTGAGTCTCTTCACAGGGTGGCTATTCCAGAGAGTGAGCAAGTGTGAGAGCAAAAGAGACCACCCAAGATGGAAGCTTCAGTTTTGTAACTAATCTCGAAAACGACATTCCATTATTTTCCCCACAATCTATTCCTGAGTCACTACATCCAGCCTTCTTCAAGGATTTTCACAGGAACATGACTACCAGTAGGTGGATTCTCTGAGGGTCATCTTAGAGGCTGCCTGTAGCACCATATCCAAGAGAGTGTCCAGGTCCCAAGCCAGTTCGAACAACTCTGCTAACTTGGTTCTTTCCTCAAGAACCCCAAATAAGGACACTAAGTGGTGGAGGTAATGGGGGGGGGGGGCTCACCAAAGAGTGCGTCTAAAAGAAAAAAGAAAAAAAAAGCACCTGCTCCTCCTTTAAGGTCACATTCAAATATCTGTCTCCTCCGGGGACCCTTCTATGTCCTCCCTTCTCTCTCTCGGTAGTGTTTGACTCTCCCTCTGGGGACCCACTACCTCACACACACCATCCCTCCGGTGGAGCACTGTCTGTGTGTGGTACAGTGGTCTCACATGTCTCTACCGTGAGATTCGAGGGTGAGCTGTACCGAGCACAGACAACAATGGTGAACACAAGAGACAAGGTCCCCCTCCACCTGAGAGCACTATCTGGTTAAACACAGACATCCGATTACATAAGCAATCCATTATTTATTTATTTTTTTTTTGGAGAGATTTTCACTGTAGGGCGCGTGCGCTCGCCAGACAGACAGAGAGAGACATAGAGACAGAAAGCGAGAAATCACCCCCCATGGGGGATGGTCATGCCGCAATCCCTTCTCCTCCATTCTCCTCTCGGAATCTTGGGCACGCACGCACACGTGCCCGGCGTGAGTTTTTTAAGCCACCAGGTCCGGGACACGAACCGCGGTCGACTACGTGGGAGTCCAGCGACATAGCCATTACGCTAACTGCTGGTTCCCCATTATTTTAAATTGTGGTAAGTGCCTTGATACCAAAGTTCAGGGGTAATGAAACAAAGGCCTCTCATCTGGTCTGCCTTTTGTGTTCCTCTTTCTATCACTAGCTTCTAGCACTGAGCAGGGCACAAAGCAGGAAGGTAGCAAATGCTTACTCGATAAAAGAATTAAATCAGAAAAGAACGATTTTAAAATATGTGTACGTTTAGTTTTCCTGACCAGAATATTAATTCCTTGAACATGGAAATTGTTGCCTAACTCATTGTACTCAATATAATTTGAGCTCAGTGAACAAATTAAGAGCTTGATTTAATATATTATTTTCCATTGTTATACTTACTAGCTTTAATATGTTACTCAAGATTTTTTAAATTGCAAATGACAGGAATAAGTTTCAGCAAGAATGAGAATTTATTGTTTCTTATGGCTGATAATTGATAAGTCCAGGGGTGGCACAAGCTTTCATCATGGGTCTCCATTGTCATCAGTACTTGATGGGTCTTCGTCTCTTGAGTTTGTTTTCTATAGAGCCTCAGGTAGACTCCTTTGTAGCTGGTGGTGAAGGTGACCGCTCATAGTTCTAGGCTCAGTAACCACAGCAAAAAGAGAACAATTCTTTCCTGAGGGCTCTCATGAAATCTCAAGCTTGACTCCCACTCGCTTGGCTTGGCCACCTGCCTTTCCCTGTTACCTTTAGCCAGGGGGAGACAGAATCACCTTGGACAGGGCTGGACAAAATGGCCATACCTAGTGCCAGGAGTTGGACCCATCCTCCTCCTACCTCAAACCACATAGACTGAAAGAGTCGGAGATGGCTTTGTGTAGAAATGCTGGACTATTAAAAACCTATACGCATACTTAGCGTTCAAGAAGATGCAAAAAGAGTGTGACTCTAGATTTCAAAATCTAGGGCTCAAACAAACTTTCAGCTAAACAAAGAAAAGCCTTTGTATTAAGATTGCAGAGTAGAATTGCATGTTCTATAAAAGATCTAAAAATGAAGAGTGAGCTAGATTGCTACATTTTATAACTTGCCATTTCCAGACAATGGATAAGTGCTAATTATTTCTCCCACAGCCCCTTAAAAGGCAAATAGTGTTATTCAAATAAAGCT
Organism: Tupaia belangeri chinensis; assembly: GCF_000334495.1. Taxonomy (NCBI): domain Eukaryota; kingdom Metazoa; phylum Chordata; class Mammalia; order Scandentia; family Tupaiidae; genus Tupaia; species Tupaia belangeri. Next base: position 2,422,940 of record NW_006160131.1, read on the forward strand.
CTCAGAGATTAGAAAACAGAGAGGTTGTGACAACATCTAGATCAGAGAATAGATTGATCTCAGGTTTTGTTCAGGCATCTGGAGTCATAAAACCTGAGTTCAAATCTTTATCTTCTCTTTAGTAAATGATGTGGCCCAGATAGGTCATTTCATCTGTCTGAGCAATAGAGAGATGTCCTCCAAAGGCCTCTAACGAGAGTTAAAGTGTATTCTGAGTCTGTAAAACCAACTGGCAATTAGTTCTCCATTTTGTCAGCCAGCCTGTCGCCATGTATTTTCCTGGACTAGACTCTAGAGATACGAGTTCTGCTCTGGAAAGGTCACTGTAGCCGAGTGGTTTGGGGAGTCAGATCCCATGGCCAGCTGCTGTTCAAGTCCCAGCCCCAGTAGAGTTGAGAACATGCCCGGCACCTGTGCATGCATGTCCAAAGTCCTGACAGGGTTGAGGAATGGAGGAGAAGTGATTACGGTGTGACTGTGCCCATTTGGGGTCTCTTCTCCCTTTCTCTCTTTCTCTATCTTTCTGAAGAGCACATGTAGCCTCTAGGCAATTGAAAACAGGAGTTCTGCTCTGGAGAAATGTGAACCAAAGGAAGACATATAAATAAAATTGCAGTGAGGTGTGAACTATTACAGTAGAAATCTATCTATTAAGAGGGAGGCTCTTGGGGTCTGGGGGTGGGGCTCTCAAGAATGAGGGGCTGATTCCCTCAGTGGGAATCAGCTTAAAAGTTGTGTGGGTGCTCACCAGATGAGAGGCTAGAGGGGTAGGTGACTGAGCCAGCTGGGACAAGGTCCTGCCCAGAACACTCAGCTCAAATCCCCCTCTTCCGTAAACTGGCCCCTTGTAGCCATCATAGGGCATGGCCTCATCTCTTTCCAGCCACGGCTGATGGGACCATGGTTGACAGCTGATCTGTGAGATTCCAGTGACTGAGTAGGGTCAAGTCGATTTTCCTTCCTGAGAATTTGGAATTGGACTATGAGATTCCAGTGACTGAGTAGGTTCAATTAGATTTTCCTTCCTGAGAATTTGGAATTGGACTTTGAGTTAGTGGGGAGCTGAGGCTGGATATTCAAGGTCATGTGGACTTGGGGCTGAGGCTGCCAGGATAGGCAGCTCTTCAGGACCTCCTGCACTGATGGACAATCAGTGGTTTGTGGAGATATCTGCAGAGTGAAAACAAAGAAAAAGCGGTAAGAGATCCATGACCCCAAGGGAGACTCGCACAGAAGGAAAGTGGCTGCACTTAGCCTGGACACAGAAAAATGGGCAGGTTCCCAGAGCCATGGCGGCAGGCCGCTCAGCCCCCATGCTGGCTACTGTGAGGACAGGAGGACGGGTCTGGCTTGTCCTGCTCATCGCTGTGTCTTTAGTGCATCGAACATGGAGAAGGTCCTCAATGAATATCTGTAGAAGAAATGCACAGTGAGTGCTCAGAGAGCCCAGGAAGACCAAGGGACGATGGCCAGGCCATGCACAAGAGAACTCTGACAACCTCTGCTTCTAGTCTGGGAAGGAAAACTGCAACCTCTGCAGCCATAGGCCCAGGATACAGCTTGATCAATGGCTGCCAGCTTCCTATTTTCTCTCTCTCTCTCTTTTTTTAACATATAGAGAGTTTTGCTATAGGGCGTGTGCACTCACTGGAGAGATAGAGAGACGGAAAGCAAGGAATCACCCCCCAGGAGGTATGGCCACACTGCAATCCCTTCTCCTCCATTCTCCTCTCGAGATTTTGGGTACGAATACACCTGCGCCTCTTGTGAGTTTTGAGCCCTGGGTCCGGGACTCAAACTGAGATCAACTGCATGGGAACCCAGTGATGTAACCATTACACCAACTGCTGGTCCCATTGCTTTCTGTTTTTCTAAGTTTTACTTATTTATTTCTTCTGAGAGGGAGAGAGAGAGAAATAGCCCCAATAAGGTCTTCATGCCATAATTTATCCCCAAAGTCAGCTGGCCCCATTCAAGGGATGCAAACGCACATCCAGTGTGCTCAGGGAGGGCTCAGGACATGAACCGGAGCCCGTTCCCTTGTAGGCCCAGTTGCATTACTGCTGTGCTACTGCCTGGCCCCAGCTTCCTTATTTTTTTTTTTTTTTGAATTAACTTTCTGTTCAGGACCAACCAGAGAAATCCAAACACCCCAAGCCAATACATGAGCTTTCTGCTTCTAGTTAGCCACTTGGCCCAGCTTCTCCCTGCCAACAACTTCCAATGGAACGATGCCAAAAGCTTCCCTTTTATTGCATTTCAAAGCTTTCCCACTTCCCTGCCTATCTTCAAGTCTGCCAAACTCAAATGGTGGTGTCTGGCTTTCTCACTGGAGCAAGCTCAGAATAAATGGGCTCTATTTGTTCTCATTTGTGTGGTGTTCATTTATTCCCACTTCAGAAAGGGCATTTTCCCATTCCCTTCCTCTCTCCCTCATGTTCTGGAATGGTTGTCATCCCTGTCACTCATGAGTTCACACGGCGACCCCCAAGACAGACCACATTTCTTCCACTTTACAGATGAAGAAACTGAGGTCCGCTGAAGTAAAATGCCTCACCAGGATTAGTCCTGGGTGTGTTTGACCCCAACCCTGTATTCTCTTCCTGCTTTATCTAAGGTCCTCATGCCATGTCATCTTCTGCCAAGAAACACAAGTGGTTTTCTTTCACTTTTCCCCAGCTCTCTATCATCTCCACAACAACAACACAGAGAGGCTTGGAATAATAAAAATATTAAAAATAAATAAATAAAAGCCACAGGATTTGTCCCCAGGAGGGCTTCGTGCCTTCGTCACCAACACCCAGTCTGACTAAAGATCCTCAGCTGGGTGGCTGCATCTGAGCCTTTTGCCTCCCTGAAGAACCCGGGTGGGTGAGATGTGCAGATATTCTAGGCAGCCCTGTGTCACTCCTAGGAGCACTTCCTTCCAGGCATGCTGCCTCAAAAGTGACTAATCTGATTTCTGTATTCATTGCTGAAGACCCTTCCCGAGCACCATCTACAGGCTAGGCCCTGTCCTGCCTCAGAACCCTGGGTCCCACTCAGGCCTACTGGATCAGGGTTTCTGCCAGTGAGGGTTGCTGATCTGTATTTTTAAAATGTTTATAGGAGATATTCTGCTTTCTAAGGCTGGACAGCTGTCAGCTTTAGAATCGGGCAGCCTACCTGGGGAGCCCACGTTGACTGAGTCACCGGGGACATTCTAGTGCATGGGGAGAGTCGGGATCTGGATTACCTTAGGTTGGCTAAAGTCCCATTCCGACCCTATGACACTGCCATGTGTAGTCCCCAGATTCCAGACCAGACTTTCCTCATGCCTTTGAGTCTTTGCACAAGTGAATGTGCAAAGCCCTGCCACCAGGAGTGACTTTTCTCTGTCCCGACTGGGGCAGTTCATATTTATTGTTCAAAATCTATCCCCAGTACACTCTCTTCAGGGAGCCATTCCTG
>NW_006160131.1:2426615-2429218 GCF_000334495.1 Tupaia belangeri chinensis
CCTGCTTCCATCCCCACTCCCCCAGCAGCAAATGCTCATGACAGTTTACTTATGCAAGCTGCTGTTGAAGTGGACATAGTTGAGCCTCAAAGTCTGTCAAGACGAGAGAAGTCAGATGTGTGCAGAGATGAATGCGTGCTCTGTGGGCAGCCCCATGTGGAAAGGGCCACAGTTCAGTTCAGAGACCTCTGAGTGCACCAGGCTAGTGCTTACCTGTGATCCGGGACTGGCCGAAGGCGGGGTGGATTGTGGCATCAAGGCCCTGTTCGGTATGCTGACTTTCTCTTCTCTCTTATTCATGGAAGAAATAAATAACTTTTTAAAAGAAAAGAGAATGATGTTATATCCCAAAGCAAGATGTAAGGCCATTCTGCTACTAACCAATTCTACGAACCCTTCACTTCCCTCAGCGGAGGACGCTGGAGAATCACGGGAAGTCTGGGGCAGCCGAGTAATGTGAAGGGTGGGAGGCTGGCTCAGCACCTGGAGGCAATGGAAGAGGGTCCGTGTTCCCGCCCGAGAAGACCGAAGTTGTGCGTGTTTGCAGTGGAACCAGATGAGGGATGATGGGCAGGTGTGAGGTTGCTTAGACTCTGCCCTACAGGGTCAGCATGAAGACCAAGGTGAGCTCAAAGCAGTTGGGAAGGCTCAGTGACGGGGAATGAGGAAGGAGCAGTAGGAAAAATGTATTCGCTGCATCAGGGAATTACAGAGATATCACCAGCAGTAGGAGCTCCAGAGAATCCCTGACAGCCACCACAAGACAAACATAGAAAGAGCCCAAGACTGGACTGGGACCGGACACGTAGAACTTCACCTTCCTGCTTCCACTGCCTTCCTGCCATCTTTGTCCCGTTTCTAGCTGTAGGAGGGTCGATGCATGAACTCGAGCTACCAGTGTGCATGAAGTGCAAGGGGCATAGTGGTCACATGCCACTCCTTGCCTGCCTCACCTTTTCTTCCTTCTTCCAACCCTTGACCAATGAGTCTAATTCCTGTGCTCCAGGATTTTCCATAGACCCCACAGAGCCGTAGTGCTCAGGTAATCATGGCTCTAGACTTGATCCAACTGCGGGAAGTGACATGGCCCACAGCAATACAGAAACTAAGTGGTAATGCTTCCACGAACCCAACCTGTCAGTTTGACTTCTGGTTGGATCTGGCCAGAGTCCCTGGAAATCCAGCAAGCATGTGTCGGAGAATTCTGCAGCAGCATGGCACTGCATGGGGTCTCAGGAGAAGGTTCCATACAGCAAACACTATTCCTTGAAGTGTGTTTTTTCTTCCCTAGCATGAATTATGCATCTCAGAATCCACTTGGCAACTTCCCAGGAAAGTGTTTCCACTCATATATCTCTATTTTCCAAACACGCCAGGATTTTCCCCACTTCCAGTCTTCTGACCTACCTTCTGCTTGCAATGCCCTCCCCCCTTTTTGGCTTACAGGAGTTCTTTTCCTTCCACTAGTCTCCAGGATGCTTCAAGGACTCCGCTCTCCTGCTGTGAAGCAGGCTCACTGTGCACGGGTTATGCTAGCATCACTGTGCTTTGGTTACTCCACCATCTGCACACAGGACACTCATGTAACAAGTTAAGCAAAGTAACTTTATTACTGTCAGATAGGCAGCAAGGGACAACAGAAGCCTGGCATTTGGGGTGGGCTAGTGCCCCAAGGCTCAGGAAACTCACCCAGACCAGACAGAGTCTCCTGTGTATGCTCCATTTTGCACAACAGAAGGACCTTGTAAGCAGCCTGTGTTGGCCTTTTGTCCCTGGTGGCCACTGGGATCACTGGGCTAACGTACTGCAGGACATCCTGGCCTAGGATGGAGGGGAGCAGAGTCTGGGGTACTCCACACAGTTCTTCCTTGATATAGCTATTGCAACCCCAGCACATTTTATAGTTATTCTTGAGAATTACAAGTGAGAAAGAGGGGAAGAGATGGGTTGGCTGAGGCCATCCAGAATTTTGTCCTGTACTGATCCTGGAGAGGATAGGGCTTCCTGTTACCCTGCTGTGCCCCTCTCTAGCACCTTGCCCTTCCCCTTCCTACTAGTGATCCTAATCAGAATGACATACTTAGCTGTGCAATCATTTATGCAAAACCTCTTTCATCTACTAGGCTCGCAGTAGCCTCTGACAAAGGAAGGAGTTTGTACCAGAGCATCAGTCATAACGTTCCTTCACTGAGCCCTGCTAGGGAGAATGTCAGCTGCACTATGCAGTGTACATGTTAGATCTGATGGGCAGCTGAGTACAAACTCCACAGAGTAGAGCAGATGGCTCATGTCTTCCGTCTGCATTTTGGGGAGCCCTGCCCTACATTAAGATTTGGCATAGTCATCATTAGGGATAAATTACTGGATCTCCACACCCAGATTTCAACTCTAGCTTCATTGCTTATGATGTGATTTTGGGAAGACTACTTTCTCTCCCTCTGCCTCAGTTTCTCCCCTGTGAAGTGGGCACAATGACATTACGTTTCTCATTGGTTTGCTAGGGCACGCTGAGCGAGTACTCTGGTGTGACATTCTGAGAGCAGCTCCCAGCAGGCAGCATTACTGTTGCAGGCGAAGCAACAACTACTGTTAGAAGCTATGCC
>NW_006160131.1:2429369-2487515 GCF_000334495.1 Tupaia belangeri chinensis
GGAATGGCATCCGCTGGTGTCCTGGCAGGTTGAAGTGCCCAGTTAGGGTGTCTATACATAAATGAGGGGACAAGTGGCTCATTGGCTTAGTCAGACTAACACACAAACTCTCTCCGATTCCAGGTTCCTGCACTGGTGTTGATCTGGGTGCTGCTGCAGACACTTCAGTCATAAAACCCAGAAATCTCAGTTCCCTTGGGTTGTTCTAGTTTCCCTGGAAGGAACTGGTTTCTTGAGTGGGATAATAGTACCTACCCTGTCGGGCTGCTGTGATTATCCGGTCAATACGTGTGATCCCTGTTAACAAGCACAGGAGTGCCTGGTGTTTCGTTAGGCTCAGGACAGCTAGCTGCTATTACTATTGTTTTTTTCTTGAAAAATTCGCAAGGAAGCTAGCTTATACTTTTTGTTGCTTCCCCATAATCCAGAGAAAGTTCATTCTAAAACTCAGAAATAATGAACTCACTTCCCTGTTCCCCACATCCTTAGAGCAAGGTCCAGTACAAACCATATGTATTCCTGCTTGGATGTGCAAACATTTATATTTATGCAACCTGTTTTATTGACTCCTCACAGTGATTCTGAGAGGTAGGCACTACTATTTACTCTTTTTATTTTATTATTATTTTTTTAATCAGTAAGATGGTTGAGGCTCTATAAGGTTAAATCAACCTCTCAGATATAGTAGAGGAGACCCTGATAGGCATGGCCCCCTCTCTGTGCTCATACAATCCCCAGCTCTTCCTTAAACAGCATTCTCCTTTAAGTAACAGGATGTATGCCCCTGGGTAAGACAATGCTCTTCTTACAAGAACCAGTCCGGACTGCTGGGATCCAAGGTGGCTGCTATAATGACCTCTTGAAGACTCCAATCCCATCATAACGTCATCTATGAGTCGTGACAGTTTACAATCACCAGGGTTACAAGAAGAATCCTTACAAGGAGAAAAAGGACGAGCGTTTTGGAATTCTGGGCGGTCCTTTTCTTTTCCAGGAAAAGCTTGAATATTCCTTCCATGTATTATCCTATCCTTTCTCCTCATTCTCGCACTTGCTCTATCTTAAATTCCCCAGCTCAGTAGAGTGAGAAATGGATTCACAAGCTCATCTCCTTTTTCTCTATCCCTTGGCCATGGAGGAAAGCCTGCACTACGATACCCAGTTTTGATTTTGTAAGTTGGCTCTGTGACACCTAATAGTGAAAGATCCCATCTTAAGGAATAAATTAAAAATTGGTTTTGTGGTAGTTAAGATGGCTGGATCCTACATGGCTGACTGTACAGTTCAAGTCCTGGACCTGGTTGTTTGAAAAACATGCTGGGTGTGTGTGTGAGTGTATGCCCCAAATCCTGAGAGGGAAATGGAGAAAGAGGGAGTGCACCCTTGAGGGGTTGTCTCTCTCTCTCTCTCTCTTCAGTGAGTGCACGTACCATATAGCAAATTAAAAAAAAAATATTGGTAGCACCTACTCAGATCTCCTCGCCATGAATGCTCATGTTCCCCGCACTTCTCAGCATCTGAGTCTGGTCTGCTCACACATGTCCTCATGCCTTGATCCTTTTTCTCTTCTTCTAATGCCTCCAATTTCGAAGGCGATAGGGCTCTATTTGGGGGTCCTCTCCCTTGGTGAGAACTATCAGTCACATGACAATGACTCCCAATTTCGTGTCCCTGGTCTCCACATATCCCAGAGCTCGACACTCAGACATTTAGTGGCCTCACTAGAACCCCCACGTGGATGTCTAGTGGGTACCTCAAATGCAGCGCTGTCAGAACAGATCTCCGATTTCTCCTCCCAGCTCCCTCCTTCCTCCAGCCAGCTAAATCCTCTGCCTAGAACAATCTCCCTCTTGTCTTTATCTAGAAAACTTACTTATTGTGGAAACCCAACCTAAACATCACCTTTGGAATGTTCCCCTGGCTTTCCTCTCCCAAACCAAGTTTACTCCTTCCTCCTCTGGGCTTCTGTAGCCTTGGTATCTTCTTCTGTTATGTGCTTGTCACATCATATTCTAGCTGTGTATCTCCTAGACAGAGAATTCCTCTAGCACAGAGACCATGTCCTGTTTTCCTGTTTGTCTCCAGCACCAACCTCAGAGACAGGTTTGATGAATCAGTAACTTAGCTGGTTCTTCCAATATTCCAACAGGAGACACAGAAAATTTATTTAATGATGAGACAATTATTCAATCCCTGAAATAAAAAAGAAAAGCTGGATTTAGTGCTTACTGTTGTAAGTAACGGCATTTTGTTCAGGAGTCTCTTGGACTGCTGATTTGTACAAGGCTTTGGAAAGTAGGGAGTCCAGGAGTCGGCAAACTTTTAGAAACATTAGTACATTGATATAATTTGCAGTCCCTTGCCTTTGACTACTGTCGGTTGGTTGCATTTAAAGGCATTGTTTTCTGGAAGGCGTTTGGTTGACTTTCAGGAGTGAGGAGCTGATACTGACTTGCAGAAGCAGGTTCATTGAGGCAAGTTGTCCTTGGTTAATTGCACATGTTTAAAATCTGCTCCTATGTCTACTTGTTACCATGGCTACAGAGCAATCTCTCTTTTCCTAAGTTGGTGGGAACATTTTTTTCTTCTCAGAGAATAAGTACTTAGGATCCAACACATGGTATTAGTGATTTTAGTTAATGTGAATAACTTTGATGGGTGCTTAGTTTCTCAAAAATCACATAGTAAAACAGAAACAATTTTTTCATAATCATAGAAATTCAACTTTGGTATCAGCATTTATATATTAGATGCTTCCAAGAAGTCCAACCCTGATGTCTCCAATAGGTTCTTGGAATCAACCTCCAAATGTTATTTATAACTTTGAAAAATTGTTTGATGCCGTTGGCAGATCACAAATAAAAATTCAGAACTCTGGATTATTTATTTTCAGGGAAATACCCATAGTACTTTGCTTTTTAAAATAAATGAGCAATTAAGACGACCTTTGGGATTTTGTACAAAATACAGCTTCAGCCAGAAATAAATAATCCCTTTATTCTGAGTCAGCCTCTGCCTTAATGCTGGGAAAATTCCAAAAATTCCCATAGGGCTGTGTCCCTGGGGAAGAAGGAGAGAAGGACCATGTGATTGGCAACCCACATGGCCACGAGGTACGTGGGCTTCTCATGGGACCACTGAGCGTAGAGCTATGGCATCCCCTTAGACAAATGTATTAGCTGACACCATCCTGCCTAAAAAGAAGCTCTACACTTAGTCTTTACACTTGTTTCCTTTTCTCATTCCCTCCTTACAACAGACTTAGAGTAACCATTATGCACACCTAGCTCGTCCTTTCCCCACCGACATTTTATTCATGACGAAGCTAAGGCTCAGAGGTGTGGTTGTTTCTCTAGAGTTGTGAGGTTCACAAATGGCAGAACCAGATGTTCAGCGTAGATCTCTCCTGAAGAATTTAACTATTGAATTTCGCGTTCTGCTTCTTAATGGAATACATGAAATAAGGCAGCCGACCTCAGTTGGCATCTGGTGTACTGGATGCTCTTTGACACCTTTAGCCACTTTTGGGCAATAATCCCAGCATTGCTGGGAGTGTGGATCACAAACCATTAAGTTATCCCTGTCAATTTCAAATAAGAAAACTCATGTCTTGGGCTGTAAACAAAATTTCCCAAGGCTACCCAGCAGGTCAGAGACAGAGGCAGAACTGGCTTCAGTCCTGGAGTGTTAACTGCTGCCTCAATGCCTTGGGGGCAGGTGGGGGGGGTCATTTGAGTTGACATCTGTGGAGGAATGAGACCAGCTCTGCAGCACCCTATGCAGCTCTGTAACTTCCAATGTCCATACCTCCTGACTCCACATCTGCTAAACATCAAGTGGGAATGGGGAAGGAGACCCTGGTCATGGTGCACTACCATATGCCAGGGGCTTTAACCTACATCACTTTCTGGGAAAGTTTAGCAGCAGGACTGAGAATCCCCTTGTAAGGTGAAAATTTTATTGGCTTTGTCAAAAAGAAGTTTTAATGCGCTCCCTATGGGATGGAAACAGGCTTGAACTAAATTCAGGTGGAAAGAGAAAAGAATGGGAGAAAAAGCAGGAGAAATGGGGCCGAGCACAGGGAGGAGACATCCAGGAGAAGATCGGTCAGCATAAGCTGGAAGGAAACAGGGCGGATCACAGGTACCTAACAGGGCAGCTCCAGGCCGCCTACTGTGGGCCCACGATGGAAAGCCTGTCCTCACCAATCTCTGCGAACTCTATAGTAAAATGCACACTGCCGACTACTGCCCTGAATTCAGAACAGGGCTCAGACCTTTGCCAAAGTTAGCTTGGGATTAAAACAGAAGCTGGTGGGGCCAGCAGATGGTAGAGCAGCTCATCACTGGATGCCCACATGGCCAACACAGTTCCCGGATCTGGTGGTGCACATGTGTATGTGCCCAAGATCCCAGGAAGAGACTGAAGAAGAAGGGATTGCAGTGTGGTTATCCCTCCAGGGGTGATTTCTCACTTTTCCTCTCACTATCTCTGCTCTCTCTCTCTGAAGAGTGCACATGCCGTAAGGCAAAAACCTCTCCAAAAAAACCCAAAAAGATGAAGCTCCCTGGGTGTGAGCTCACACAGGGTTACATCTGTCATCACCAGTCTTCCCATCGAGTTTCCAGTAGCGCCATGAGGACTCCATAATAGAGAGGAATAAAGTAAGGGCCTGCAGGGGATTTGTGTTTGCCTGCAGGGGATTCGCAGCTGCCCTGAGATTCCACACTGGTGAGTGGTTGCAGGATTCTTCTCTCAGAGCTAAGGACTATCCTGCGACTGGATGAGGGTGGCCTGGATTTTCCAGGTCCCATTATCTAAGATGCAACAGAAACATTAATGATTGGATTCCGCTGGCAGGCTGCCCCATCTTCTGACAATTTTTGGAGATTTCTTGGAGTCCCCATGGGGTCTCACAGAGGCTCACACAACCCCTCCATGCCTGCTTTGTCAGCTCAGTGCCCATCAGCCATTCCTGGCTCCATGTGCCAGGCACCCACTGCCTCCAGGAATAACATCTCCCAGTAGGGCTGTCCCTCCTTTATGGAGTCATGCAAGGGGCTCTGGACATTGGCAAGATTAGGGGGAATCCTTCTTAGGGCTCAGCCCACTTCAGGAGCCACTCATTTGTAGTAACATGGACAGTTTGGGTCCACCCTGCATTCCGCTCTCTGCTGAAGATGGCAATACAGCACGAGCCTTGAGGTGGCAGGGCTCACCTGGACAGACGAATGGGCACAAGGTGTCTGCCCGCAGTCCAGAACCAATCCCGTGGGATGTGACAAGGTGACTGGAAAGAGGGGAGATCTGTGTTGCCATTTATGAGCTCCCTTAGAGCAAAAATGGCAGTCAATGACAACATCTGAGTAGCACTGTCTTACTTCACTCGTCTCTTATTTTCTAAGAGAAAGCAAGGCCCCTAGACCACAAAGTCAAATGGCTTTGTATAAGAGAACCTGCAGTTACTATGGTTTCTTTCCTCGGTGTGGTTTATCCTCTGAGATAGAATACGGACTGCATCGTGACTGGCTGAGGAACGGCAGAGAGCTGTTACTCTTTCTCAGTGCTACTTTTCATGATGAAAGACAAATTAGTAAATTGTGGATGGTCCATCCTGGGGGATGTTTTACGGAAGGTGCCACATAATGGGGCTCTGTTGCCTAAGCGGGAGATGCATTTATTCACTCACTGTGGATTCCATGCAGACACTTTAAATACCTTCTCTGTGGTAGGCCCTTCCCTGCTCTTGAGGCCAATTTTCTTCTTGCACAATAAAGGTTTTGTCCTGGGACAGCTCGAGATAATTCATTCCTCAGAGGCTTCATAATTCTAAAAATCTCTAGTCCGTTCTTATTGTACCAGACCTGTCCAGGTGTGTACTTAGCCCACTTGTGGATTGCAGTGTGAGCTGTTTTCTGTGACTCCCCACCAGCCCCTGCAATTAGGCTGCCAGCCACAGGGCCACGGCATGTTTGCGAGGTCGTCTTATACGTGTCTGAGTCTCACAAACGGGAATTTCCACTTGCTGTGCTAAACACAGGCAGACTTGAAAGAGCTCAGAGTTTCTGTAGTTTATCAAAGTGACTCCTGCCTTCTGTGTTCCTTTGCAAAGTTCTGAGCTACTCACCTCAGGGGGGATCATCGGGTTTTCATGTCACATCAGGGCCAACAAAGACTGATGAGAACCTAGCTGACATGACAGTCCCCAGTGTTCCTTCCGTACAAGGACACTGTAACTGCCTGCCTCTCATTATCCCTGCATGCTCCAGCTGCTTTGTGGTCATTGCACTAGACAAATGAAGTCATTGCAAAGTCCACGCTGTGGGTATTGTTTCAGGAAAAGTGAATCAAGCCTTTTCTTGCTGCATTTAAGGCCTCAGTCATTAAGCAGAGATGCTCCAACATGTGCTTCCTCTCCCTCACTGACATGCTGGGCATCAGGCCACCCTGTTGTCCATAGGCTACGTTAGACCCTGCTGTCCTCTGTTTGTTGAATTATGACACTGGACACATTCCTATTATGGATCAATTAATGATTGAGTACCAGCGGACATATATGGAATTATGCCATTTGGACGACAGTGGCTATGTTTGCTTCACTGTGTACAAATCACTGCCATGTCCTTTACGCACTCTTAACTGAACTTCAGTCATGTGTTTACCATGTTCCTCATACCGCCACACCTGTAGCTTGTCGTAGCCATGGACAAGAGGTCATAGCATGGTCTCCCCAATGTTATTCAGTCACTTGATGGGGGAAAAATATGAATGCATTTATTTAAAAAGGGAACTTTGTACCCGTACCTGAAATAAAAATGCAACACTATAGGCTATAAGTAGAAGATAACTAAAAAATAAATGTGATGGAAAAAAAGCTAATGATAGCATATTTTAGTCAAAGAAGGGTCATGAAGTCTCTACATAGGAGATTCTTGCTAATAGGAGTTGAAGACTCACAAAACCACTCTCAGGGTATTCACTGAATGGCTTTCAGCAGCTGGCATGAGATAAAGTGTCTAGCACATCCCAGGGTTAAATAGAACGTGTACAGAGTGGAGGAAAGCAGGCAGTGTCTCCACAGTGTGCATGGGGACTGTGGCCACTCTGCATATGGTTGCTTGTCATGCTCTGTGCACAATGCCTTCTGTTCCAATCCCTGTGAAAAGGGAAGTCAGCAAGGATCAGGGAGGTGTTGAAAATATTAGCAGCACTGGAGATCTGTCCTTGAAGTAATCAGAAAGTCTGTTACTGCCGTATCCAGCTGCATTTCAAAATTCTCTCTCCTTGAATGTCCTCCAGCCTGCACTTTGGAGAACTCTGTGTCATCTCATCTGAACCTCAGGATGATCCTGACCAGCAGGTGCTACAATCCCATCTTAGAAGATGCTGTGGCATGTGGAGAGGTGATGCGTCCAGAGCTGTAGGCTGAGGGGGGCTAGATTTTGGATTTTATCTGTAGTGCCTGTCGTGATTGACAAGAAGACCGTCTCCTGAGTTCTCCTACCCATCTCCCACTTCAACCTCAAGGGAGTCCTGAGGTCTTCAAAGACATTCACAGATGGGCAAGGCCTTCTTGCAGAAGAAGGAGAGGCAGACACTTCACAGATAAGCCTTGCCTGGAGAAATGCTCTTCTGGCCAGGTGATCAGTCTGCTAGGATGGGCTCTAGTGCACTCCATGAGAAAACATCACTCTTTACCTCCTAGCAGGCCTGCATTCCTCAGATACCAGCACCTCCCATGCAGCTGGCGTGAGGGTGGTAAGTAGGGACTGGCTTTTCCAGTACAGCTCTGACCCATGTCTCCTCTCTGACAACACTTATTCCAGATCTTACACGTATGTCCTCCCTTCTCATCTCTGCAACTGAAATGCCCGGGACTTACCCTCCATGACTTGGCTAAAGTGAATTCGTGCTTCAAATGCCTGATCAAACCTTTTTTTTCCATAAGGCTTTTTCCGGTATCACAGTGATTGTTAATTTTCTTGCCCTCCTCTGCTCCCACAAGATCTGGTGTGCGCCGTGTTGATAATACCTGCCAGTGTGAATCCCTAGGGCAGAGCATAAGACTTAGAGGAAGTGCCATTTGGCCCTGCCAACGTTTCTGTACCTTTAATCCTGTATTGCAACCTTTTGTCTCAGTCATGTGTACAAGCTGCTATAATTAGAGGAGAGACACTTAATTTTGCTTATTCTGAATGAGCAATAGTTCCTGGACAGTCTCATTATTTGCTGGAATAAGTTGAATAAATAGTTGTTAAAATGAATTAGATTAGATAGCTATCCCTCATGACTTGTACACATTTAAAAATAGTTTTACTAATATAACTTAACTCTCTTCAATTGGATCTATTTCTTAGACATTTACTGAGTGCCTTTTGCATGCCAGATACTGTCCCAGTTATGAAATACAAGATAAGCACGGCTGTTTCTGCCTTTGGGAAATTCACGCACAAGTGAGGAAGACAGACACAGAAGTAAATACAGTGTCGTGTGACACAGTGGAACAGAGGTAGGTGCAAGATAAGAAGATAGCACAGAAAGTCCGGAGCAGCCTATGATGGAGGAGTGGCAGGAAAAACACTAAATCTGAGAATTCGACATTGAAGATGGATAGAAATTCACCAGGTTTTCAGGTCCTGAAGAGGGACCATTCTGGGCAGAGAGAACAAAACAGAAGTGTGAAACTGCATGGACCTTTCAGCATGTCCTTTATCTGATTCCAAACTAATAGATATGACTTTATATTTTTTTATTTGAAAATATTTACTAAGTGTTTACAAAACACATAGCTCCATTCTACACAGTGGCAACAGTAAACAAAGACAGAGAAGGTCCCAACGTTTGTAGAGTTTGCTTTCTGGGTGGGGAGACCCTTAACAAAATCCACATCAATAATAAAATAATATTTAATACTAATGTCATCTTATAAAAAAGCTAAATATATGACGTAAAATGGAGTGGTAGGGAAGGCAGTGCCGGGTAGTGGCTAGGGAGAGTCCTGGACACTTCCCGTTGGACCTGACACCCAAGGACAGGAAAGGCTTTGCCTTGTGAGACCTATTGGGTCGTTGGAGAAGCCCTGACACATTTTTGCATAGAAAAACATAGAAAAATATGTCATGACTTTTTTGACAACCCTGTATCTTGGAGGAACTTCTCAAGCAGAGGCTACAGCAGGTGTAAAGCCCCTGAGGAGCAGGCGAGCCATGCCTCCTGAACAGAAGGAATGCTGGTGTGATGGGAGGGAGGTGAGTGGGAGGTTGGGGGAAGAAGATGGCATGATTTAATGTCATGAAGTCACTCTTTCTAGGCCCCACTTGGGAAACTGGGTTATAATCCCAAAATGGTAGGAATACGTTTTTATTAAAGTGTGTTTTAACTATCTAATAGTATCTTGGCAGAGAAATCTTACTTTGTTCCTTAAAGACTTACGCAATCTCAAGCACCTTTTTCTAATCTTGAGATTCTGCATACAAGATTTACTTGGAAAAACAGTATAGAAAGCAAACATAGATACCAGAGACAGTGGGGGAGGAGAGTGGGAAATGGCAGAGGGTAAGAGATAGGGAATCAAGCATGGGGAAAAAAAGTAAAACATACAGGAAACAAGAAATGGAAAATTATTTGTTGACAATAACATGTATGTTGATGTGCTTGATTGAGACAATATACAGTGTACTCTGGATGGAAAATCTCATTTTGTATGCGGTAATGATGTACAGTGAATGAATGTAAATAAAAAAAAAAAATAAATAAATACATTATATTAGTCCTAAAAAACAAAAAGATTTACTTGCTTGAGAAGCCTTCTCTGGGTCTGAGTTCCTTCTTGCTATTCAGTTATAGGGAGGTAGAAAGGACCGCAAATTGATCTAATCATTTTCAGAAACAAATGAACACTTTTATAGATCTCCATGGAGACTGCATTAATACCAGCACTGTTTATAACATGCCCTGCTCATATTTAAGTGCATAACAGGCTCCATAATCAAATTCTCTTTAGGACCTGTGACTTGTGCTGGGAAATTAGACTCTTTGGACTGAGACTTTCATCTGGATAATCTTTTGAGTTCTAGGACAAAGTTGTCAAGTGAGCTGGAGAGGAGCCATAGATGAAAGACCAAGATGCTGAGTTGAGCTAAGGGTTTGGGGTCTCTTAGTCTTTGGCTCAGATTTCAACATTGTCATTTATTAGTGGGACCCTGGGCAATTTCTGCCTTTGAGGTCAATGTTCTTATGAATACATGCAAAGTCTAGGACAGTGCTTGACACATAGGAAGGTAAGTGCTATTTTTCTCCTTCTCTTTTTCCCCTTCCTCATATATGCCAGAGTAAATATGCTGTTCTATTGTTAAATATGCTGGGTCAAGGCACATTGCAAACAGGGCTGTAGATTCTGAGTACTTTTTAAAATTTCCAATAACTGAGACTTTTAAAAGATAGAGTAGGTCTATAATTGCTGCTTTATTAACTCAGTCAAAGTTCAGTGAGAAAAACATTATTCTTACGTTGCCATTAGGTTTCTATAGGGCCTCATAATGACAATCATATCACTTTTATTTATTGTGAACTCATGTGCTGAATATCTCACTAACATCATCCCATGTAAGCCCAATAACTTAAGAGGTCAGCACTCTACCTATTTTACATATGAGAAAAGAAGTTACCTGACTAGTACCATAAAGCTGAGACTAACGCCATTCTCCTCCCTCCACAGTACTCTCTTCACCTCCAAATCTGAAGGACGTGCCAGGCATATGGTGTGGCTTTGCAAATGGCCATTGTCCAGAAGGTCTTTACTGGAAATGAATATGCTTTTCACAAAGCAATGACAGATATTTGAGATGATAGATATGCTAATAATCCTGATGGGATCATTACACATTATTTTCCTGTGTCTTATGTGCCAGGCCCGTAATGATATCCCTAAACACTGTAAGATAGATGTTGATAGTGGTAACTCAAAGAGGTTAACAAACTCCGAGTTCTTGCAGTTGGTGAGTCTTAGAGGAGGGATTCACACCTAGGTCTGCTTGACTCCATAGCTGTGTTCTGGCTATGGTGTTCATTTCCACGGTGGTCATGTGCACAAGCATCGTGGTGACTGCTGACGGGAACACATTCATAGTAAGGGTCAGCTAGGTGAATGTTTGTCTCAGTTAATAGCCGTAGCCCTATGCCATTGGCATGGCCTGGTATACAGACAAGAAAATGAGGTGCAGAGAGTGAAGGGACTTGCTCAAGGTCAAGTGACTTAGTGGTGCAGGCGGAGTTTTAGAAATGTAATATTCTATTTATAATATTGTATGTGGGTAGTATGTGTATATTATACTTGCACATGTATGCACATACACATGCACATAAATGTAGCTAATCAAAAAGCAAGATTGCTTATTAATTATACAGTTGAAAACATATGTGAAATAAAAGGTAAAGATTTGTCTTTTTACCTAATGCCACTATACTTTTCTAATTTATCAAGAGCATCAGTTCTCAAAATCTAGTTCCCAGAGCGACAAGAGCAGCGTCACCTAGGAACTTGTTAGAAATGCAAATTATTTGGCTCCCCTTCAGACTTAGTAAATAAAACACTCTAGGGAAGAGCCTAGCAATCTGTATTTTAATAAGCCCTCCTGGTGACACTTTCTTTATAAACAAATTTATTTATTTCTTATCTCTGTGTGAGAGAGAGACAGGGGGACCAGTACTCCCAACAGGTTTCTGTGCCACGATCCACCTGTGGCCATCCCAGTTCACAGGCACACCTGTGCATGACGGTGGGTTCAGAGAGGTCCCAGGATGCAAGCCCAGGGTCTTCCTCTGTGGGTCCAGCTGTGTCGCCACTGTGCCACTGTCCTGGCGATCCTGATGCATGCTGAACTTTGAGAACTCTCTGGTCCAAATTATGTATAAATTCCTGCTCTGGAATGATCTTCTGTTTGCAATTTTAATCATAAAAAGCATGAACCAGAAATGCGATTTTCTTCTTGGCAGTTAAGAGGACACATTACACGGGTATGAAGACAGTTTTTCCCTGTTGTCAGACACAATTGATAAAGCATCAGCGGCGGGAGTAGCATGTGGTGTAGGTCAGGCTGCAGGGGCAGCACCTGGCCACGCCTCTCCTGCACAGCTGTGCCTGCCTGGCTCCCACTGACACACGACGGACTGCCCCTTCTCTGTCTCGGATCATGACTGTGCCGAGCAAAGTGAAGGAAAGCACAATAACTGCACTGGTGGTTTCTTAAGGTTCAAGACTTTCTGACTCTCAGAACTCTTTATAATCGGTGACCTGACTCTTGGCTGGTCATTTAACAAAAGTACGTTTTGTACTCACTGCTTGAGTAACACAAAAAGCCCCACTAACAGTTTGGTAGAAGTGACAGGTAGAATTTCAAGACAATGTGAGCAAACAGGTAAAACATGAGGCCAGGCCTGGCGAGATAAGAGCATGAAAGTATTCCTCCTTGGTAGAGATTTGAGGAGGACTTCCTACAGAAAGCAGCACAACTGGGTTATGAATAATGAGCACGAGACTTTGGAATAGAGATGACTCTTGCTCGCCTCTAGCATTTCTTCTGGGAACACGACTGGCCACCATTCCAAAACTCCCTGTAGGTAGGTGGAGGCAGCAGGTCGAGTTCTTGTGAGTGAACTTGGGGTAGAGGGGTGGGCTGGTACTCACTGCCTTTTCCATCCTCTTAGAGGAGAGCCGGATGTCAAGAGCCTAGATTCCCGGATGACTACAGCCAAACACTGGAGCCCTTCACCAGCCTGCCTTGAAGAGGATGGTAAGAAAGAGACTTGGGTAGAGCCTCACCTGTTGGGAGCATCTGTTGCAGCATTTTGACCAAGTTCATGCACTTTGCCAGGCAAACATGGCAGAAGGAAAATCCCAGGCAAAGGAGCAACACAAGGGCACTGGCAGTTCCCTAGCAAATTCCAGGGAACTGAGGAAACTTAGGGTGGTCATCTAACTTCCTGGTCAACAACCACTTACTGACAAGTTTTTCCTGAGAATTTGTCCTTATCTTGCGTGATCCCTGTTCTCAAAGAGCTCGTTGTCTTTGGAAAGAGACAGTCACCTGGATACTTAGAGTCCTGTGTGATGAGCCCAGTAAGGACGATGTGCAGGGTATTGCACAAAAGCACAAAGGGGGGAGAATTTCTCCAAGAAGGAAGCACAGAGCGAGGGAGAGCAGAGGGACAAAGACTGAATCCTGAGAACATAGCTGAAAATGCATGTTCTCAGAAATGCAATATTCTTGGGCCAGCAGATGGCATCATGATTATGTTGCTGGACTCCCACATGGCCACTGCAGTTTGAGTCCTGGATCCCATGGCTTGAAACTCACACCAGGCATGTGTGCATGTATGCCTAAAATCCTGAGAAGGGAATGGAGAAGGGACTGCAGTGTGGCCATCTCTCTGGGGGTTGGGGGTGACTTCTTGCTTTCTGTTTCTCTGTCTCTCCTGTGAGCATATGTGCCCTAGAGCACATATGCATAAAAATATCTCTCCCTCCAAAAAAAGGTAATATTCTATTTATAACATTGTATATAGGTAATATGTGTATAATACCCATAGTCATGTATGCACCTACACATGCACACAAATAATAGCTAATCAAAAAGTAAGGTAAGATTGCCCATTAATTACATTACTGAAAAAATGTGCAAAGTAAAAGGTAAAGTTTTGCCTTTTTATCTAATTCCCTCCCTTCTGTGAGGTGCACACCATGAACTCCTGGGTGTGTATCTTTTTGGAAATCTCTTAGTTGCAAGTATAAATGCATGCACACGTGGATGTGCTTACTTGTTTGTAAAGAGATGCAGTACTGCTCTTGTGCTAATGTGTGTCTTGCTATTTTTGGTGTCTGCTTATCCTGGACATCTGTCTAGGTTAACACGTGAAGAGCTGCTGCATTCTTTTTTAATGATTTTATTGAGGCATAATTTACATACCATAAAATCGAGTAATTTTAGGTATACACCTCAATGATTTGTAGTAAATTTACAGAGTTATTCACCACGATCCAAATTTAGACATTCCTTTCGCACTTAAAGAAACCTTTGGCTCCTTCTAATCACTCCAAATTCCCACCCCTGGCTCTAAGCAACCATTCACTACTTATTTTACCTATGGAGTTGCCCTTCGATTATCCATTCATTACTGGATAGGCATTTGCATGGCTTCCACCTTTTGTCCTCTCATGACTAATTCTGTGAACATTTCTGTGCAAGCCTTTCTATCTTGCTTTTACTCGGGTGCATTCTTCTTAATGGAGACTCGTGTTCTACTGTCTAGATGTACTGAATCGGAACTTTAAAATTTTTTGGACATTAATATGGTCTGTTCTCTCTCTCAGTTGTGTCTGTGCTATTATTTCTATATGGAAACACACAAAAAAGTAAAAGAATAATCCTGAAGAGGACATATTAAAAATTCTCACGAGTGCTAACAAACTTGTGGCCCCTGACAGTTAAGACCCAGAGACAGTAAGTCAAAAACACCTGAGCCCCGCCCCTCCTGGCCTTTGCATGTTTCCTGGGTCCTAAACGCTTCCCTCAGCAGGATTAACCTTTCTTTTGACCCAAGCTCTGTTTTGTTCAAGACTGAGTATAAAAACAACCACCACCACAACAAATGGCACAAATCACTCAACATGGCCTATGCCCATCTCTCCTACTTCCATCCTGAGCAGTGAAAGGATAGGGTACCCAGCTTTTACTAGGCACAAAGGAACTGTTTGCTTCCCTCTAGGGAAATGGGTAGATATGAGGTCTTCACTGCACAATGCAAGTTTGGTCTCCATCATGCTGACGGTCGCAATCGCTGCTCCTTACTGAATGTGTGGGGGGAGGGGGGTTTGCACTGAGCTGAGCCTGCTGAGTGCCTCATTTTGCTCAGTATTTCTTTTCTTTCCTAAATGCTTAAGGTTGCATGTGTTTGTTAGAGAGGAGAAGAAATGAGGGGGAGAGAAAGAAGTTAGAGAGAGAGGGGAAAAACCACATCCCAGTGGTGCATAGTCCTGCCATGATCCCTTCTCCTCTATTTTTCCATCCTGTCAGGATTCTGTGGCAAGCATATGCTCCTGATATGTTTTTCAAGCCACCAGGGCCAGGATTCAAACTGTGGTCAGCCATGTTGGATCCAGGTTCCTTAACCTTTAGGCTATGGGGCCCTGTTCTCAGCCTTTCAATAGCACTACGAGACAGTGTAATAAACCCTATTTTACAAAACAGGAAGCTGGAGCTAGGCAAGAGGAAGGACTTGCCCACAGTCACTTGGGTGGCAAGTGGTGAAACTTCTTTGGGAATTTCAAGAGGGTTTCTAGGACCCAGGATGCAATGCCCAGTGGTAGTATATTTCATTACTCGGGGCCTCTTTTGATGTTCACGAGGAGCATGTAATCTAATTTCCTGTTCCAATCCTCTGTGCACAGGCCATGGTACTTGTGCACAGAGGATTCAACACCTCCAACGGAGCCCATCGGACATAAGGTAAAATCCTAACTCCTGACCTGAGTTGATAGCCAGGCTTCATGATTGCCCTCCGTAATCCTGGTCTCCTGGTGGGACATCCTGGTATAGTCTCTTATTGAATCTGAGCTGGTCTGGTGACCAGTAGAATAAACTGGAAGTGATGGCACATGACAGCTGAAGTTAGGCATAGAAAGCATTGTACCTCCGACCTCCATATTTTTGATCACTCACTCAGGAGGAAGTAAGCCCCCATACACAGGAGGACACTCAAGCAGGTTTGTGGAGAGGCCCACATGGAAAGGAATTAAGATGTCAGCCTAGAACCAGCACCACCTTGCTGTCCGTGTGAATGAGCTTCATTGAAAGTGGATTCCTCCTCTCCAGTCAAGCCTTGAGATGTCACAACCTTGCCTTGGCTGATGTCTGATGTGAGTCAGAATCACCCAATCAACCTACTTCAAAATTTCAAATCCACAAGAAGTAGAAGAGATAATAAATGATATGTTGTTTTAGGCCATTAAACTCTGGATGCTTTGTTATACGGCAATAGAAAACTACATAATACACTTGCCTTTCTAGGCCTTTATAACTCAACCTCTGGCCATCTCTCTGCTCTTACCATTCTCCTAATCGAACATGAACCGTGAGCTCCATAAAGGCAAGGCTGCCGACAGGATATGAAGAACCCCCTCTACTCAGACTCCTCCTGGCCTTTGCAGATAGTGTGTCTTGTGCCTGGGATGTTGTTTCCCATTTGTTCTCTGGGAAATGACCCACAAGTCCTTAGATACCTACATGTCACTTCACAGTGACTTCTTTGATACGGGTTAACTATGTGCCATAACTAGTGGTTTATACCTTCTTGGGCTGAAAAGCAAGAGGGTGGAGGGCACTCGCGAAGGAGGGACACACTTCTCATTAGTGCGGATGGAGACGCTCCCCTCACCAGGAGCACAGCCGCCATCAACAGGCAGGGGACCAATGACACCTTCCATGACATTACCAGTGCACACACTCCCAGCTCTGAGGAAGGGAGACCCCTGAGTCAGGGCGAGAAAGCTTTCTCTCCATGTGGTTTTCTTTCCTCAAGTTCAGAAAGGAAGTTCGAATCTTTTTATTTTCCAAATGCTGCAAATGAAAAGCTAGCAAGACTCAGCCTCTGGCTGGCACAGAAGACCAGACCTGATACCGCTCTATGTCGTCTGTTTCCAGGGAGCGGGGTTCTTGAAGATGGGAAAGGAACAGACATGCACCAGGCATTGGCCAGGCTCCGATCTGGTCTCACTGACGGTGACTACAGGGCGGTTTGGTGGGGACTGTTGTCTGTGTCTCTCTCTAGGAAAGACAAGGGCTCAGAGGGAAAGTTGCCACCAGGCCTCATACTGTAGACGGAGATGGAGGATTGCAACCCGGAGTCAGCAGGTCCCGGTGCCCTCTTTATGATTCGACCGAGCTTCATTTCTCCAGTTTCCCTAGCCCTGCATCATGTCAGGAAGGGCTGGGAGCTCCCTGTCATCTCGAAGGGGATAATGTGAACAGCCGCTGGCGGAGAGGTACATGATGCTGTACTCCACTGCCTCCTTCCTTGGGCCAGTCGCTGGAGGCACTGCCTCTCCCACCTCTTCTCCAAGTTCTGAGTTCTCGCTCAGAGCAACATGCCTGCCTGAGGCAACGGAACAGTCCCATGTAGTCTTAACGCCTCCATCCTTCCTTGTACGGCATGATGGGTACCACTTTTTTAAAAAAAGACAATTCGATATAAATTGCCTTCTTTCTTCTTCTAAATTTTTAAAATACCCCAGTCAGAGTCCTTGGTTGAAGTTGGAAGGGAAGGGTCAGAGGCAAGAGACTGGCTGAGCAGGGAGGAGGTCATGAGTTAGAGGAATGCGAGGAACTGGGGGTTCTGGCAGGGGCTGGGGGCGAAGCTGCCTTTCTTGCCTTGATGGGAGAGAGCGCTGATATGTAAGGGCAAAAACAGAAAGACGGTCACATGGATGCTAGCAGCCTAGCTTCTGGACTCCAGGGGAGGGCCTCAGCTTTTAGTGCAGAATCCCTGCTCGCCCTTAATGCTAACGTGATGCCATTATTTTTAAGCTGGGATAGATTTAGGACCACCAGACCCTTCTTCACACTTCTCCAACTTCTGCTATGGCTAGATCTCTCTGGTGACATCTTCCTGGGTACATTATCTCATTAGCCCTGCTAATGACACTTCTGCTTTTCTGTGGTTGTTCAATGATTAAAAACCTCCTCTAATACTTGTCTGCATTGGCTGATTCCATGCGCATCATTCTAGATGCACAATATTCCTCAGAGGCGACATTGCTCTGCTAGTGGCTCAGAGTATCCTCAGAGGGCAGACGGAGATGATGAACTGTGTGTTCTCTGACTGGAAAAAGGCAGATGCGAGTCCTTTATCACATTACTCCGAAAAGAAAAGGATTATTTCCCTGTTCTTTCCTTTGTACCTTAAGGAAACTAAAATGTAATTTTACGTTTTCAGGTTGAAGAGAATTTGATGAGGAGACAGACTTTTTTATAGCTGAGATGTTCCAAAATAACTTATTCAGAAAACCCTGAGCATTTGGGCCAGGCCTGGAGGCAGAGTATGACAATCATGACCACATGTTTGTCTTCAGGTGCTCAGGGACCATTGGAGAGGCAGATAGTGATAGAGACAACATTCTGAGACATTCGGTACAGCTGCCTCCCATTTCATTCCCCAACACACACACACACACACACACACACACACACACACACGCTTCGTCCAGTATCCAGGGAATATGGACCTATCAGAAGGAGACCATCTACAAAAAGTCAGAGCTAGAAGGTCATCGGAGACAATTTAATCCTGTTTCCTTTACTTGACAGGTGGGAAATTTGACATTCCAGTGAGAAAGAATATGCCTAAATTCAATCCCAAGCAGAACAAGTCTTGATATGAAGTTTCTTGACACCCAGTCTAGGACTACCCCACCTTGCTATGCTAATAGCATCATTTTATTTAATTGCCAGGGCCATCTAATTGTTGCTAAGTGATGGATTTTCCAAGTGTCTGTGCTCACGGAAAAGGAGACAGAGAAACAGAAAGAGAGAGAGGAGAAAGCACCCACTCCCAATCCCGTCGCCATTTCTCCATCCTGTTGAGATGTGGGGTACCCAAACCTGTTCCTTGTTTCAGAGGTTGGGCTGCCAGACCATCCATCTATTCATTCCTCCGCCCATTCTTCCATCCATCCATCCATCCATCCACCCTCCATTCATTCATGGTCCAAGTCAGAACTCAGGCGGATGGATTCAGAATTGCTTTTAAACTTTGCTCTTCTATTGATGTACCTTCTCTTACTTCTCCATGTATCCATCTTAGTTTCAACTACTTCATTGATAAAGTGAAAATTATAATACTGAGTCAGAAATCTGTCACTGGATAATAGTACTTACACTGGATTATATTTTTGATAGAATAGGGAAAAAAGCATGTATGTTACACAACACAGTGTCTGATGTTTAAACGTGTAATGAGTAACTGTTATCCTTACTATTGTGTTGATACCTATACATCTCTGTAAACTCTGAAGCATCCTGTGTATGTAAATGCTTCTATATAGGTACATGCATTGTCTGTTCCCAAACTCACATATGTAAATGTACACACATGGGTGTGTGTGTGTGTGTGTGTGTGTGTGTGTAAAATAGATGGAAAAGTTACCGACTAAATAAAATTTACAGATAAACTTCATTCTCTCCCTGGAGGAGTCCTTGCAGGTTACTGTTTGTGTAAGATAATTTTTTTTTCTTTTTTTGGAGAGGTTTTTTGCTATAGGGTGTGTGCACTTGCTAGAAAGACATAGAGAGACAGAGAGATAGAAAGCGACAAATCACCCACCAGGAGGGATGGCCACACCTCAATCCCTTCTCCTCTATTCTCCTCTTGGGATCTTGGGCATGCACACTCATGCACCTGGCATGAGTTTAAGCCACTGGGTCTGGGACTTGAACCACGGTCAACTACATGGGAATCCAGCGATGTAGCCATTATGCCAACTGCTGGCCCCCTATGTAAGAGAATTTTAATAAATGTTAAATACATAGCTCCGTGTCTTCAGAATGAGTTTTTGGGTCATATACTTAATATGAGCAATGGTTATTGGTTTTCTAGGATAGCTTTGGGCAAATGTTGTCGTATGTGCTTTATATATGTCAACTCTTGCTGACATGGTGCTAAGTGCCTTACATATGTCAATCATTTGATGTTCATAATTATATGTGTGTGTATGTGTATGTTGCTTATTTATCCATCCCTTCCATGAGTAAGAGAGACAGAGAGAAAGAGAAAGAGAGAGGCAGCCCCCCTTCCCCCACCCAACAGGGTCTTGATGTCACCATCTACCCCCAGCTTCAGCCAGTCCCTGATCATGGGTACATGTGTGCCCAGAATACTCAGGGAGGTCTCTGGACATAAAATCGGAACCTTCTTGCGCTGGTCAGCTGTGCAGAGTGTCATGTTTTACTGCTGTACATGGTCCAGTTCCTGCAGTCATACTGAAGAGTAAATGTGGAGTTTTTGTGCTGCAGGGGAGCAGAGTGGTATTTAGAGAACACACACACACGCTTCGTCCAGTATCCAGGGAATATGGACCTATCAGAAGGAGACCATCTACAAAAAGTCAGAGCTAGAAGGTCATCGGAGACAATTTAATCCTGTTTCCTTTACTTGACAGGTGGGAAATTTGACATTCCAGTGAGAAAGAATATGCCTAAATTCAATCCCAAGCAGAACAAGTCTTGATATGAAGTTTCTTGACACCCAGTCTAGGACTACCCCACCTTGCTATGCTAATAGCATCATTTTATTTAATTGCCAGGGCCATCTAATTGTTGCTAAGTGATGGATTTTCCAAGTGTCTGTGCTCACGGAAAAGGAGACAGAGAAACAGAAAGAGAGAGAGGAGAAAGCACCCACTCCCAATCCCGTCGCCATTTCTCCATCCTGTTGAGATGTGGGGTACCCAAACCTGTTCCTTGTTTCAGAGGTTGGGCTGCCAGACCATCCATCTATTCATTCCTCCGCCCATTCTTCCATCCATCCATCCATCCATCCACCCTCCATTCATTCATGGTCCAAGTCAGAACTCAGGCGGATGGATTCAGAATTGCTTTTAAACTTTGCTCTTCTATTGATGTACCTTCTCTTACTTCTCCATGTATCCATCTTAGTTTCAACTACTTCATTGATAAAGTGAAAATTATAATACTGAGTCAGAAATCTGTCACTGGATAATAGTACTTACACTGGATTATATTTTTGATAGAATAGGGAAAAAAGCATGTATGTTACACAACACAGTGTCTGATGTTTAAACGTGTAATGAGTAACTGTTATCCTTACTATTGTGTTGATACCTATACATCTCTGTAAACTCTGAAGCATCCTGTGTATGTAAATGCTTCTATATAGGTACATGCATTGTCTGTTCCCAAACTCACATATGTAAATGTACACACATGGGTGTGTGTGTGTGTGTGTGTGTGTGTGTGTGTGTAAAATAGATGGAAAAGTTACCGACTAAATAAAATTTACAGATAAACTTCATTCTCTCCCTGGAGGAGTCCTTGCAGGTTACTGTTTGTGTAAGATAATTTTTTTTTCTTTTTTTGGAGAGGTTTTTTGCTATAGGGTGTGTGCACTTGCTAGAAAGACATAGAGAGACAGAGAGATAGAAAGCGACAAATCACCCACCAGGAGGGATGGCCACACCTCAATCCCTTCTCCTCTATTCTCCTCTTGGGATCTTGGGCATGCACACTCATGCACCTGGCATGAGTTTAAGCCACTGGGTCTGGGACTTGAACCACGGTCAACTACATGGGAATCCAGCGATGTAGCCATTATGCCAACTGCTGGCCCCCTATGTAAGAGAATTTTAATAAATGTTAAATACATAGCTCCGTGTCTTCAGAATGAGTTTTTGGGTCATATACTTAATATGAGCAATGGTTATTGGTTTTCTAGGATAGCTTTGGGCAAATGTTGTCGTATGTGCTTTATATATGTCAACTCTTGCTGACATGGTGCTAAGTGCCTTACATATGTCAATCATTTGATGTTCATAATTATATGTGTGTGTATGTGTATGTTGCTTATTTATCCATCCCTTCCATGAGTAAGAGAGACAGAGAGAAAGAGAAAGAGAGAGGCAGCCCCCCTTCCCCCACCCAACAGGGTCTTGATGTCACCATCTACCCCCAGCTTCAGCCAGTCCCTGATCATGGGTACATGTGTGCCCAGAATACTCAGGGAGGTCTCTGGACATAAAATCGGAACCTTCTTGCGCTGGTCAGCTGTGCAGAGTGTCATGTTTTACTGCTGTACATGGTCCAGTTCCTGCAGTCATACTGAAGAGTAAATGTGGAGTTTTTGTGCTGCAGGGGAGCAGAGTGGTATTTAGAGAGGTCTCAGTCCTTGCTCCAGGTCACACATTGGCTGGATCCTATCTCGAGTCTAATTCCAGAGCCTGGGCTCTTGCCCCTAAGCTATGTCCTCGCATCAAGAGCCAATTATTTACAGACTCCTCTGCCTTCGGGTCTTTTCAATCAGTAGCTGCTGGTAGCTTTCCAAGTCTGTGTCCCCAAGGTCACACAACAGCAGTCACATGTCCCTTTTTGATCAGGGCCAGTCAACTGTTGTTAAGTGATGGATTTTCAAGTGTCTGGCTTGGCCCTGGAAAGTGGACTTTGCATCCATCCAAAATGGCACTTGAATAGCAGTTGGCTTCCCGAAAGACCCTAAGCCACTTATAAGGTTTGTCACTACAGGAACTGCCTTACAGATCTGACCAGCATGTGACAGCTCACTAAATACTGTGTGCTCGCTGTCCCAGAGAAAGTCAAGGTGGGCAATGCTGCCCCCACACTCCGGAATTGCAGCGGGGTGGGCAGAGAAGTTCAGAAATGAACAGGTTAGCTCTATTCCCAAGATACCCAGTCCATGCGCATTTATACACACCCTTTATACACAGAGGATGAGACGGAGGGCGCTGCATTCACCAAGGCTCCGCTCAGGAGAGAGATGCTTTAAAGGACATGTTCTGGCTATGCTGCTGGCCGTGCTGCCTCTAAGATGGGTAGTCTCAGCCATGTATCCGTCATTAGCTGCAGTCCACATGCAGACACCACCGTTGTGAGGGCCATGTAAACAACCTAATTTCTTTCTCATCAACCACCAGTATCTTCTCCATTTCACAAATAAGGAAACCGCTTCAAGAAAGTCAAGTCAGTGGTTTAAGGCCATGGAGCCAGAGACTTGTGGAGCTAGACTTTGAACTCAAACATTTGACTTCAAAGTCTAATGTTTGGGCTGACATTATAGCTTGGGAGTTAAGGGAGGCAGATCTCACACAACCAATGGCAGTATGAATTCCAGCCCTAGCTGCTTGGAAAACATGCTGGATGCATGTGCATGCGTGCCCCAAATCCTGACAGGATGGAAAAATAGAGGAGAATGAATTTCAGTGTAACACATCCAACAATGCCCCATTCGGGTGTGTTTTCTCCCTTCCTCTCTGTCTCTCTCAGTGTCTCTGACAAGTGCATGTACCCTTTGCAAATAAAAAACATCTGAGGTTCAGCTACCCTGCAAGACTGCCTTTGACACTAGCAGGAGAAGGAAAAAGTAGTTAGGGAGGGTAGTGTAGTGAAGGGTTAAGTGGAGGTTCAGCAAAGTCGGATCCAATAGGGGCTTGTGGTTGGATAAATGGTGTGTGAGCTAAAAATTACAATAAAAACATCAGTATGCTTGATGTGAGTGTTCTTGGGGAAGCTAGGGATGTGGTTGAATTTGTGTTGGAATTGGTGGGGGTGAGCTAGTCTGGGAGGATGACAGTGTCAGCAGCCACCTGGGTTATAGGAACCGAGCCAAGCAGGGGTGAAAAGGCCACCATTCCATCCCATCGTGCTGCCTAACCCGCCATTAAACCTCATCGTCAGCAAGAGGCACGCACAGGTTTGGCCCTCCTAAAGAAGCCTTCCCTAAGTAGTTTAGGCTCAGCGGAAAACTCATGACATTTGGGACTTGAATTCCATTTAAGTGTTGCCAAGAGGAAGGTAAAAACAGACACAGAGTTCAAACCCACAGTGTCAGAGTACTTGTAAAAGATCTTTAAAGGGACTCTGGGGGATTTTGCAAATTTCTCTTACAAAATAACATTTTTGTCAGAAAGAAGCAAATCAGTAATGCATGAATTAAAATCCCCTTGAAATCCAGATGGATGTTAAGATTGAGGATGAAAAATTGCTTCCCCAAATGCTGATGAGGCCAAGCTGTGGGGTAATTTTTTTTTTTCCTTTTGAGGCTATTTTTCTAGAAAGTCAAAATACTCATTAGAAAAGTATGTTTAAAAAAACCTACATATCATAAAAAACAAAAAGCAGGCATCTGAAAATTCTACAAATTAATTAGAATTGTTTAAATTACCGCTTTTTCATGGAATGCTAGTAGGTGGCCTTACAAGTGATTCCAAAGTGTTACAAAGAAATCCCAGTAACAAGGATTGCGTTCTATCAATACACGCACGGCCAGACTGTGGAAAAGGGTCACAAACACTAACGGCCCCCCTCCATCCTCCCACAATCCTCTGGGCAGTGCCGTTAGCTCCTCCACTCACAAACGCGGAAATGGCTGCCGGAAGCGGAAGTCACTGGTGTGAGCCTTGTAGCCAGAGTCTTGGAGAGTCTGATTTTGAATTCACACATTTGACTTCAAATTTGAGGTCAGGACTGGCCTTGCAGCTTGGCAACATCCACGTTCTCTGATCTTTTAAATAAAACTGCCGGACGAAGGACTGCTGACATTGTCAACAGCTTCTGGTCTGCTTATTTACCAGGCGTCCCACACAGGCCTGCTGGTGTCCAGGATGGGGTCTGTGTAAGTGGTGTCCTACATCGGTCTGAGCAATGCCGCACAGGCTACTCCAGGGCCCATCCTGTTCCTACAGCCTCACGGCTAACCAGAGTGCCAGCCAGCAGGGCTACAAGGCCTGAGGCCGCACCCCCCCAGAGGAGCTGCCCAAGAACTCTGGGGGAAGATGCTCCCTCCTTTTGCCACCCTTCCCCGGCCATCTTTTCATGAGGTGCTATAGGGGGCAGGGCTGCACGACTGGAATTCCGTGGCTAGGTGTGTCTGCAGGGGCTGAGGCCTTGGCTAATCAATCCCTTCCCACCGTGTAGACAGAGAGGAGAAGAGGCTTCCAATGAACGTTCATTGAACCTGCTTCGGCAGCTTTTATCTATGCCTTTGTAGTTAATCCTCTTAAAAGTCCAGAACAGCTTAATTATCCCCATTTTTAAGTTGAAGAAATTGAGGTTTAGCACATTTTTCTGTAGTGTTATGTCTCAGGATGAAGGTTAGGGGGGACGATGTGAGGGGAAATAGATTTGTAAGAAAAATGGAGTTAAAGTATGAATTTATTTGGGGCATTAATTTTTGAAACTTGTACCTGGATTTTTCAAAATAAACATGTCTTGGGACCAGCAGTTAACGTAATGGCTATGTCGCTGGACTCCTATGTAGTTGACAGCGGTTCGAGTCCTGGGCCTGGTGGCTTAAACTCACGTTGGGCATGTGTGCGTGTGTGCCCAAGGTCCTGAGAGGAGAATGGAGGAGAAGGGATTGCAGCGTGGCCATCCTCCCTGGGGGGTGGGGGGGCGTGATTTCTCACTTTCTGTCTCTCTCTCTCTCTGTCTTTCTGGTGAGCGCACGAGCCCTATAGCAAAAAAAAAAAGGGGCCCGGCCCCCAAAAAAAAAAAAAAAAAAAAAAAAAAAAAAAAAAGGTGTCTCATGAATTTTTTGAGGCTTCTTGTACAGATATAGTCCTAGAAAACAGGCAGACAATTAACATCTCAGTGTTTTTCCGGCCAAAGAAAGCATTTACTGGATGCTTCCTTTGTGCTAGGTTCAAGCTCTTCACACGTAACAACTCATTTAACCCTTAGACTAGCTCAACGTCTTACCCTCATTTTATAGGTAAGGATACTGAGGCATGACATGAAGCAACTGAGTAACTTGTCTGAGGCCACGGAGCTAAGAAGGGGTAGAGCTGGGATTCGAACCCAGGCATTTAGGTTTTGAGTGCTTTCTCCCTCGAACGTTCTGTTCAGAAAAATTTCAGACATATAGAAAATCTGGCAATTTGCCCCAGTGAATATCTGTGTGTCTGCCCCTTAGACGCCAGGTTTAGCATTTCGCTATGTTTATCGGGCTACGTGTCTGTCCAGCTATCCATCCCTGAAGGCATCTTATTTTTGGTGCATCTCAAAATGGTTGCAGACATCAGTATACCTCATCCCCAAACACTTCAGCATGGATATCATTAATTAGAGTTTCAAATTTACTTACAGTTCTTCTCAGAGATAAAATTTACATAGAGAAAAAGGTATGGGTCGTAGTACCATTAAATGAGGTTCAGTAAATGTATATACCTGTGTAACCCAAGCTCTATCAAAACATAGGCTGTTTCCATCATTCCAGAACATTCTCTGTCACCCCTCTCAGCCAATACCCATCCTACTGGCCCCTAGGAAACCACCATTTTATTTTTTAAATAAATTAATTTATGATGATTATTTTTTATGTTTTTATTTTGACCAGAAAGAGACAGAGAGAGAGGAAAAGTGAGAAAGCAAGCCGCCAGGTCTGGGACGCAAACCAGTTGGCCATGTGAGAGTCCAGAACCCCAACCACCATGCCACTTGCCGGCCCCTGACTTTATTTTTTATCATAGACA
Source organism: Tupaia belangeri chinensis (assembly GCF_000334495.1). Classification (NCBI taxonomy): domain Eukaryota; kingdom Metazoa; phylum Chordata; class Mammalia; order Scandentia; family Tupaiidae; genus Tupaia; species Tupaia belangeri. The sequence goes on from NW_006160131.1 coordinate 2,455,639, forward strand.
TGCTTTTCATCTTCCAGAACCTAGCGTAAGTGGAATTGTCCGATATGTACTCGGCCCGTTTTCCAGGTTTGTCTGCACTGCTCACGGCACAGACTTTGCCTTCTTTTTCCCGCTGAGTGGTCTCCTATTCAGTCTCCTGCTGATGCACACCTGAACTGTCCTCCTCCACCCCACCTATTGGCTATTCTTGGAAAAGTTGATGATTTACTCTATGAATGAGAGAGACCGAGAGAGCTGAGTTACAACACCCCTGACAGGGTCTTGACACTATGGCCCACCCCCAGCCTCAGCTGGCTTGGATCCTGGGCCCCGGGATCCTGACGATTCAGGGAGGTTTCCGGCCCCAGCAGGCCACCTTCCCCTGTGGTCTGCCCCACAGAGCCTGGCATTCCGCTGTTGCACCACCGCCAGCTCTGCTGTTGTGAACAGGATCGCTGAGGAGGTTCATGAACTATAGTAGTTTTTCTGTGGACATAGTATTTCCTTTCTTGTGGGTTTAAATTTAAGAGTAGGATTGCTGGGTCAAAGGATGGATGCAAGTTCAGTTTTGCAAGAAATTGCCACTGTCAGCAGGAGGTGTAGTGGTTAAGGCACTGGTCTCCCACACATCAGGCCATGGTTAACCCTGGACCCGATGGCTTGAAAGTCACTCTGGGTGCATTTCCATGCATGCTGAAGATCCCAGGAGGAGAAGGGATTGCAGCATTTCTCACTTTCCGACAAGTGCAAGCAGCCTGTGGACCAAAAAAAAAAAAAAAAAAAAAAAAATGACATTGCCAGCTGCGATTCCAAAGTGGTTGTATACTTTTGTTTTTAATAATTATTTATTTAATTTTATTTATTATTATTATTGTTGTTTTTAATCTGATCAGAGAGAGAGACAGGAAGTGAGAAAGTAAACCTTCAGGTCTGGAAACTGAACCATGGCCAGCCATGTGAGAGCCCAGCACTCTAACCACCATGCCACCGGCTGGCCCCAGTGCTGGCATAATCCACACTCGCACCGGTGTTGTGTGAGAGGCCTGGCTCAGAGGTGGCGCTCTTAGGCACTATACTGTGCTGCCTCTCAGAGTAGGAGGCCCATTGCATTTGCAGCAGGATGAGTTCACAAAGGTTGGAAGGAATAGACCAGGCTTCGCAGAGGTGACAGCTGCTGTGGCAGGGATGGGGAGGCAGCCTCCAGCTCTTCAGTTGACTTCTCTTACAGACGTCGTAGGGGCTGTCCCATCAAAGTCCACGGAGCCAGCCTGTGTGGCACTCACTGGACCCCAGGTTCTGGTGTGCCCCCATGTGTGTGGATGTATGAATATCCACAGCCGTCAGCCCTGGAGTTGGGAGTTACAGTTAGGCCTGTTTTACAGACGAGTAAACCAAGGCACAGAGGAGCCAGTGACCCACTCGTCGGCATTCACCAAAGGCAAAGCCGAGGTGGATCTCACTTCCGTCTAACTTCAAAATCTGAGCACTTTTTTCTGAATTCTAAACTTTCTTACTACAAAAAATGAGAACCAACAGGGAGCTGAGAGGTGGAGCTGCACACAGGGGCACAAAGGCCTGTGAAATCTGTAACCGACGTATGACGTTCAGGCCTGGGGTAGCCACCAAGACCGCGGTGTGGCCTCACAGGTAGGAGCTTCCGCAGGAATGGAAGATTGCTCTCTTGGTTCTCCTGCCCCAGCAGCCCCTCTTCACTCCCAGGCTCCCACCTCTGGCTGCCCCGCGGCTGGAACACAGCTGGGGTTCCAGGTTCTCCACCGTGACCTGCTGTGGAGCCCACACCCTGTCATGCATCACATGCCCTGTCCTCTCTCTCCACTGCACCCTAGCCGCTGTCCGTGTTGGGTGCTCCTCACCTGGGAAGCTCAGGCACAGGAAACATTTATGAGAAGCCACTGCCAACACGCCCCAGGAGGATGACAGACCTCCCACTTGCAGAGTTTTCACCAACCTTTAAAGGTTACTGTCTCCCACCCTGCAATCATCCCACAAAAGCTGTCAGGAGCATCACAGAAAATGAAAACCTGCAACGAGCAAAGTTCACACAAAAGCAAGCTGCTAATCACGGGGTGTGGCATCTTCGGCAACTGTCTCACCACTCCATGCCTCTGTTTCTTCTTCCGTAAAATGGTGCTGGCGTTACTTAACTCCTAACGGTTGTGGGGAGGTTTAAATGGGCGATGGTACAAAACGTGCTTGATTCAGAGCCTGGCATGTGGCTGTCCATTATAAAATGGGAAACTGATCTGAAGTGTGTGAAATGTTTATTGGGCAGAAATGTGAAGACGGCAGCTGGCAGGCAGCCACAGGAAGGTCTTCAGGTGCCTCTGAATGTGCCCAATCTGCAAACAGGTTGTAAAGGCAGAAACCGCAGGCAGGAGGGAAGGGGTGAGGAGTTATACCAGCTGTGTGGGGCACCATCCTTGGCTACTAGGCCCCATAACAAGGGCAGTGTGTCTCCACAGTTGAACACGCGTCTCTGGGCAGGTGTTCTTGCAGAAGTGGTCCTGGTGTCAGGTTGCAGTGGTCTTTGTGGTTCTGGCAGAGTCCTTTAAATAATGGTTCCTATTATCAGGCATCCAGCTTGAGAAAACGCCTCCTCCATGGCCTTGCCTGGCTTGGTTCATTAGGGTTGACACAAATGACTCCATTTTGATTCTGACAACTTTCACACAGTAAACCCTCAATAAATGTTAACATTTATTGCAGTTCTCTATCTAATCAATATTTGGTGGGTGCTTGTAACAGGCCTTCTGGGGACTGAAAAGGAGTCTACAATGAAGCTGGAGAATTTGTACACTAGCCTGGTCTTAAAGGACCCTTCTCCAATGATCCTAGGTAGCCTACCTTCTCAAAGCATGAGTGCATATACTAGTTCTGCTCACCTGGCACAGTATCGGTGGACTGCAGTGTGACAAATCAGGAAAACCAGAGCTTTGCAGGCAAATAGACTTCAGTTTATATCCGAGCTGTGTGACAGCAGGCCAGAGGTCTCACCTCTCTGAGCCTAGTTTCCTCATCTGTAGGGGTACTAATCCCTACGTCACATGGTGCATGGAGGATTTGAACAGTGGATGACCAACAGACATCATAATCTTTTTCATCTTGCTCACCAGTGCCTAAGGCTCGGGCTTTACAGGAATCGTTAAGGAGCTTTCAGCCTTACAAGGAGGGCAGGCTAGTTCAGGTGGGACGCTGCCTGGGCAAGGTGGGAAGAGTCGCTCCTGAGTCAGTGCCGGGAAACCTCCTGCACAGTCCCAGCTCTCCTCTGTCCTTAAACTTGTGCTCCTTCTGAGCTCTGACTCACCGTCGCTTCCATGCCTTCTTGTTACCTGCAGAGCGGCTGTTGTTTTGGTTCTGATTTCAGCATCTCGTTAGCCTGGATGCAGTTGCTCAATTACACAGCACCAGACCCAAAGCCACCCCAATATTCCCCCTCAAGCAGTAGGTACCCTTATTTGCAGTGATGAGCAGACCCCTAAACAATAGCACGTCATATGGACTGGTGGGGAGCCAGCATGCAGGCAGCGGACGGTGAAGACCTGGTCTCATGACTACGTGCCTGAACAGCATGCCTCTAGCCCAATTCATCTCCACAGCAGACCAGTGAGGCAGGCAGTATCAAGCCCTATCCCACAGGGGCGGGACCTGACATTCAGGAAGATGACACCACTAATCCGTAGTCCGGGGTGGAACAGGGGTTTGAAGCCGGGTCTTTAGACTTTTCAAAACCGTCATAATTATAAGCAATGTACAATCAGCCTCTCTACTGACCAGCTCTGAAGCTCTGGGCTTCCAGGTGGGTGTTATCAGACCCTCCTAATGCAGCTCAATTTTTTTTTTTTTGAGAAAGACAGAGAGAGACAGAGAGACAGAAAGGGAGAAATCAACCCCCCAGGGGGGATGGCCACGCCACAATCCCTTCTCCTCCATTCTCCTCTCGGGATCTTGAGCACACACTCACATGTGCCTGGTGTGAGTTTAAGCCACTGGGTCCGGTACTTGAACTGTGGTCACATACATGGGAGTTCAGCGATATAGCCATTATGCTAACTGCTGGTCCCATATGCAGCTCAGTTTAAAACAGCATGTTGTACAACACACACACACATGCACACACACACACATTAAACTCTAGGAAATTTCCTTTGTTTTTAGCCTAATGTCTCCAACTGCTTTTTACTGGGAATAATGACACTTGAAGCTACAGGAATAAGAAAAGTAAAATAAGGTTCAGATAAACAATGATGACAGCAAAACCAAACATCTGGGACCTCCGGCCTTGGAAGTCAGTCAGGCTGAGACTACCCCACCCATATCTGGATGAGGAGAGAAACAGGGTCTCTGAGTGCTGGGCCTCTGGATAGTCTGCTCCCTGCTCCACCGTCCCTGGCCTGTGACGTGCATGAACGAGGAGGGCACAGCACCTGCCCAGGCCCCTCTCTGTGCTCAGTTTAGTGTGCACGGTGAGGGCAGCTTGTTTAAAGTCCTTGGAAATACAGAGCTGCAGTTCTCCACTAGATTTGTAGGGAGGGAAAGGTGAGGCTAACAAGCATCCTTTCTCTCTGTTTTCATTGTACAGGGGAAATGCGATGGCATTGGCTTTAGGTCCACAAAAGCACCTTAGTTGGCCTCTTATTTTGCATTGCCAATGCTTTGCTGAGGACACCTGGCAATTTTTACTTTTAAATCACTCAGGAAAAGTTTGCAGAAACTTTTCCATAGCTGCCTAACCTACTTAAGATCTGAAGATTGTGTTTTTCCTTCAAATAACTAGAAAAAGCACAGTTTGAGTTTAAACTTGAAGAATGGGCTTTCTTCTCCTAAGCCATCCAAGTAATAGCATTTTCCCTTCACTTTCACCAGTGTTCTTGCAAGGTGTGTGTATAAAGCTCCTTGCTTGTCTCTTCAGGAAAACCTCTCCCACTCCCCAATGTGCTGTGAACGGAATAGGGTCTGGCTGGGAGCCAGCGCAGAGGTGAGGTGAGGTATGCTTCCCGCAGTGGGGTTGAGAGCAGGTGCCGGCTGGGAGGGGTCTGGTCACTGCGGAGTCGCCTGAGGAAGCCACGTTCTCTGGTGGACATGCTTCCCACAGGGGCTATCGGTACACTCAGAACTGGGAGTTAGAATTTTGAGGTCAACATTTTTGCATTTTAGGGATCTTAGGGATCTGCCCATGCTCTGTTTTACAGGTAAAGAGGTCGAAGCTGCCAGGACACGGTGGCCCGTACTCGTCACCCAGTCGTTAGCAATGGAGCCAGGACTCAAGCCCGGATGCTTTCCCAACCACTTACCTCCTCCTGTTCAGCACAGAGCTAACCCGTGACGTTGAACCCTGAGACGCAGCCAAGGTTATCTTCTAAAACCTAAAATCCAAATAGGAGAGAAATAGGAACAAAGAGGAAGAAACAAAAGGAGGAAGAAAGAGAAGGAGGAAGGAAGGAAGGAAGGAAGGAAGGAAGGAAGGAAGGAAGGAAGGAAGGAAAGGGCAGGAAAAAAATGTTCTTGGGGCCCACTAGGCTTAGGAGAGGGCTCCCTCCTCTTACATGTAAAACAAAACTCTGTGCTCGCCTCGGGTAGCGCTATGACCCCTTCCCGTTTGATTGTTTTCTGGAAGACAAAAGACTGTTTCCTTAATACAACGCCGTTTCCAGCCTCCCCTCCTCGCACCACTTCCTCCCCTGGGTCAGCTCCTCTGGGAGGCCTTTCTGAAGCTACTCCAGTCCCCAGCTTTGAGCAGGGGCAATTGGTGCTTTCTCCCTGGAGCCACCACATTAGCCACGCCACACGGTGGTGACTCGCTGGCCTCAGTGGGAGTCCGTCCCACCAGGCTGGAGGCTCCTTTAATGCATGGAGCATGCCCGGCACAGGGATGGTCAGGGTGACGGCTGACAAAGGATGGCTGGGGTCGTGAATAGTTTCTGTGAAAATAATATTGTCCAAACAGGGGCCTCTCGTTTTGATGATAAAAATGTTAAAAATTTAGATAAAATTAATGACATCAATAATTAAAGCAGAAGCTCTAAACTCCAACTTTATGCATCTCTTCCTCATCTAATCAGATTTGTTATATTTTAAAAATAAATACTGCATACTAGCGCAGTGTGAAGGAACCCTTTCTAGAGCAGCAGACTTATCAAACAGGAGCAAATCAAGCAACCTTTTCCCTGGGGATGAATAATCATCTATTTACACACTAAATGCCCGTTTTCTAAGGAGGCATCAGATTACTCAGCTACTTAATTAAAGTATCCTTGGTTCTCACAGGAGCCAGTGAGGCGATAATTGTTCCAGGACTGAAGAGCTGCTGACACATCGCAGAAAGCCTTACTGCACTCTTTCTAACAGTACGGTGCTGTGAGCCAGGCCGCACGTGGTGACTGACTAGGGGTTCTGAAGGGCAAACTCTCAGTTCAGTTCATGAAAACAGCAACGGTTTAGAAAGTGCCCACTACTTGACTAGTATACCACCCTTTCTAAGACCCAACTGCTCCAACCAACACTTTGGGAAAAAAAGCCCACCAAGAAGATGCCCTAGGTAATATAATTTTATTTTCATGATCCTTAATGGGTATACCCACATAGAAATAATGCCTTCACTCACCCTCACTCACAAACACACACACACTCACACCCTCACACACATGTGCAGATGATTCTAGGTAGAGCGGGGCTCAGGGATTTAGGAAAAGCACTGCTTACTGGAGAAGATGCATTCTCTTCATTTTCTGCCTCTGAACCTCCTCAGGGTTTCAAAGTATTATGAGGGCATAATATTTTGCTGATGTCTTTAATAAAATAAAGCATTTGGCTATATATGACAACGACAGAAAACTCTCGTAAAAATAAGAGAACACACTTTGGTATCCCATTTTTGGTTTCATTTGGGTCTTATTTTGAGGTCCTGCTCTAACAATCCCTTCTACCTTGGAGAAAATTTAAAAAGGCCAACCAACGTTTACTTATTAAACACACCCACATGACTGCTTTTCCAGAATTAGGGGTGACGGTGAATTTGCTAGGACACAGAGGGCCGCAGGGTCTGTCTATCGGAGTCATGTTTGCTTGGATGACAGGCTCGGGGAGGTTATGTACCTGATGGAAGGCCATCCAGCTAGAAGTGACAGAACACGTAACCAAAATCGGCTGTCTGCTGCTGAGGCCCATGCTCTGTGGCATGACCACTCACCCTCCATTGAGACAAGAAGGAGGTTGGAATCTCATTGCTTTGAAGAATCATTGGTGTTTGACGTCAGGATTTGGGACATTGATCAGTTTTCAGCCATCCCTTCTCCATCCAACCAGCCAGGACAGGCCAGGGCAGGGTCCCTGGGGACAAGTGGAGGTGCTTGTGCAGCTTTTTGGGAGGCAACTCACTGTGCTTTGAGAGACTGAGGGAGTTACAACATCCCCTGACTCAGGTTACTTATGAAAGTATTTATCGGGTGTCTGCTATGCCAAGAGACGTTCCAGTACCTACATAGACACAATCGTTTACTGTTCCTTGTGTCCATTCAGAGAGCTGGGTAAACTATCCTCATGTACTGAAGACAAGGAGACAACGGCTCAGAGAGGTTGAGCACCAGCTCCAGGACACACAGGGAGATACGATGGAAGAGAAGTTGGGCTCCCAAACTTAAGCTAGTTCGCACTCACTGAGAGCAGGCTTTGGGGCTTTCTCAGTCTGTGACTAAACAGACAGGGCATCTGGTTATTTTGCTTTATTGTTTTAGCTTCAGTTCTCAACATTCTTACTGACTTTGGTGAACTAGAGCACCTGAAGTTGTTCCATCTATGTTAATTTTGGTTCTAAAGGCTGCAGTTCTCCCTGTCCCCCAACCCCAGTGCCATCTGCAGCTTACCAGTGACCTGCTCTCTACTTTTCCCTTTCAACAATAGGTGACATGTGTCACCTCCACACCAGCCAGCCACCCTCCCCAGCAGTCAGCTGGCCAGCAGTCCATCCCGGCCACAGCCTGCCCTCCCATTCCCGTTGTACCTGAGGTCTGTTATTTTCAGTTACATATGTTTAAACATTTTCTATGCTAACAAAAGTGCTCCATCTCTTTGTGCTCTTCACGGTGACTGACATGGTTTCAAAGCAGATTTAGAAATAGTCTTGGTCCTGACATTTATGCTTCAAGTGGGTGTTGTTTATTGCTGAGCAATTAGAACATAGATTAACATAATGTCTCTCCTCAACTCGAACATCTCAGAGAGTGCTCTGTGAACAGGCTCCCAAGAGCTCACCCAGCCCGCTTCCTTTTGTCTTTTTTGCTTTTTCCTCCTCCACACCCATCCACCCACCTGCCTTGAAATATGCTATTTCAAATTTAGAGTTCAAGAAAGTTTGTGTAATCTAAGTCATAAAAAGAGATCTCTTTTCTTCCATTGCAGAGGCAGCCCACGGTACCTGTACTCTCAACAAAAGGGTACTTTTTTTTTTTTTTCCGTCCTTGAAAACTTTCTTTTAAAAATTCTGTCTGTCCCCTTTTAACTCTTCGAAAGGCTGAGGTCAGAAAGCACTGATGGACTGGTTAAATACTTTTTCTTTAGTAGACTCCCACAGTCTTAAATTCGAGAGTGTTTATGTCTTTGTAAGACATGACTTACAGTTACACTTACCTTTTCATAGGGAGCGATTGTCCCCTGGCCTGAACTCTGCAGATAGGTGCTAGGTAAGAGAAAGACATCCTTGAAAATTGCATTTGCATGGCAGACCAGAGATTCCACTGGGAGTCCTAGCAGGCCTCCTTCACAAGTCTCTGCTGGGCTGTGTGCTCGGTACAACGGGCGATGTCCCTGAGTGAGGATGGCGACCAGGTGAGTGGCCGCATGCTCCTGGGCACTGCAGAAGTCTCGCTCTGCCTGCCACCACGTCCCAGCACTTACAAACCCGGAACCCCTCCACTTCGCACCCCCTCCAGTGCCGCCCTGGCCTAAGCCATGGACAGCTTTTGCTTGGCTATTACAATAGGCTCCTTCCTGGTGTCCTTGCTTCTTCCCTGTTCTCCTTCAGTAAAGCAGCCCGAGAGATCTTCTGAGGACACGTTAACTCAGTCACCCCGTACCGGGGTTTGCAATTCACTGAGAGGACTTGCCGAACTCGGTCCATTGCCACACTCATGGCTGTGAGTTATTGTGACAAAAGAATGCTAAACGCGGTCAGCAAAGGGCAAGAGTGCATGGGGTGAAGCCCAGGGGAGCCAGTCTCAGGCTTCCAAGGCTCCCTTCCCAGTGAATCACAGAAGACATCCTAAAAGTCCCTAGCAATAAGATGTCACCCACCAGAGGCATTTGATAGAAACTCGGCACCCAGGCTTTTACTGGTCATGTAAGCATTTTCTGCCTGGCGCCCCAAATTCCAGCCTCCTAGGAGGAAAACAGGTATGCAGCATAAACCCTGTGGTTGGTGAAAACAGCTTAGGCAGAATGCGCTACTCTGACCAGAGATCATGGGAATCCAAGTTCCCAGAGGCCAGCTGAGGGCCAGCCCTACGAACAGGCCTTCCAAAGGGCAGCAGTTCAGCCTTTGGGCTCCTGGCTTTTTTTTTTTTTCCTTGCATGTTTTTCCTACTTTTCCCTTTATTTGAAACCCAGCAAGACGCTTCATCTTACTCAGAATAAAAGCCAGCGACCCTAAAATGACTATTAAGCACTGCATGGCCTAGCCCATGACACCCCTAGCTCACCCACTGCCCCCTCCGTCCGTCACAGCCCAGGCCAGGCCGGCTCCCTGCTGCTCCTTGAACACTGAGCGTGCTCACCCTGAGACTTCTCTATCGAGCTGGTCCCTCTTCCTGAAATGTGTCCCCCAGCTATCTGTGTGGCTTTCCCTCTACCACCTGCTCCAGTGGCACCAAAGCCCAACCGCCTGCCCCGGTCTGCCTCCTGCTATGGCATTGTCTATGCCCCTCTCCTCCCTCATGCTTCTCCTTATCATCTCCTAACATACTGTGTAATTTATTTTGATTATTATCTGCATGCCTTCCTTGGTTCACTGAGTTCAAGGCCCTGGAAGAAGGCTTGAAGAAGCAGTAGAGACTTCACGCCACACCCATAACCTGGAGCGTATGCAAGAGCCAGGGTTGTGCCATAAGGGGTTAGAATTTCCACTGCACTTAGTATCCGTGTCCCCCAAGTATGGTCTGTTACACTCTGACCATCAATTTCTTCATCTGTTAAAGGGGAATATTAATAGCACTGGGGCCACGGACGTTGTGTCCCTTCAGCAGTGAATACATGTAAGGCCCTCTGGATGGGGTAGGTACTCTACATATTAGTCCATATTTCTTTGTAATCATTTCTTACTATTAAGTCTTCATCATCTTGAAGATATTTTATTATGGAAGATTTTAAATATAAACCAACATAGAGCAATAATTGCACTTCAATATATCCACTGCCCAGCTTTAGGAAGAATCGACTCAGAGCCAGTTACGTTTCATCTGTTTCCCCCATCCCAGATTCCTGCACTCCCACATGCAACTTATTTTGAAGAAAATCCTAGATGGCATATTATTTTATTAATAAATATTGTGGTACATAATCTCTGAAAGACAACTTAATTTAAAAAAAATAATATAAGCACGATAATATCACCTAAAAAACAACAACACAGATTCCTTAATATTTTACTTTAATTTTGTTAAAAGAGTATCTCTCCCTGTTGGGACCCTCTTGCTAGGATTTCTGTGTCCCTGGGTTATACTCACATAACACCTTGCCCAGCTGTTAGGTTGGACTGGGACTTGAACTTGGGATTCCCATGTGGTCCCAGCCCTTGAAGCACAGTGTCTTAGCAGCACAACCACCACTGCTGGGCCTAGTTCCTTAATGTGAACAAATGGATCTAGTCAGTGTTCAAAGTTCCCAGTTCCTCATCACGCCTCATCTGAATGGCATCCAGGACTGCACTGCCTGCTGGCTCTCCATCCAGTGCACCTGCCACACTGCTTTGAGAGTCCTTTGGAAACTGCAAATCTAAAGGTGTCACACGCCCTTCCAAATCCTCTGATGGCTCCTTATCTCCAGGATAGAATCTGTTATCCCTTAGCTTTCAGATTCTTTTAAATCTGGCTCAGTCCCTCTTCCCCGAGTCACCTCTGCTTCTGACTCCCTTAGAAAGCCCATCTCACCAGTCTGCTTTCAGGTCAATGGCTTTCCTCCGAGCCTTTGCTTCTGCTCTTCTCTTTGCCTGGAATGCCCTTTGCTCTCTTCTCCCCTGGCAATCTGGTCTTCCGCTGTTCTCCCAGGCCAAGTCACTCTATTCTCAGCGCCTCTCCTACCCCTCGTCTCTCCCACAATCTCTGTGCCACTCTTTTCTCATCCCAAATTCTTTAAGATCTATTCATGTTGTCTTTGGATAAATGAAGCAAAAAGGAAAACCTAAGTTCTAGGTTTAAATACAAAAGTTTTAGCATATTGTTAGTACCTGATACATCATGCAGAATATAAAAGTGTGTGTATAATCATTCACTCTTTTGTTTTTGTTCAATTCCTTTAAATTTGTAGCTTAACAAAATTTTCCAAATATTATAAAGAGTGCATTTTTATTGTCAGAATTGTCAGAAAGTTTGGAAAGCACAGACATATAATTGAATATATTTTCTGTAATTTTAATATCAAGAGTAAACTATTATCTAAGGATTTTTCTTGAATATGATGAAAAATGTGGCATGTAATCATTTTATTCCTTTCTTCTTTACCCTCCAAATTTTTATAGCTTTACTGAGATATAATTGATATAGAAAAACCTGCGCATATGTATTTAATGTATATGATTTGATGAGTTCAGACATATGCAAATACTCACGATAGCATCATCACAATCAAGGTAATAAACATATCTATCACTTTGAAAATTTCTTTGTACTCCTTTGCTTTTATGTATGTATGTATGCTGTAAGAACACAGTATGAGAGTGTCTTCTTAACAACTTTTTTTTTTTTTTTTGGAGAGGTTTTTTTGCTTTAGGGAATGTGTGCTCGCCAGACAGACAGAGAGAGACAGAGAGACAGAAAGCGAGAAATCACCCCCCAGGGGGGATGGCCACACCACAATCCCTTCACCTCCATTCTCCTCTTGGGATCTTGGGCACGCTTGCACATGCGCCTGGCGTGAGTGTTAAGCCACCAGGTCCGGGACGCGAACCACGGTTGACTACATGGGAGTCCAGCGACATAGCCATTATGCTAACTGCTGGTCCCTTCTTAACAACTTTTTAAATCCACAATGCATATCACTATCATCTCCACAACTTTTTCATCTTGTGTATTTGCAACTTTGTGGCCGTTGAACAATTCCCATTTTTCCTGCAGTCGCCTTCTACATTTTGCCTCTGTAGTTTGGCTATTTTAGATGTCTTGTGTAAGTGGATTTCTCATGCAAGTATCTAGTGTTTATCATTCTGTGCTTGACATCTTTCACCTGGCAAAATGTCTCAAGGTCCACTTACGCTGTTGCAAATGGTAAGATTGCTTTCTTTTGTTAAGGCTAAATAATATTTCACACTATGTACACACCACATTTTCTTTATTCTTTTTTTTTTGATGGACATTTGGGTTGTGGAGAAATTAGAATCCTTGTACATTGTTGGTGGGGGTGTAAAATGTTGTAACTTCTCTGGAAAATAGTATGGTGGTTCCTCAAAAAGATTAAAAATAGAACTACCATATGGTTGTGCAATCCCACTTCTGGGTATATGTCCAAAGGAATTGAAATCAGGATCTCAAAGAGACATCTGTACTCTTATGTTCATTGCAGCATCTTTCAAGCTGTGATGCCATTTCACCTTGTTGCACTATAATTATTTATTTTCACTTTGGTGCCCGCCGTGCTGTGAGTTCCTCAAAGGCAGCAGCTGTACCTTATTCATCAGGTTTACCCAGAGCCTGAGAGTAGGTGGAAAATAGGATGGAAGTCCAGCAATATTGAATGATGAATGGTTGGGTTAACAGATGAACAAATGGGCAAAAATCTTAGATTATTTTGAAGACCCCAGTCTTTCAGCTCCTTTTATGTTCAACTTTTATCAGACCATTTTTCCAGCTATGCAACTGGTTTATCTTTCTGCTCCCTGGCAGAGTAGAACTCTTTAATCCTGAATAATTCAGTACAGGGTCTAAGGCAGCAATTTCAAGCCCTCACTATCCTCTATCTGCTCCCTGGTATGATTCAGACAGGTCCTGGTCTATGGTGATCAATGACCTGAGAGATTGCTTCTCTCTGAAGTGATCCCAGAGCAGAAGGGTGGCCTGAGGAATTCCTGGAGACCAGGAGCCGCTAGACATGATGAGGATGGGGAATGGCTTCTGCGGGATAAATGCTATATTTCATCTGGGTCAGCCAAGAAGTATTGAGACAGTGATCCATGAAAAAGGGCAGTTCCTGTGCTACCTTTGATTTCTCTTGATTTTAAACCAGGAATTGTTACAACATGTCAAATACAGCCTGAGTGGGTTGTGTGTGTGGGGGGGTTCAGGGCACTGGCTCAGTGTGTCGGGCACTAAGCTGAGACCTTAACAGGTGTAATGTCATCTGTTTTCCCCAAGAAGCCTGACAGAGGAGTTGTTATCTCCATTTTACACATGAAGCAACTGATACTCTAAAAGATCGTAAAGTCACAGAAAGAGTATGAGAAGAACTGGGATTCAACGTCAGATCTACCCAGAGCCCTTTGCTGTAGAATGGAACCCCATAATACAAGTTCAACCTATTCACAGGGAGTGAAATCAGTTTAGTGGGTTTAAGCCTAAAATAATTAAAATAAAAATGAGAAGAATTGAACAGAATAAAGTAGAATGGGAAATGGAGTGCCTCCTGGGTAGTATGCATTTATATTACTTCATGAAACTTATTTGATCTGTATCTATGTACATATACATGACTATATATTTTGTATTGTCATATAAGATGTATTTTTTCTGTGTATAGTGATATTTTTACTGTGTGTAGTAGTCACCTTTTTGTGAAAAACACTACCTTATTTCAGCTAGGGCATATTCAGCACATAAGCTCATTTTTTCTCCTCTCTTTAAGATTTTACTCCGTTCGGTTACTGCCCATGGGTTCAATCACTGATATGGTTGTCTCCAACCCTGATGAATTATTTGTCTTTATAATTTTCAGTGTGACTTCATGCGCCTTGATTAAATTTCACTCATATGGAGTACCCTCAGTTCCATCCCTCTTAGATTGGCAAGACTTTGCCCCTGATAACACCAAGAAATGTATGCCGTATGGTTACTAATCACCATGCAATATCTCAAATTCCTTCTTTGTCCAAAATTCAAAATTTTAAAAAATTTGTCCAATTTTTTCTCTTGAGCTTCTAAGAGAAGACAGTGCATCTCATTATTCTGGAATTTCCTTTTTCCTGGCCATCTTTACTGGACTGTAGTACAAAGTCAGAGCACTGAGTTTAAAGGTAGGGAAATTTAGACGCGCTGTCTGGAAAGTGCCCAATAAACAGGGCACTTTTCAAAATGATAGATTTGCTTACCTCGATTGTGATGATGGTATCATGTGCTTTTGCATGTGTCTTAACTTACCAAATTATATCCGTTAAATACATAAATCATGCCTAAGATCAGACAAGATGCCTGGAAAGTGCCTGTAAACAGGGAGTGCTCAGTCCGTTGAAACCAAAACGACTATTCTGTTCTCATGGACTGTTTTCAGATCATATCCTTGAAATTTTAAGCCTCGAGGGAGAGTCATTTACAACTTTAGCAGGGACCTCTGAGTGTGATGAGAGTGTGCAGGTGCATGTGGACACGGGTACAAACCAGCATCTGTAGAGTAGTGTCTTCAACGACTACCAAGAGTCTTCTGTCTGTAAGGCTTGCTAGGCTTCCTGGGAGAAAAAGTGCAAAAAACTTCAAGACTTAAAAACTGAGTCAGGTCTATTGGGTTTTCTACTGGAATTAAGGCTGTTAAAAATAGACTGGTAACTAGGGGCACTTTTAAATTCATACTAATAGGCTGCAACTAAGAAGAGAGCCATTGTGAGCTAGACAGAACCAGAGCATCAAAGATCCATGGACACCAGGTCATGTTCACATGAAGGGAAACCATCATGCCAGGATCAGGAGTCAGTATAGCACAGAGGGTAAGAGCATCAATTCTGGGGCCAAATGGCCTGACTTCAAATCTCTGCTCCACTGCTTTCTGACTATGAGTTATTGGGCAAGCCACTTGGCTCTTTAGACTTCAGTTCTCCTTACCTATAAAAGAGAGTTAATAATAAACACCTACTGCTCTATTTGGAGAGACTTGAATGAATTATTACGTATCAGCCCTTAAAACACGTGATTAGTGGCCATGTGGTTAATGTTCACTAAAAATCAACTGTTATTACTATTGCCATCAGAAAAATCATTATGCATTTTTGCATAGGAAAACATGGCATTACTGTTCTGACAACCCAATATTATTATTTGATTAACCAGAACTATGTCAGTGGCTATCAATGCAAGTGAGCTGAAACAAAAGAAAAAGTGAGTTTATTGCCTCACATGACTGAAAGCTCTTGGAGTAGAGCTGACATCATGCTCAACTGGTGTTCCCAGAATTCTTCTCCATCTTTAAGTCCTTTCCTCTGTGTTTGTGGTACTTCCACATAGGCTCTCCCATGTGGCATCAGAGATGGAAACCAGCTTCCACCCTACCAGCTAAATCCAATAGAAAGAAAGAGCCTGTTTCCCAAGAAGTTCAGCAAAAGTCTCAGGGAAGATTGTCCTTGGCCGAACTCAGGTTATGCTCCCACCCTTGAGCAATCATAAGTGTAAGGAGAAGAGCCAGCCTCACATGAACGTCATGCCCTGGGAGTGAAAGGAACAGCTCCTCACAGGGAAAACAGAATGTGGTGACTAGAAGAGGAGGGGGACTGGGCATGAGACAGGTAAACACCCTCCAGCCCAGGCCAGAACCACTCAATATTCCTTAGACGCTTCGTCTTCTGCTTTTCTGCTCATGCTCTTTCTTCTACCTGAAGTCATCTTTATTCACCAATAGTAGCTACCTTTCCCAAATGCTTTCCTCAAAACCACACACCCTTCAAGGGCCATCATGGATACCACATCCCCAGTAGTTGTTCCTGATACTGCCAGTTGGCTGTGCTGTTTCCCACTTTCCATGCTCCGTCTTACTCTCAGCTGTCTCTCTAGATTTTGCCACGTATAAACAATGCGCTCTTCTCTCCAAGTCGAGGTCTAATCCTTTCACTCAGAATTCACAGCGACACCCAGTATACCCTGGACCCAAGTAAGCACTCAGCAAATATTCATTAAATTGAATTGTATATAACAACTGCAGTAGTTGTTCCTTGAGCACACTCTGCCTGGCAGTCCCTGCTCTAAGTGCCTTGTGAATATGACTTCGCTTTGTCAATTTGATTGTACAGTGTGGTAGATCCTATTATTATTATTATTTTTAATCTGTTGTGAAAAAAATGTGTCTGATTACTTGAGTAAAATTACAGTATCTCTGTTGTTAGTAAGTATTAAATGTTTAAGAAATTGGGCTCCCTTTTCCTTTCAACTTTCCAAGAAAGTACATGTAACAGTCCAATTTTTTTTTCTCTGATTCCTAATACAAAGTAAAAAAAAAAAAAAAAAAAAACACTATGCCTGTTCTCCTGATCAGGAAGAAGCATTTGCTCTTGTAAGGAACATATGTACATTTTAATGAAAGTGGTATTTCTTACGTATATACAAGAGCATCTACATTTTCTCCACTGAAACTTGTTCAAGACACTATACTTAGCAGCATTGTGAAATTCCAGCATGCGTTTTCTAAAATGTTACATCTCAGCTTCACCTACCAAAACACTTTTTTTCCCCCTAAAGAATTCTCTGTGTTTATGACTGTACAGAAACTTATTAACATTGAGGACGATTCAAGTAAAAAGCACAATACAAAGAGCAGTTTAAAATGGAAATGGTTAAATCTACCAAACAAAAAGCAAGTCACGTTTTAGAATAAAAATTTAAAAAAACCAAACCTTCCCTAAGAACCACACTGTTCAGTCTGTATTTGCAGTCCTGTCCTTAAATCTGACAATGTGTTTGTTGACAAAATTTTCCAGCAGGATCAAAGTGTGCATTTATATACAGACTTTATTAGAGACCTAATGCATTGTTGAGGCATTGCATCAACACCAGATTCATATTAAACTGGATATAGAAAAGAAGTTAATGCCAGATTAAGTCTGCCTATCAGGGCAACTTGCAATTGCCATAAATGTTACGGCAAGTTTACAGCACTCTAGACAATTAGTATTTAGGCTAAAAGAGGTAAGATTTCTGAGCTCTGAGTTGGACCGGCCTGGAATTTGATACTGAACCCATCGCTCAAACGTAATGGGCTTTGCAAATCAATATTATCCATGCTGTTATTTTCCAGTCGAGTCTTCCGTTATTGTTTGTCATCCTAAAACTTGCAATGCATTTCCACATTTCCCGAAGAAAGGCACACCTTTACATCCTCAACAACTAGGGTGTAAGAACTATTCTTTTTCTCTGTTTTACAGATAAGGACATGGAGGCATGGAGAAGCTTTCATACGGGCACACAGCAGATAAGAGGAGGAGTTCTGAATCCAGGCAGTGTGACCACTGAGCTTAAACCCCTGGCCACCATTCTCTACTAACCGTGAAGTCTTCTGATTTCCTCCATTCCTCCTCCTGGAAGCAGTGAGCCCCTGGAGACTTCCCTTGGGTGGAGGACAGGCTGTGCTTCACTTCCGAGTCTCTGTAAACACAGCTCTCTCAGGCTCTGCTGGAGCTCCTGTCAAATGGGTAGCTGTTCCCACAGATGTCTCTGATGAACTCAGAACTCACACTGTGGGATAGGAGAGGCCTTGCCCTCTGGCATTTCTCTGTGAGCAGAAGGATATGAATTAAAAATTAATTCCTCTCTCAGGCCAGAGATGAGCAGACGGATATGAACCAGATATGATACATTTAAAAATTAATTCCTCTCTCAGGCCAGAGAAGTTCACAGTGATAGGATTGAGTTGCTGACTGCCAATCAAACTCACACAGCTTGATGGAAACAGGATCTGAGTGAGACCTGCATTTTGATACTCAGTACCAGATGGTCAACCCTCTGCCTAGCAGGGAAAATCCAGCCAATAGACTTCAGTGTAGATTCTGTGATAGACATAGGAAGGAACACCTGCTTTCTGTTCACACAGCAGCGAGATTCCCTGATGCTGTGGTCCAGCCTTTCTGTCCTTGGCTCGGCTGGGGGTCGGGGGGGAGGGTGATTCTTTTCCTCTACCCATTTTGGGTTCTTGATTGGGGTTCTTAACAAAAGACAGACTACAAGAGAAAAAATTTAAAAAAATTATTATTATTATGACAAATAATAATTGTACTTATGGGGTATGCTGTGATGTTTTGATACTCATACACTATGTACAGTGATCAGATTAGGGTAATTATATCAGTCACCTCAAACACTTGTTTCCTTTTGTGGGGAACATTCAAAATCCTCTCTTCTAGTTATTGGGAATATATAATACAATTATTGTCACATTTGCCCTGCAGTGGTATTGAGCTCTAGAACGTATTCCTCTTGCTAAAAGGTTATTAAACTTCTATATTCATTAACCAAATTCTCCTAATCCATTCCTTTCCCCCATTCTTCCCAGCTTTTAGAAAACACTGCTCTGCTCTCTGTTTCCATGAGATCAACTATTCTGTCATGCAAAAGGTGGAAAATCTGTCATTTGTAGCAAAATGGATGAATTTGGAGGATGTTCTGTTAAATGAAATAAACCAGGCACAAAAAGAAAAATACCACCTGTTCTCTCTCATATGTGGGAGCAAAAACTTTTATGTAAGTTTTATGTGAAGTAACAATAAATATTGGAGATGATGACTGGGTTGAGCTGCAAACTGCCAATATGCTTTTTTTTTTCTTTGATTTGATTATTACACACTATATACTACTTTGAAAACCACACTTTTCCCCACAAAGATATACAGTGGTTATATGGGAATCAGAAATTACAATGAAAATGATTATTTTACACTGCACAGAAACTCTCCTAAGGAAATGAAGACTCAAAGAAGTGGTAAAACTCAAGTGCTTGAATACTAGGTTGAACAAAGAGAGGCCATTGTGGAAAAAATAACTGGAAATTATGGGGAGGCTAAAGGAAGGTAAGAGTTATGTTGTGAGGTCTGCTGTGCAGAATTTTCTCAGCCTTGACCTTCTGTCTCTCGTGATACGGATGTTTCTCTCCACCAGGTATAGGGACGGCATCTTCCTATCTTTGGGAAGAAAAGGAGTGGTCAGAGTATCCTTTCTTGTCCCTGCTGTTTTTTGTTTTTATGATTTCTTATTTTCATTTAATCATTGTACATCTTTACAGCATATGCGATGGTTGTTTTTGATTTCCCCTCGATTCTCTCCCTTCCTCCACCCTCTCGTTGTCCATTGCCCATTGCCCTTTCACACTATCTCTGGTATCCACAGTTGCTCTCCATGTTTTTATACTGGAAGCCAGACTATAAAAGAGAGGCATTGTATGTCCCCACTTAATATGTACTGAATATCTGCCCTGGATGGCAGAAATTGAAAGATACCTACTGTTTTTTGAGTGCCTTAGCTCAAAACAATCCTTATGTCAAATTGGCATATTTGGGATGGCATACTCTGTCACCCTTCACCTCCTTGACACTTGTCACACCAATCATAGATGGAAGAATTCCCCTTTATGAATCCCTTAAGCTTTCTGTGGTTTTTCCCCCAACACGTTCTGCCTGGGTGGTGACCTCTTTCTAAAGTCTCCATAGTCACCTGTCTGCTGACACCCCAGTTGCTACGCTTTTTTATCTATGATCTGGGCATGACCACCTGGATGTCTCCAGGCTCCCCGGAGATACTTGTTGAAGACTCTGTCACCTCTCCTCTTCTGAGATCCCTAATTCAATGAACAGCCCAGCATTCCATTAGATCAGCCAAGTCAGGAACCCAGACATAAATTTGAGATATAAATCCCCTTATTCTTTTATGTCCAGTTACTTAATGAGGACATAAAAGAAAAAGGACATTAAGGAACATAAATTTTATTTCTTATGTGTCTCCCACATCCTTCTCCACTTTTCCATCTCCACTACTAACATCTAGTTCTGGTCTTATCACTTCTCAACTGGACTTCCTCACTGGTTGGTCTCCTTGTCATCAAACTTTACTGAAATTCATCCTCTTTATGGCAACCTGAATGATATTTCTAAATGCCACAGAGATCCTATCCTTCTGATAAAAATGTCAAGTACTGCCTA
Organism: Tupaia belangeri chinensis; assembly: GCF_000334495.1. NCBI lineage: Eukaryota > Metazoa > Chordata > Mammalia > Scandentia > Tupaiidae > Tupaia > Tupaia belangeri. Next base: position 2,475,932 of record NW_006160131.1, read on the forward strand.
GTGCCTGTAACCTGACACATGTGGTTCTATGTGACTTTGGACCCAAATTCTCTGTATCCAGTTGGTTGGTCCATTCACTGGCTTTGACTTATCTTCCCTGCATCTTTTTACAATCCGTGTTTATCTCAGTCTGTTATTGCATTGCTTACAGAAGTATCTGAGATGAGGTGATTTACAAGTAAAGGTTTATTGACTCACAATTCTAGTGGCTCTAAAGTCTGGTGATGCCATTTGGCATCACCAAATGGCAGAGAGCAGAAGCTTGAGCCAAGCAGAGTATGCACGCCCATGTGGGCTCTGTCTGCCTCATTTCTTTTCCTTATATAATACACACCTTAATTAAGTCATAGATCTCTGCCCTGATGACAATCTCATACCCAAAGGTTCCTACCATAGGACATCATGAAGGGATTACATTTTCACTTAACACCTTTATGGTACAACTGAGTCCCAACACATGTACTTTTGGGGGACAAGTCATTATTCAAACTATAATGTTGTTTCACACACAGAGAGAATTCTAATTATTTTAGATTATTAGCTTTCTTAAACTTACCACGATCTATTAAGCCCCTCTGTGCACTTTTTTTTTTTGGAGAGGTTTTCGCTATAGGGTGCGTGCGCTCACCAGACATACAGAGAGAAACAGAGAAACAGAAAGCGAGAAATCACCCCCCAGGGGGGATGGCCACGCCGCAATCCCTTCTCCTCCATTCTCCTCTCGGGATCTTGGGCACGCACGCACACGCACCCGGTGTGAGTTTTAAGCCACCGGGTCCGGGACACGAACCACGGTTGACTACGTGGGAGTCCAGTGACATAGCCATTATGCTAACTGCTGGTCCCCTCTCTGTGCACTTTTCACACTTTTGCCTGGAACCCTATTTTTACTTCAGAGACCTGGCAACTTAAAGTATTTTTGTCCTCTTTTGATTTCTATAGAAATTAGTGGTTCCATCCTCCTTCAGATCTCCATCAGTCTTATGCCATTACGTAGTAAGTCCTTATTCACTAGCCTGCTTCCCATCCTGGATGTAATTCTTTGGGGACAGAGACTCTGCATTGTTATCCTGACAAGATATTTATGAGATACAGAAATGGATTGTTGTCTGTTGAGGATAATGTATATAGTACCCTCAACTGGGCTGGTGTGGGATGTAGTCATGTTGGGTAAATTCACTTTAAAGGCTAAGTAATATATTGTGATTAAATGTATAAAATAAATTTTTCAAAAATCTGGGAAACCCTGGCTCAGTACTGGGCTTGGCACACTGAAGTCTTGAGATGAAGCTTTCTGGAACAGTCCAGTCCTAAGGAATACAGTCCATGTGACCCTGGTCTTTTCCAGGGTCCAACTTGCCTGTAAGCTACTCTGTTGTTCTCTGCAGCTGTGGAGGGAGAGCACAGTAATGAGGATATATATATCATCAGAATTCTGCAGTGATTTTATTTGTAGCATGTAGCTAAATTTGGCATCAATATGAAATGAGAAGAAAACACAAACAAGTGAAATGATTAGAATAAATATATGTAGCTACAAGAGTTCTCTTTAAATATGCTTGTCAAAATAAATCATAAAGTCCTGTGCTAAATGTTTAAGGCAGAAAGTTTGTCTCCAACTAATTTGTAGTACAGTGCCTATTTATATATCATAACTTAGGAGAAAATAAATTAATCTCTTAGTTTTCTTTTGTCAGTTTCTAGAATCAGTGGTGTAAATATCTGAAGATTTCAGGGTTTAGATCAGTCTCTTAAAAACAAGAAACCTTTTCATATGAAACTGTAAAATTGTTGCTTTTCATATACTACAGCTAGAAGTATAATTTGAAATTATCTTTTTAGCAAGTAATTTTCACTGCTAGCCCCATGGAGTGAGTTTTATCCTTTATCAATTTATAAAATGTGAAACTCAGAGTAAAGGATTTCTCCAAGTCACACAGGGAGCAATGAGAAAGACTGGATTTGACTAAGGTTGTGAGAGGTCCTCCAGCTGACCTACAACCCTCCTCTGTGATCAGGGCAATGCCAGGCACTTCCTCTCCCCAACTATCATCTGTAGAACCTTGAGCTTGTGAAGTTGGAGTTAGGGCTTGCAGAAGGCTCAGAGCTGGCCAAGGTCTCACCAAGGATAGAATTCTGGCTACTGAAAGTCTATCTGTGCAAGCTCGAGGGAATGACTGCACCCCTTTGCACCTCCATTTGCCCACCTCTTAGTGGGTCAGTGATGAGCCTCCCTTCTTGGCTTGGTGCCTAGACAGTTATATGGAACTGTAGATGCAAGTGCCCTGGGTCCTGCAGGACACTGCACTGAAGCAGTGGTTGTCAGTGCTCTGAGACCCAGCAGTGGCTCCACTTCATGTATTAGTGAAACAAGGGACTGCTGGTTACTGCTGAGGGGAGAGCACATTACAGCTTTCAAAACAGAATGTGCAACTGGATGTGATCTCAAGGACCAAATTCAGCCACTTTTCAGAATATGGAGAGACATTGAGACATGCAATCCATTGTGTCAGGTTGCCAGGGTTCAAATCCTGGCTCTGAGTGTACCAGTGATTAAACCACTTTGGACCTCAATCAGTTCATCTGTCAAATGGGCAAAATAACTGTGAAGATTAAAATGTGGAGTGTTTAGCACATTGCTAGGCCCATGGCAGGTGCTCAATAAATACCGTGATTGCCAGAAGACAGGATAACTCATCGTTATATATAGAAAGGTCTCAGTTTGATGGAACTGCCATGGGAATTAACAGAGGTATTATGACAAGAGTTTTGATTGGTGGAGTCTTGGTTATATACCTGCACCCTAGCTGCAAGGGAGGCTGGAAAAAGCAGTTGGAAAAACAAAAGCATATATCCACTCAAAGACCTGTGTGTACATGTTCATAGCAGCACTTTTCATAATATTTCCAAACTTGAAATAATACAAGCGCTCATCAACTGGTGATGGACAGACAAATTGGGAATAATAATATAATAGAACATGATTCGGCAATAAAAAGGCATAGGGATAAACCACAAAGATATTGTATAAAATGAAAGAAGTAAACACAAAGAGACCACAGATTTTGGGACATCTTTTAAATAAAGTGTGTAGAAAAGGAAACTCTATAGAGATAGAAAATAGATTAGTGGATTTTTTTAGTGCTGGGGCAAGAATAGGGCTGGATTGCAAATAGGTACAGGGTATTTCTCTGGAGTTATGAAAATGTTCTAAAACCTAGATTATGGTAATGGCTGAACATCTCAGTAAATTTGCTGAAAAATCATTGAGTGTTACTTAAAATGTGCAAATTTTGTGGTATGTAAATTATGAGAGGGCTTCAAAAGTTCATGGAAATGAGTATTACAAGCAAACTATGCACACATCTCAATTTTTTTATACCAAAATAAACTTATACTTTAATTTTATATTTCCAGAAATTTTTGAAGTCCCTTTGTCTATCTCAATAAAGTAAAATGAGCTGGGGGTTCAATATTTATATGGCAGGGAAGTTTTCTAACACAAAAGGGCTTTTGAAGATGCAAGAAGGGCGTTAAGAATGAAAAAGGCCCACTCCATACTTCATATTCATGGCAGCTATATGAAATTGGTCTTCTCTGGCAAATGAGGAAACTGAAGCTCAGAGAGGCAGACGTTTAAAGAAATAATTCTTTGAAAGGAGGTAAGTAGTCCTGTCATTAGTAATTCTTCTTAACATTTCCCCTTCTTGCCCCCAAGTGCTTTTACCTCCACACGTCTCAATTTCCTCATCTGTGAAATGGGAATAATTGTCACAAAGTTTAAGAGCGATAACTAGATAAAGCAAAGGAGTGGCGAGGAGCAAGGACCTAAAATATGTGAGATCTGGCTCTTAACCCCCTTTATAAAAGCCCTCTCCTAACATTTGTTTTCAGAAATTGACATTGGGTCTAAAATTTATAGAGTTAATAAAGAAGCATGGATATCTCCCTTTAAAGTGTATATAATGGATACCCCAGCTTCAGCATCTACAAGTTCCAAAATCCAAAGTCTCTGAAATGTAAGGCATGATTTCGCAGCACACAGCTGATGGGGCTGTGCTTCACGAGCACTTTGTCAGAAATTAAAATGGGTCTTGCTGCATGTATAAAACATAGCACTGAATTATGTTCATTTATTATAATCACATGATTCTAATCAGAAAAAAAAGGTAATGGATTAAAAAATCTGCTGCTGCCAATTGTATTGGTTACTTGAGAGAATTATTTTTAGCAGATTTCATAACGGACTAACCTGGCCCTGTTGATTTAATTATTTTTGACTCAGTTGAGCAATAATAGAACTGCAACAGCTGGAAAGAAAGCTGCCTTCACATCTGGGCTGCTAAAGTCGCATCTCTTATCCCTGGATCTCCTCTTTGCAGCCTTGCTCTCTGAAGTGCTAGACCTAAAACACTAGTGTGCCTGCATAACTAGGTCAATCCCTTCGGTAGTTCCAACTATCCTCAGGGTGAAGTCTGAATTGGTAGCTACTATTCAAAGCCCTTTCTCCATGCTCTATGTGCCGCATGTTAGACTGGGCCCTAAATTCCTGATTCCTAACTTATTAATTATGTGTGTTAGTAAGCTTTGCTTTGTAACAACTATGCCTTTTATCTCAGTGACTTGCAACAACACATGCTATGTTCTTGCCCTTAGATCGATGCATTACCTGTGGATCTGACTCCCAGCAGGAGTCAAGCTCATTCTGCATGTGACCTCAATCTGGGAGCCAAGAAAACGAACCTTTTTTTTTTTTTTTTTTTTGAGCTGTTTCTGTGGGCTTTTGCTTCCTAGTACATGGTCTTTGTGGGAAGGGACCCAAAAGGCAAAGTAAAATATGCTGGGATATTTTAAGCCTCTTCTGGGATGTGACGCGTATATCACATTCATTCTTACGCCATTGGCCTAGAGTCAGTGGGTCACTGTAACTACCAAGAAGCCTGCATATGATAAATGGCACGGATCTGTAGTCTTGATTTAAGAACGAATGGCAGAGCTGGACACAATAATCCAATAGCATCTAGAAAATTTAGACTCACTTTACCTCTCTGAATCTCAGTTTTTCTCATCTGTACAGTGGAGCTTATTGACACTGCAGAGTAAATATATTGATTAGATAAGGTCATGAAAGTGAACTCACCTTTTCAACTATAAAGAACAACAGAAGTATTTGTTGTTATTCTTTATGACAGATTCCAAGGTCTTGTGGTTTTTCCTTTTCAGTACAACCTCTTCTATGTAGAACATATATAAATATGCTCCATGTACATATATAAAGGAGTGAGTGAATGAGTGTTTTTCAAAATTCTTCTGCCCTAGTTTTTCTCTTCCATCATCTATTCTTCTATCTGCTGGTGACAGTAGCTGATGTCACTTTAAGAAACTAGAAAACATCCCTTCCTCACTATCATTTCATGTGGTCAGTACAGGCAGTACAGAATATTTGCCCCAACCATAGTGACAAGAATGGATTCAAAACCTAGGCATGGTCTAGCAGAACCCTAGGTGCCTTACGTAATTAGATGTGGAAATAAGAACATATTATAGATCTGGTCAGTGAGAACTGAAAGAATCAACTAGAACTGTTACCAGAACTATTCAGAATGAAGTACCTATTTTTGGCCTTTTCAAGATGGTAGATAAACATGAAGGTCTAGCTACCCTTTGAGGACATAATAAAACCAGTACAAAAGAACAGAGAGATGGAGAGAGCCAAATGGCACCAACTTTGTATCTGGAACTTGTCAACCCCAGAAACACCCATATTTCTGGTCTTTTTGTTGTAAGTCAATAAATTCCCTTGTTTCTCTTTTTGTTTAAGCCACTTTGAGTTGGTTATTAACACAGAGTGTTGCTATTAACACAGCTACATTACCAAATACTTCGTATCCTTCCCCACTTCCTGGGAAAGAAAATATTCCTATTGTCAGGAGAGATGTTCTGATTAGATCAATCAGATGTGGCCTTTGAGGCTCATCCCAGCAGGGCATGGGGGCCATTTCCGAGAAAGGCTTAAGGTTATGATTAGGGTTAGAGTTAGTACAAGTTTCCAGAGAAGTGGCTTCCACAGCATGAAGCAGTAAATAAAGTTTAGGGCTTTGCACAGACTGCTTGAAAGGAAAAAAATAAAACAAAAAAGGCTTCAACAGGAGGTGGCAATTGAATACGGTGACTTTGAAGACAAGCAGGCAGTTCATGTGACCATCTGGATCAGTAAACTTGACCTTGAAGAGGGGCCTAGTGGGGCTTTGCCTGAAGATCACAGAAGGGAATGTTTGGCTAGTCAAATTTCCCTCCAGGGGAACCAGCAGTTAGCGTAATGGCTATGTCGCTGGAGTCCCACGTAGTTGACCGCAGTTCGCGTCCCAGACCCGGTGGCTTAAAACTCACGCCGGGCGCGTGTGCTTGCGTGCCCAAGATCCTGAGAGGAGAATGGAGGAGAGGGGATTGTGGCATGACCATCCCCCTGGGGGTGATTTCTCGCTTTCTGTCTCTATGTCTCTCTCTGTCTGTCTGGTGAGCGCATGCGCCCTATAGCGAAAACCTCTCCAAAAAAAAAAAAAAAAATTCCCTCCAGGGGACTGGTGAAACCATGGTGGGGAAACCTCAAGCAAAGTGGGCCTCTGGGGCATCTAAGATGGACCAGAAGGCCAAGCGGGAGTGTTGGGCTCTTCCTGCCTGAGCTGGGGCTTCTCCACGAAGTCAGGGGCAATGCGGGGGGTACCAGATGAAGTACAGTGAGGTTTAGTGTGGCTCAGCCACTCACCAGCTGCAGGTTACACAGAGTTCTCCTCCCTGACACTCAGTTATCTCTAGAAAGTGAAGAAAATAATATTTCCTTTTCAGACTAGATGTGAAATTTAAGGGAGAAGAGGTACTAGAAACCATCTAGCAGGAATCTGTCAGAACCAGTAGACCCATGCCCAAGGATTTGCTTTTGTTGTTTCCTTAGACATGAGGTTCCACTTGGGCTTCAATAATCATTTTGATTGATGAATTTTGAGGAAAGACCATATAAGAAACATTTGGATGCCAGAAACTCAGTGAGCCTGCCTGTTCCAGTGACCTGTCGGTAATCCCGAGAACTGGCTGAGAGGGAAGCTTCCATACATGTGCCAAGGAAAGCGTGTTCTATTTACAGTTCTCATTCTTCACCATAATTGTGGGTTTTTTTGTTTGTTTCTTCCATGCCTGGGCCTGCAAACCTCTTATTTCTGCCTTTGCCCACTTCTTCTGGCTAAGTCTTTTTCAGAAGCTTAATCTGTGGAATTCCAGCAGTGAAACAACTGCAAGGCATTATCCCAGTCTCAGGAGGAAGCCTTCAGCTCTAATGCTGTAATTCCCATGTTTTCACTCCACTTGTAGAACAGCACATGCATTCCCCGTATGCCTCATTACACAGCAGAACCCAGCACAAACTGACGGCTGTTATTTTATCAGCTCCCTGGTTGCCTCATGGGCCAATAGGTGGGAGGAGAAGTAATTTCTGAGGGGCACCTGGAGAGCAGTAAGTGTGCAAAAGCACAGACCAAGGTTTGGATACCGGTTCTGCCACCCATGAACTATGGGACCTGGGATAAATTCCTTAACCTTTCTCACTGTCTCGTTACCTGTGAAACAGGGATAGTATCACTGGGTTGTGGTTAGGGTTACGTGAGAGTCTTTATGTGAAGCATCTTATAGAAACAGCATCTGGTTTATAGAAGGTACTCGTTAGATGTTACTTTCATTCATTCTCCCTCTTTCAGGTTAAAATCACATGCATCTTGTTTCTCTTCCCTCCAAAGGCTGGCTTCTCTGTATAGCATGGCTTTTTTCTGTACCTTACAAAGGGTACTTGGCTCCTTTTGATGGTAACAAATATTAAAAAGGGGGAATTAAGAACGGAAATGGAGATGTGTAGACCTGTAGATTTGTATTTTGTGTATGGAAACATAATCACTGAATGGAAACCTCAAGGGGACTTGAGGATGTATCTTGCAGTCCCAGAATGGGAGAAACTTCTACCCTGATTGGGAGTACAAATATTCAGGTAGGCCAAGATTTTAGGGAGAGGGAGAAGGCCAGGCCTTGTAATGATGTCACAGTGCTTTCATATTTTGGTTCATAGCACTTGGGCAAGTGAACCTGATTTGAGTTCGGTAACAATAAGGCCTTACAAAGTAGCAACTCCACAATCTGAAAGTGTTGGGGGAACCAGCAGTTAGCATAATGGCTATGCCACTGGACTCCCACATAGTTGACCATGGTTCGCGTCCCGGACCCGGTGGCTTAAAACACGCCAGGCGCGTGTGCGTGCCCAAGATCCCGAGAGGAGAATGGAGGAGAAGGGATTGCGGCGTGACCATCTCCCCTAGGGGGTGATTTCTCGCTTTCTGTCTCTATGTCTCTCTCTGTCTGTCTGGCAAGCGCACGTGCCCTATAGTGAAAATCTCTCAAAAAAAAAAAAAAAAAGGAAAAAGAAAGAAAGTGTTGGGAAGAAGCACTTCCTCCTAATCTTGCATGTTTGCCCATCTGCTTTCCGTAGTGCACTGCTGCCATGTCTGCTGCCTTACTGAGCTAGTGCTCATGAACGACTACACAGGTTCACATTTGAAGTGTTCACATTTCAGGAAGGTGGAAGTTATGATCAAAGTTGTTAATCAGCATGTGGAGGTTATCCACTGGTTTGACCTGTGAAGGTGAAATATCTTGATATGTAGCTTATAGTTCATAGGTAGATTCAGAGATTCTTTAGCTCATTATTGGCCAAAAAAACAAGGCTTTGTTTAAAACTTGGAGTTAACAAGAAAAAGGTTTAAGCTTAACCTCAACATTGATAAGGGAGTTTACCAATCACCATGTGATATTATGGCAGAATCAGAGAGAAGACGTAGATGTAAATACTGAAGCTAGGTGACCTGTTATGATTGATGACATATAGGTGTGGCTCTCTCCAGGCTCTTTATAAAGGAACTTTAGAACAAAGAAAATGTGACCAGAGTTTAGTCTGCATTGTTGCTATTAGATGGAATCTATCTCATTTCCCTGAATCTGGGCTGGCCTTGTGACTTGGTTTGACTAGTGGAATATCTGGAAATGACACTGTACAGGTTCTAAAGCCTAAGCCTCCCAAACCTTGTAACTTCTTCCTTTGTTCCATTAGAATGCTATCAGCCATGTGCGAAAAGCCCACCTAGACCCTGAAGGATGACTGGTCCTATAGAAGAGTAAAGATCTCCAATTAAGGGCACACCAGCTAGAGTTGCTAGAGTCACAATAGTGAGGTTGCCTGACCATGCCACCGAATGTCCCATGAGTGAGAACAGACAAAACCAGCAGAGGAAGCATCCAGTCAGCCCTTAGAATTGTGAGGAATGCTAAACTGCTGATGTAAGACACAACTTTCATGTTTTTTAAATGTGGTAATAAGTGGCTTATACGCAGTTGTTACTTTCCTACTGTAGATTCACTCAAACTGTATAACCTACTTAGCAAATAAATCTCCCAAAGTCACCATTGTGACAAATTAGTAATCTCTCTAATACCACAGAATCTGGAGTATCATCCACATGTAGCCTGAGGAGGTTCAAGAGCATGAATCAATAATAAGAAGAGAACAGATGGAGGGGGAAGGAGCATGCAACCACAGGGGACCCTGAGAGCAGGAGAGAAGGGTCCATAAGAAAAGAAATCATTGGCAGGAGTCCTTCTCCAGTTCATCACATTTCTGGGCCCCCAACTGGTCATGGGAAAGGTCTCAGAGATGTGCAAATAGAATGAGAATTGGTCTGTGAAGAGGTGGAAGAGAAAGGACAGATTCTGTGTGCCAACTACTCATGCTGTCTACCAGTGGCCTTTGTCCATCAGAAGGATTACAAGTCTTACTAAGCAAAGTAAGGCCCACCCACACTGAGTCACTCATTAGAAACAAGATGCTATTGTTTCAGAGAGAGCAGACTGGGAAAGTAGGAGGAGAGGCATTTGAACAACCCAGACCTCATTTTACTACTATGAAAGGTGGTTATTAAGAAAACAAAACAACACAAATTTAAATGTTCTATCAAAAAGAAAGGAGTACAGATAGGGAAACAAGGAGCTGATACTGAAGTGGTGTCAACAGCTCAGTTCAGGGGATAAGAGCTCAGACTTCAGAACTAAATAGCCTGAGGTTAAGTCTCAGCTCTTTCATTGACTTGCTGTAACCCTGAGAAAATTACCTTATTTCACTAGACTTCCATTTCCTCAGATGGAAAAATAGTTATAAATAATGCATTGAAAATGCTAAGCAAGGTGTCAATATCTCTATTTTAGTCCATTCTATACTCTTCTTACCTGATAATGCTTTTGCTCTTTACCTGTCCTACATCCTTTCATCTGGTAATAATCGTCCAATTTCCTTAGAAAAATGGCCTCTGCTTCAATGATCATTTCCTCATGGTTTAAGTGAAATGATTCTATTTTCCTGCTCCAGGATGGATCTTGTGATTTAATCTTGTCCCATTCAGAGAATTTTATATACCTGCCCACAGTGATTGGCTTAGGGTTAAGTAAATGGCCCATCTTATCTATTGAGAAACAGTCCTTGGACTATTGCTGGAGACACTGGGTCAGAAGAGCCCTCATTTCATTAGGTGTTCTAGCTGGATGCAGAGCCATATTAGAATGGGTAGAGGTCATTTTACCTCCACTTGGCTAGAGGCTTCCTAATAATACAGCCAAAGCAGAGGAAAGTAGAACTGAGAGACATGGAGAGAGATCACTTCCTGATGCTTTGAGGTCTGTATCTAGCTAGGTCTGATGCCAAACCACAACCTGGCATGAGCTGAATTACTGTTCTCATAATCCAGAAGGTCCAAACTAGACTTTTAAAGCATAACCATATGTGCCTAGCACACCAAATATTTCTGCAGAAGTTGGGACAGGGGTTCTGCTCAAGTGATCCTAGAACTGTCTTCACATGAAGAGTCTGTGATCACCATTCCTGTACCTTCTCTGCCACAGACCCATTATGTAGTTTCAGGATTGGCTGGGGAGGCAAGACCACTCAACTCTCTCTTTCTGTATTCCAAGTTTGTTAGTTAGGGCAATAGTTTCTCAAGGTTTAACAAAGTGTTACTTGAAGAAAAGGGTCAATGATTAAGTATAATGTGAAATGCATAGGACTTTTCAGCATCTTTAAAGCATGAATGCCCCTAACTATAGGTACTGTCTAAAAAGGAAATTTAATACATAGAATATAAGAGTCATGTATGACCATGAAAATTCTTCACTGGAAAGATTCTCATAGAGCTAGTACTCTTGGAATAAGAGAAAAATTATTTACTCTAAGAGGTAAAACCCTAGGGAACCAGCAGTTAGCGTAATGGCTATGTCGCTGGACTCCCACGTAGTCGACCGTGGTTTGCGTCTTGGACCTGGTGGCTTAAATCTCACGCCGGGCGTGTGTGCGTGCATGCCCAAGATCCCGAGAGGAGAATGGAGGAGAAGGGACTGTGGCGTTACCATCCTCCCTGGGGGGTGATTTCTCGCTTTCTGTCTCTATGTCTGTCTCTGTCTGTCTGGCGAGCGCACGCGCCCTATAGCAAAAACCTCTCCAAAAAAA
>NW_006160131.1:2487770-2489145 GCF_000334495.1 Tupaia belangeri chinensis
ACCCCCCCTAAACAAAAAACCCTCCAAAAAAAAAAAAAAAAAAAAAAAGAGTTAAAACCCTAGTCAGTGTTTAATCCCCCTACACTAGTGAAGATGGTACTTGGAAGTATACAACCTTGCCTGTACTTTCCTTCTCCTCCCACTCCACTCTCCACCCTCATCCTCCCTCTACTTCACCTCTGGAGCCATAAGATTGCCAGGTATCACTGGTCTAGGAAAAGCCAATAAAGTAACCAAAATAGAAAAAGGAACCAAAAGTCAATTAAAAGATCCTCTAAGAAGAAAATAGAAAGTGCAAGTAAAATTTTCTAGGGAGATAAAAACATTTTGGAATTAAAAAAATTAATGAACATAATAAATCCTAAGTTAGAATTCACACTGAAAAGCATAAACATGACAAAGAAGGATATTTAGCAATGCCAAAAGCCACACTTAACAATGAAGGTATAATACCTACAAATACTTCTACTTCAAGTACTACAGTAACAAATTTCATAAGCTAGAAACTCTGGAGATTCATACTAATATAAGAGTTAAATGACTGCAAGTGAAAAATGATTACATATAAAATAACAATGAAAACCTTAATAAATTCTATTAAGTAGAAATACTATGACAGCATTATCTGATCACAAAACAATAGAGCTAAAAATAAGTAATAACTTCAAAACCATGTTATTGACAGACAGGGGTTCAGATTCATCTTTGTGCAAGTGGATACCCAGTTTTTCCAGCACCATTTGCTAAAGAGATTTTCCTTTTCCCACAAAATATAACTCCTTAGTCACAGTAACCACATTTGAAATTATCCATCACCCCACATAACTAGTGACTACTGTATTAAACAGTACAGACAGAAAAATATTTCTACTACTAAAAGTTCTGTGAGATAGTGCTGTTCTGGAATATATGTAGTGCAGGGTTTCAAGGGTGGTGGACAACTGATAACCATCCCTATTCCTCCTGTGGAAATTGGCGCATTTGAAATTTCTATTGGTTAGAAATTAATGAACATGATAAATTAATGAACATACAGAAATTTCAATGAAATTTCTATCAAGGACACTGTAATTAGTGTGAATCAACAACCCTCGAAATGGGAGAGAAATTTTTTTAGCTGTGCCTCAGATAAGGGACTGATAACCAGAATACACAGGGATCTCAAGTGGCTTACCTGGAAGAAAACAATTAACCCAATTAAAAGATGGAAAAATGAGCTGAATGAACAACTCTCTAAGGAAGACATACGGACAGCCAAAAAGCATATGAAAAAATGCTCAACATCCCTCATCATAAGGGAGATGCAGATCAAAGCCACAATAAGATACCACCTAACCCCAGTTGGAATGGCAAAGATAAAAAAAAAAAAAGATGA
>NW_006160131.1:2489614-2493590 GCF_000334495.1 Tupaia belangeri chinensis
ATGGTAGAGACTGAAAGACTGGAGGACATAAAAGCATTAAAAATTGTCATTTTTCCAAATATTGGATTACAAAGCTATCTTTTCCTCTGGAATTTGAGATGTCATCCTTTTCTATACTAAATTCCCATGTGTGTTTGGTCATATCCCTGGACTTCCTATTCTGTTTATATTTGTTCTATCCATGTGGCAGCAACTCTGTTTTAATTATAGATCCCTACATTTTTTTTTGAAGTTTTGCATAACAAAAAATACCATAAGCAGTCCGAAGTTCAAAGGAAAGTTGAGGGAAAATATTTACAACTTAAAGGGCACATTTTGTTACTACATTAAAAACCTCTTAAAATTGAGATTAAATGCACAAAATACATAATATATAGTTCATAGAAGTAATAGGCAAAGGTCCTAACACATGAATATATGCTCAATCTCACTCATAATAAAGGGAGTGAAAATATAAACTGCACTGCAATTCTATTTCTTATCTGTCAAACTGGCAGAAACTCAAGAGTTTAGAAACACATTGTTGGGAATCCTAGCTCTCTTTCTAATTCATGGAAGAAATAAACTCTAGGAAAGGAAAAAAAAAAAAAAACCTCTATGTACAGATTTGGAGTGATTTTCTGCATATTTTGTTCTGCACAAAAGCAAGATGCTAAATACTGTTTATGGTAGGTTACCTTTGTGCCCAAACCAGCAGGAGAACATACATTTTCTTTTACTTTTTTCAGTTTTTGCAATAGGGTGCATACACTTGCCAGAGACAGAGAAAGTGAGAAATAGAGAAGGAGAAGAAAACTGAGAAATTAACTTCCTAGAGGGGATAACCATACTGTAATACCTTCTCCTCCACTCTTCTCTCAGGATTTTGGGCATGCACATATATGTACCTGGTATGATTTTCAAGCTACTGGGTCCAGAACTTGAACGGCGCAGTTGGCCATGTGGGATCCAGAACACCTTAACCTCTATGCCACCTGCTGGCCCAATATATGCTATGTCTACAAAAGGTAATCTGGGAAGGATAAATTGGAAACTAATCAAAATGGTATTTAGTGCTACAGGTTGTGGGAATTGGGTAAAGGATCAGAGATTTCTGTTAAGTGTATCTTTTTATATGGTTTTAACTTTTTGAACCATGTAAATGTTTTACTTGGTTCAAAAATTAAATAAAAAAAGAAAAAGCCAGCCTAGCATTGAAAATAAACTGAAATAACCCTGCTTATATATTAAATTTGTAACATTACCACACAGAGAAAAGACTTCAAGTGACTTTAAAACATGGTACTTAGACCGCACATTCTTAAAGACAAAAGAACAGTAAGGAAATCTTAAACTTTATTCAATAATTTCATCGTGAATAGTCAGATAATAACTAACTTTATAATTATTTAGTGTGCTTTATGAGATTGAGCAAATGTATAATATTTATATATTGTCAGGCACTAAGAGATTTGGTTTTAGATAAAAAGAAATACAAATGTGAATTAAGATGTTAAGAATGAACCCTGTAATATTAGATTTGAATTGTGAATGTTAATATTAAGTCATGATTTTATTAAACAATTACATCATCTAGTTCTATTCATTAGATGAACCTGGGATGGGGGATGGTGATGCTCTAATAGCCATGAGGTCATCTAGCACCCAGATCTGGATTTCTATCTCCTATTCTTTGAGAGGAAATAGACTTAGAGAAATGGCAGATTCTAAGTCTGGGGCAGGGAAAATAAAAGATGAGTGTTTTTGTCTGCGAAAGCAAGCATGTTGAAGACATATCAAAAGAGCAGAAGCCAGCTGATAGGAGTTCTCCCTGACCATCTTTAAAACACTTTGAGCATGGAACAGAAAAATAATTGTGACTGATAGCAAAATACAGGATGAATAAAAAATAACCAGCCCATAGCTATTTTTAAAATACTAAAAGAGCAATATGGAGTAGATAGATACATACATACAGATAAACTCTATAACCTGAAAACAGACAACTAGAGGAAATAATGATTTACTTTGCCTTTTTAGAATAAACTGTAGTTTATCTAGTTGAAACCCAGAAAAAGCTTCTTCTTTTAAAAAAAAAAATGATGCTAGCTGATAACTGCAAGACAAATCAGCGAATTAGAAAATATCAAGCTGATAGCCCCTAGTGAGACAATGTGCTTACATAAGGCTGGGGAATTCTGAACTACAGTAAAAAAGGCGGCTCTCTGGGGAGTGGGTTCTGGGATGGAGGGGAGGGCTGAGGGAATCAGAGGGCTAGCTTTGTATTTTCTGCCCATCTGTCCTCTTTGAAATGTTCATTATAAGCATCCAGTGCTTCTACAGCTTAAACAATGGTGTAAAAATCTATCCAAAGCTCCTGATTTGCAAATTCTTGCTTTTTCTTCAGAACATAGCTGAGCTTTTCCCTTTTTTAGGCAAACTTTCCAGAACACTCTAAGCAAGGGAGTCTCTTCATCACTGACCTTTATTATTGCACTTACCACATTTTAAAAGTATAATCGACAGCCTGTTTATAGCCCTGTGTATCCACCTTGCACGGAGCCTTCAGGGGTAGCTTTATCCTTTATATTCTAGGTTAGCTGTTTAGATCAAAGTAGGTGTTATGGTTTGTCCCCCCAGAATTCATGAGCTGCAACTTGGTCCCCAATTTAATGGTGTAGTGAGGCGATGAGACTTTTTATTTTTTAATTTGCCAGAGAGAAAGTACCTCACAGGGTGAATGGTCATCCTGCAGTTCCTTTTCCTCCATTCTCCTTTTGGTATTTGGGGCATGCATGCACAAGCTTCTGTTGTGTTTCTCAAAGACTAGGTTCAGAATCAAATAGCACAGTCAGTCCATTTGGGATCAGGCCACCTTAACCACCATGCCACTGCCTGGCCTAGGAATAATTTTGAAAATGTGCTTAATAACTAACTACTTGTTCAGTGAATAGATGAGTGAATAAATCATAGAAATTTTAAATAAATGAACAAATGAATGAATAAAAGAACAAAGAGAATAAAGAAGAGAGAAAAGCATTGAGGTTGGATAGATAATTAGATGAACAAAAGGGCAAATAAATGGATGGTTGGATTTGGCTGGATGGTTGTATATATTTGGCTGGATGGGTGGATAGATGTTGGCTGGATGGGTGGATGGATGAATGAAGAGATAAATGGATGATTGACAGAGTGATAAGCAGGTGGATGGGTGGTTGGATGAATGGTTGAGTGGATGGAGGAATGGTTAGGTGACTGGCTGGGTAGAGTAATAGTCGGATCAGAGAAAATTTATTATTAGAGTTCAGTATGCACAGTTGGGGCCAAGAACAAATAGATTTAGATGATTTTCTGTTCTAATCATGAGCCTATCTCTCTCTTTCCTCTGTTCTTGTAATTAAGAATAATTGACTTTATTGAGATGACCGGGTTGCAGACCCAAGAATGTGATTCCTCCCTAAATCTGGGTCTGAGATCAGTTGCACACGGGTGATACTTTATTTCAGCCTGGAAGATAACGTCTTTGAGCCCCTCATTCTGACAGGCAGCTACCAGTTTTCTAGGATGGGGAAGATGGTGGACATTTATTCTAAAGTGATGTTGCTGGTGGGAAAGCAGACAAGTTTAAGGCAGGCTTGGATGTAAAACCATGAGAACTACAAAAAGAAAAACTAAAGTTTGCCAGCTCCCATAAATGATAAGCTATCTTTCCTTGCAGGGTGAGGAAAACAGAGGAGATCAAGCAAGACCACAGACTGCACAAGACATCTGAGTCCAAGTCCTGACCCTGATATGAGCTGGCTGAGCAAGTCTGGGCTGGCCCCTGCTCCTCTTTGACCTTTGATGTCTACATTTGGAAAAAAAAAGTGGGTGATGGTTACCAAATTTATCCCCAATACTAACCTTATCCAGACCATCAACTCAGAGATCACTCTGTCTAAAGATGCCTTGTTTTTGAGTCCCTCCTCCTGTCCGTGTTCCTCCATACTTCCTGCTG
>NW_006160131.1:2494001-2500512 GCF_000334495.1 Tupaia belangeri chinensis
GCTGATCACAATTATGCCTGCTCTGCCTATTTTGCGTGGTTGCTGTGAGGATCAAATGAGTTAATGGATATGAAAGTGCTTTATGATAGCAGAGTATGCTGAGTGTGTGAGTGTTAGATAAAAACCAAGACAGCCCCTGCAGTTTTGAAGTGGAGAGATCAGAGAGGATATATTAGAGAACAAAGTATATCTTTGGGAAGTATTTTATTCTGTCCCCAACCCTATGACAGCTTCCCTGCTATGCTGTCTTCCTCTGCGGAGAGGGCAGAAATGTCTTCAGGTATGCAGGTTCAGCTGAGGGCAAGGCACCCTCAGGGGTGTGTCCTATCATGCTGTTGCCTGGCTCTGTGGGGGCAGGAACTAAGTAGGCTGACTTGCACGGGAGAGCCCACCCTGCAACTTCAAGCAATTGTCATCTACTTTCTGAAGGCTCAGTCTCCTTACCTGAGACACAGAGAATAAAATCTTGTCTGGGTTGCTGCAAGAATCTGCCGAGATGTGGTGAGAGTGTTCTGTGGAATTGAAAGTGTACAAACACAGGATACCCTTCCCCTAGAGGAAATTAGACAATTATCTGGGACCTTACAACAATTTAAAGTAGTGTGTCCTAGACCCTCTTGGCTAGACAGGGGGCTTCTCAGAATCTTAAATTTGCCCACAACTTTTTGACACTCGAAATAGAGAGAAGCTTGACTCAATGGCTTTTAGGCACAGAGTCAAACACAAGCAGATCATGAGGAACAAAGATTTTAAGCTCTAGCAGCTGGAAGTAGAGAAATTTGAACACAAAAAGAAAATTTGAGGCTCCCACATTTCTATGATTAGAAAGCAGGCTGAAGGGCCAGTTAGTGACATGGTGGTTAGGCTGGGTGGATCCCACATGGGCAACTGCAGGCAATTGCACGGTTTGAGTCCTACACCTGGCAGCTCGAAAAACACACTGAGCCTGGAATCCCAAGAGGAGAATGGAGAAGAGATTGTGGTGTGGCCATTCCTCCTGGAGAGTGCTTTATCACTCTCTCTTTCTCCCTCTCTCTCTCTCTCTCTCTGTGTGTGTGTGTGTGTGTGTGTGTGTGTGTGTGTGACCAGTGAGCAACAGGTGCTACAGCAAAAAGTTTAAAATAAAAAAAAAAGCAGGCAGAGGAAACCACTCAGCTGCAAACACAGCCCATTTCTCACCAAAAAGAGGATTCCTCAGAGAGCACAGACCAGGCTCAGTGAGTAAAGACAAGAACCAGAAGGAAACAATGGATGAGAGAACTGCTTCCAGTGAGCAGAACTGGATCATAAATTGGGACCATTCCATTCCCTGAGAGACTCGGAAGCAAACTACAGTAGCCCAGAATCTCTATGGGTCATTACAGTATTGTTACAGTTCTCTAGGTCAAAAAGTCAAGAAGCAGTATTTGACCTGTCCCAAGCTGGGCCTGATGCAGAGCATGAATTCATGGACTTTGAGCCTGTTGACATGATTGGATGAGACTCTGAGGTCTTGGAGGCAGGTGAGTGCCTTGCCTTTTTGTATCCACACCCTTTTGTAGTTCTTGCCACATAGATTCTGGGCTTGAGCATGTGACTTGCCTTAACCCAAAGGAAAGACATCAGCAAACAGGATACAAGCAAAGGTTTAGTAAATGCCTGCATTTCTTCTTACCACTCAGAATTCATCCATGTCTCCTGGCCACAGACTGATGTTCTGAAAGATTATCTCCTCTAAACGAACTGCAGTCTTTTTAAGTTCCTGTCCCCATTTAACGAATTAACTACTGAAGAAATAACAGAAACCAAAGAAGCTCATCACTGTATTTGACTGAATTCCATCCCAGGGAATATAAACCTAACTATATGTTAGTATAGATGGCCAGTGGCAAGGAAATGGATCATTGTCATCATATTTTGAAGAACTGTTAAATAGCCAACCATGGGAACAGCCACAGGACAATGGAATAAGCTGATCTCATCTAGAGCTCCAGAGTGTGATGGCAGCAGGACTGCAGAGCTGGCCCTCTTGGAGGCAACAGGACAGATCTTTGTCAGTCATGAGCTGCAGGCTACACCTAGGGCACTTGTAACCACCCTGGCCACTTCTTGATCTGAGGGCAATTCTCAGAAAGAAGCTGCACATAGGAGGTGGTAGCAGCCGGCACTTAACACCTGGGAAGGCCTAACAGCCTGTGAGGTGGGCACCTAGAGGGCGTGGTCTATGTCTTTGATCTCCCCATTTCCAGGAATCAGCTGGTGGGTTTCTATACTCCTGTAATCAGAATTGGGGATCACTCTGATTGACCATGTAAAATCTTGGGATCTGGAATGAGAAGTGCTTCTGGAATAAGACTCCTTCTTTCATTCTGCATTTTGAGAGTATGGGTCCTGAAGCCCAGTAGACTACATTCCCACTTGCCTCTATCACTCAACAGCTTTGTCATCTTGGGCAAATTATGTGAGATCTCTGTGCCACAATGTCCTCATCTGTAAAATAAATTAATAGTACCTTCATTGTGGGCAATGGGGGGAGAGGGAATCAAAAGGGGAATAAGGAGTGGAGCATTTAATGGACACAGAAGTGGAAAATTGTCTGCTGATAATAATGTATATAATAATAATGGTAATATCTTTGGCTGGACCTATATGCAGTGTATTCAAGGTGGCAAAATTCATTTTTTATGCTATAAAGATGTACAGTGATTGAATAATAATAATAATAATAAATTTTTAAAAAGAAACTAATAGTACCTTCCTCATAGGAAGGGTTATTGGGGTTAATTTTTTTGGTCACAAATAGAACTTATTTGTCACTATTAAAAGTCTGAACTTCTAACAGATTCTTGGACTGGGGGTTTATATACATCAGCTCGTTCAACTTTGGTACCCACCTCATCCCCAGTAGCTTTTCCAGAGCTGCTACCTTCACCATGAAGCTCCATGAGTTTTCCCAATTTGAACTTGGTCTTCTTCAGCATTTTTACTTTTCTGATGAAGACATGATGGAGAGGATAGATCAGCAAACCTTTTCTATGTCTTTCCCACTTGTCTCTATCACTCATGTGCTGTCTGGAATTGATTTATTGACCACTTCTTTCAAGCCATTTGTCTGCACTTCCCAGGTCATGATTTCCATCACCTTCTTCTGGATTTGGCAGACCTGCTGATGCTGGGCATAAGAGATCTTTTGTATCTGATTGTTGCTTTTTTTTTTTTTTTTGTAAACCCAATACAGAAGAGATGAAGCAAATAAGCACTGGTAGTCTTGACATCAACATGAGCTTCAATCATGGTCTGCCAATTTTTGACTATGGAAGACATTTTGTCACGGGTGAGATCCATGCCATGGAAGTTAGTTAGGCAGTTTTTGCCCTGGACAGCCTCAGTAATTAGCTTGAATATACTAAATGCAAAACTTTTTCATTCTGTAGATCTACAAGACTCACTTCAAACACGTGGCCCTTAGGGCCATCAGAGGCAATCTTGGTCTTTTGAGTCCTGGTAACTAGTGTTTTCCCAATATTCTTATGTTGAACATAGCAGGTGCTTTCACGTCATACCAATCTTTTTAAGAAAATGGATCAAACACTTTTTTCTTGGCTCCCCTTTTGGCCACCTTCCATAAGGCACTTATTATTGCCAACTGCTATGGTGCAGCTCAGAGGAAAAAAAAAAAAAACTTGTTGGGATTAAATTAAGACACATCAGGTGCTCAAAAAGGGATTGGAAAGACATTCAATAAACAGTACTGTCCCGGATCTAGCCATTTGGGGAGAAAGGAAGATGTCCCACTGATAACTGGGCCTCCAGCACCCAAAACTCGTGTGATTGAACTTCCAAGTTTGGGAAGAAACCGACCATTCACAAGATGACTAGAAATCGCTACAGGACCACAAGAAATATGGGGAAGCAGAAAAATACCTCTCCCACAAGGGAAAAGGATAGCTCCTCTTTATTCACACACAGTTCAATGGAAATCATGGAAATGTCTGATAAAGAATTCAGAACATTCATAATGGCAAAGCTAACAGAGATGGAAGAGAAGAGAGACAAGGAACTGCTGAAGAGGAAGGAGAAAGGAGTTGAAGAGTTCCAGGAGGTGAGGAAATTCATGCTAGATCTAAAAGAGAAATTTCATACATTACAAAAGAATCAAATGGAACTGTTAGAGATGAAGGCTATAATACAAGAAGTCAAAATCTCCCTTGAAAGTATTAAAAGCAGACTAGATCATACAGAAAATAGAATCTCTAATGTAGAAGAGAAAATGGTTGGCCTAGAAAAATCCACCGCGAAGACTGAGAAAATGGCCCAAAAATTTGAGAATAATATGCGAGAAGTACTAGATACCATCAAACGTCCAAACATCCGGATAATAGGCATCCCAGAAGGTGAAGAGACTCATAAGGGCATTGATAATCTATTCCATGAAATCTTACAAGAAAATTTTCCAAACCTGGAGAGGCACTCAAAGATTCAGTCCCAAGAAATACAGAGGACCCCAAATAGAATCAACCCAAGAAGATCTTCTCCAAGACACATTATAGCCAGATTGACCAAAACCACAGACAAAGACAAGATACTAAGACTGGCAAGAGAAAAAAGGCAAGTTACCTACAAAGGGTATCCCATCAGACTAACGGCAGACCTCTCATCGGAAACAATGAGAGCGAGGAGAGAATGGGAAAATGTATTCAAAGTATTAAGGGAAAAGCAATTTCAACCGAGAATTCTGTACCCAGCAAGGTTATCGTTCATTTGGGAAGAAAAGACACGAACTTTCCCAGATAAACAAAACCTGAAAGAATTTACCAGCACCAGACCGGATCTCCAAGAAGTTCTTAAGGGAGTGCTATGTCAGTAAAATTAAATGCAGACACACAGAAATAAGAGTTCAGAAACTAAGAAAATGGGCAACTTAATTGTAGGGCCAAAAGCTGGAGTTGAGTATTACATCCCAGATTTCAATCTGGAACATCGAACCTCAACAGATACAGAAGAAAGATTAAGTACATGAGACTGAACTGATGAAACAGTATTCTACGACTTGACTAAAATATTGCTGCTTTTCTTCTAAGCTTTGTTGTCTGGTTTTAAGGACTTTTGTCCTGTCTTCAGCTATCAATAGATTCATGTTCCGACTATTTGAACAGAATACTAACCTGTTTCTAGGCTTTAAGTTTCAAAGAAATATCCTTACCAGTTCAAAACTGCTTTTCTTGAAACCATCGGCTGATCTTGCTATTGAAAGTAGTTAGATTACTTATGATATTGTGTGACCAACGAAATGTTGGGGGAAAAGGGATTGAAGACAACTGTAGACAGCAGAGATAGTGTAATAAGAGAGTGGAATAGGGCAGAGGGCTAGACATGGGGTAAAAAAACATATATATGAAAGTAGAAATGGAATATTATGGATGATAACATGCATTATTAAGCCACTATATAGTATATTCTAGATGGGAAACCACATTTAGAATGTTGTGATGATGCTCAGGGAATGAATGTAAATTAATAAAAAAAAAAAATTTTCAGAAGAAAAAAAAAAAAGGCATTAGAAATACCTATTTGATGACTGCAGTTAAGCTATATAGCCCTAGTTAGGTGCTACTTTACAGTATGTTCATTCTATTCACTGAGGTTTATGCCTAAAGTCAGTCTTGTGTTCATGGATATGTACATATCAGCTGTGCTTGCTATTGAAAATATTTAGATTTATTAAGATATTTAGTGAAACAATAAAATGGGGGAGGCATAGAAAGCAACAATAGATACCAGACACAGTGTGGGAGGAGGGTGGGAGATGGCAGAGGGTGAGATAGGGAATCAAGGATGGGAAAAAAGGCAAAATATACAGAAAACAAGCAGTACTGTCCCAATCCAGGGGACAGTCGAACAGGTTTCCTGAGGGAAGGAGTAAGAGATGGGATGAGCAGCACAGTGTTACAACATGGAGGTGACACAGTGTTACACACAGCTCTTCAGGGTCATCCGTTTATTGTGGGCAGCATGGAGACGACACAGTGTTACAACTCTTCAGGGTTGTCCAGGGACGATGCAGTGTTACAACTCTTCAGGGTCTTCAGGGTCATCTGGTGATTGTGGGTCAGGGATCGTGGTTATATACATGCTGGTGGGCAGTGATTGGTTGAATGAAGGATTGTAAAAGGTGAGTTATGATTGGTTGCTTTTGTGGACCAATCATGAAGTGCAGGATATGCAAATATGAGGGATTCTAAGCACACCGATTTGCTATGGGAAGTGGCCAATCAGAGCATGGTTTTGAAGGTGAGGTTTTTGAAGGGGAGCCAATCATGGCCTTTGGCATTGTATAATTGTTTGTTCTCTGAGAAACCGGCAATATTTGCTGGTGCGCAGCCTCCCACATATCCCCCTTCTCTGTTTTAATTTGAGAGATGAGGAAAAGGCCTAGGGGAATCGTGCCTGTCTTAGGTTGGGGTCATTTATGGAACCATACGTCCATTCTTACCTGTCATTGGAGAGTCCCATAGCTATGATGGGTTTCCTG
>NW_006160131.1:2501275-2501512 GCF_000334495.1 Tupaia belangeri chinensis
TGCCATGTATTGTCCAGAGGATCTTTCCACAAAACTGAGGCAAATTTTGTTTTGGTAGTTGAGTGCCAGAAGTGCTCAGCAGCTGAGTCTCCATCTTTACCAAGAGACAGGAAATTTAGGACAAAAAGAGTATGTGCCAGAAGATTTTTTTGGTGAGCCCTTAGTTTGTAAAAGCTCTCCCTTTTTTAGCTTTTGAAGAGTATTTTTTAAGGAAAGATGAGCACGTTCAACAATGCC
>NW_006160131.1:2501785-2527812 GCF_000334495.1 Tupaia belangeri chinensis
GTTAGGCATAAGGCCTCTAGGGTTAACACCTAGATGTGGTGTAGGCAAAAGGGTAAGACAGGCTGGACATCATTTTACAATTTGTCGGGCCTGTTCTCGAGTAATTTTAAACATGGGGCAAAGTGTGTGAGAATTTAAATGATGTAGCTGATGTGCAGCAACAGTGTCCGAAAGGTTTTTATCAGCATGTGTAGAAGCAAGAAGGGAATGTTTATTGGTAAGATCAGTGTGGCGGTTGCCCTCAGTCAGAGGGCCAGACAAATTGGTATGTGCATGTAAATGGCCAATATAAAAGGATAGCTCTCGATTTCTAATGAGAGACTGTAGTTGGTGGAAAAGCTGTGCAGCCTGAGAAACTTGTTTTATTTGTGCTGCGGTTTCTAGAAGTGGAACAGACATAGCAATATAAGCACTATCTGTATATAAATTCAAAGGCATATCGGGAAAAGCAGAAAAGACTGCAATGACTGCCTGTAACTCAACCAGCTGAGCTCATGTTGAGGAAGTGGTAAATGTAACTGTCTGATCAGAGAAGGAATAGGAAGCAGTTCTGTTGGAGGAGCCATCAGTAAAAACCAATAAAGCATTTAAAACAGTATGAAGTGAAGCTCGTACAGGGAAAAAAAAATCATGGGTAGATAAAAAATATAAAAATTTATCTGGAGGAAGATGATTATAAATAGTTCCAGTAAAGGAAGCACATGAAATAGGCCAGAAATCTGTTTGTTGGAATAGCCAATTAACTTGGTCTTTAGCATATGGCTGGATAATTGTATAAGGGTCTTTGCCAAAATAAGTAACGCTTAAATTTCGAGCCATATTGATAATATCAGCTACAGCTTGATAATAAGGGTATATGACCTTTGAAGGAGAAGATGGTAGGTGAACCCACATGATTGGAGTGGATTGTCAGAACACAGCCATTGGTGTGACCAAAGTGAGACAAATAATGAGGAGCAATGGCAGTCTATAATCGATGACTGTGATGAATTGAGAGGCAATGGCCTTTTCTACTATAGAGAGAGCTTGACGGCCCTTCTCTGTAAGTATGCGAGGAGATTTAGGATTATCATCTCCTTGTAAGATATTAAACAAGGGTTTAAGCTGGCCTGTGGTTAATTTGAGGTATGGGCGGATCCAGTTGATATCGCCCAAGAGTTTTTGGAAATAATTTAAGGTTTTTAACTTGTCAAGTCTAAATTGTATCTTTGGAGTGGTGATTTTTTGGCCAGAAAGATGGTATCCTAGGTAATAAATTCAGATTAACAAGTGTTGGGAGAGATTCTGATACACTGAACTTATTTTTCTCTTTTGAGTGATTATGCAGTAGAGAATATTTGAATGGCTCTCTAAACATCTGTAGGTAATTTCTAGAAATCTGAACTGTCGTTTGAATCTGTTAAAACAATGATTTCATTTTTTTTCTAAGTATTCCAACTGACCCTGAGTGCTCTTCTGTGAACATATTCAGAGGCAGCCCCATAATGAATAGTTTATTGTTCTCTAATTGGCATTTTGGGGGTCTTTTCACTCTCAACAGTCTGGGCTTTAGACATCTTGATGGTAGAGACAAATAATCTGTTTCTCCTCTGTCTCCCACAACCCCTAGCACAGAGCAGATATTAAGGAAAGACTTGTTGATTGATTGTTCTGAGGAAACTATGTTCCAAATCAGAATGGCTTTAGCAGTTTCAAGATGAAATGCAATTTTTAATCTGTTGTGAAGTGAGTCTGAAGATGGTAGCATACCTATTGAAGTCAGATACATATAATAAAAGGGCTGGTTGTTGTAGCCACATGCACAGGCAGAATTCATTGTTCTGTCCCCTGTGCTTCCACTGAAAGTATTCAACACTTCTTTGAATATAGTTAGTTCCACACATATCTGTCATACCCATTGGGCAACGAGCTTCTTGAGGGCATGGATCATGCTTAGTAGTCTTCAATATCTCCAGGACCTAGCAGAGAGTCCAGCACAAAGGGAACTATCAATTAGTGTGGGAGGCTGTGCACCAGCGAGTCTGCTGAGGCCATTTTCATAAGTCTCTTACTATTGCCATCTTAGGAAACCCTAAGGTTTCGGTTTCTCAGAGAACAAACAATTACACAATGCCAAAGGCCACAATTGGCTCCCCTTCAAAACTTCACCTTCAAAACCATACTCTGATTGGCCACTTCCCATAGCGCTTACCGATTGGTGAGCTTAGAATCCCTCAGATTTGCATATCTGGCACCTTATGGCTGGTCCACAAAAGCAACCAATCATAACCCAGCTTTTACAATCCTTCATTAGCATATAGGACAACCAATCACCGCCCACCAACATGTATATAACCATGATCCCTGGCCCACAATAAACGGACGACCCTGAAGAGTTATAACACTGCATCGTCTCCATGTTATAACACTGCGTCATCTCCGCGCTGCTCGTCCCGTCTCTGTCTCTCACTCCTTCCCTCAGGAAACCTGTTCGACTGTCCTGCTGGTCTGGACGTGATTGTCCCCCTTTTCTGTTTTAATTTGAGAGATGAGGAAAAGGCCTGGGAAAATCGTGCCTGTCTTAGGTTGGAGTCGTTTATGGAACCATACGTCCATTCTTACCCATCATTGGAGAGTCCCATAGCTATGATGGGCTTCCTGTCTTAGGTGGAAGGACTGAAAAGTTATTGGGTTCATCAGACTCTCTTCCCCATCTTTGGCTAACGGATTCAGCACCTCAGGCGAGACCAGTATAGGGGTGTTGGTCTTCCATCTCCAATCTAGTATAGTGGACCTGGATAGGCTGCATAGTAAGCGAGTCAATTTGTTGTTTGAGGAATGTCATGAGCCTATTAAATATAATGGGTCCCAGTGAGCAAACAATTAAAAGGCCAATGAATGGGTCAAGTAGGGGAAGCAGGAAAGGGGGGAGACCATTCCAGGTAGACCATAAGGGATTGTTGGCGAGTTGTTTTCTACGTCATTGGAGAGATTCTTGGAGTTGATGTATTTTGTCGTGAATGATGCCGGACTTGTTGGCGTAAAAACAGCAGCGTTCCTGTAAAGCAAGACAGAGACCCCCCTGTTCTGCCAAGAGGAGATTTAAACCTCGTCTATTTTGAGGAACCACTTCAGCCAGGGAATCTAGTTGGTCTTGGATGAAGGTAACTGTGGAGGCTAATTCCTGAACATCTGAGATAAGACCCTCAGTGACTTGGTGTAGATGGAGAGAAGAATGGCAAGGGTACCGGAATATCAGTGTCCATTAGGATAAATTTCCCAGTCCTGTCCTATTAAATTTAGGTTTTGGTATCAAAGGATGGATGATACCTGATTCATTTTTCCCTAAGCCTTTTCCTGGTGTATAACCCTGTGTTAACATTTGCACAGTAACTGTATCAGAAGAGCTGAGTATGATGAGGCTCATTTGTGATAACAAATCTCTACCCTTAAGGTTTATGGGGAGACCTTCTATAATAAAGGGTTGGATGGTTCCTTGGTTTCCATCAGACGGTATGAGCCAGCCCTCAGCGATAGCTTCAACTATAGCTAATGTATATGGAGCGGTAGCTCTGTATTGGGCGACTGCCACCTTAATTTCTTTTACCATTTTAAAGTCAAACCCTCTGTGATGGCACCAAACCTGCCCTTGGGGATCTGTAGTTTCTGTAACAGGGAATGTCTCAAAGTCTGTCGCATGTGATCCCTGAACTAGTTTTGTTTCTTTGCCTGTATTGGTTTTTAGTTTCTCTAATTGTGATATTAGTTCTCGGTGTTCTTTTTCTAATTGAATTTGTTCTTTTAATTGTTTCATTTCATTAATTATTTTTTGTTTTGGGTCAATAAGAGGCGATGCTGAAGCAGTAGTGTTATAGGGTGGCGGCCATTTTTTGAAAGGCAACCACTCGGGGTTATTATATTTGTAAGCCTCAGCCTCTAGGATTTCTTCCTCTGACTAGTTGATGACTTGTTTTTCTTTGGCTCTTGTAGAGTCTTAAGGTTTTTCTTTTTTAGTTTTTTGGATTTTTTGGGCTTTGTCTCACCTTCAGGGCTTTTAACTTCTCCTTCACTATCTAGGGAAATAAGATCCTCTCCCTGTTCTTTTTCAATTTTAGAATTAGCGACCATAGTGGCAAGGGCTTCTTTTAAGTCCTGAATGAGTAGTTCATGCTGACTAAGCTCTTGTTCATGCTGGCTAAGATCTTATCCCATTATTACCCTTATTACTTGTAAGTAAGCAATATTTGTTACTCACCGGTACAATTCTCTGCCATCCTCTTTCTGTTTTCCTCTGCAGTCTTTCTCAGGACGATTCTCTGTCATCCCCTCCTGGACGATTCTCTGCCGTCCTCTCTCGGGATGATTCTCTGCTGTCGCCTCTTGGACTATTCTCTGCCGTCCTCTCTCAGGACGATTCTCTGCTGTCCCCTCCTGGACAATTCTCTGCCGTCCTCTCTCGGGATGATTCTCTGCTGTCCCCTCCTGGACGATTCTCTGTCGTCCTTTCTCAGGTGCTCTTCACTGGATCCTTCGTACTCAGGATCCCTGTTCGGGTGCCACGTGTCCCAACCCGGGGGATAGTCAAACAGGTTTCCTGAGGGAAGGAGTGAGAGACGGGACGAGTAGTGCAGTGTTACAACATGGAGACAACACAGTGTTACATACAGCTCTTCAGGGTCGTCCATTTATTGTGGGCAGCACGGAGACAACACAGTGTCACAACTCTTCAGGGTCTTCTGGAGATGATGCAGTGTCACAACTCTTCAGGGTCGTTCAGAGACGATGCAGTGTTACAACTCTTCAGGGTCTTCAAGTTTGTCTGGCGATTGTGGGCCAGGGATATGCTGGTGGGCAGTGATTGGTTGAATGAAGGATTGTAAAAGGTGAGTTATGATTGATTGCTTTTGTGGACCAATCATGAGGTGCTGGATATGCAAATCTGAGGGATTCTAAGCTCACCGATTTACTATGGGAAGTGACCAATCAGAGCATGGTTTTCAAGGTGAGATTTTTGAAGGGGAACTAATCATGGCCTTTGGCATTGTGTAATTGTTTGCTCTCTGAGAAACCGGTGGTATTCGCTGGTTCCCAACCTCCCACACAGTACTTTTTGTTATCAGGACATTATCATCAGTGATGTCCAATGTTCTGCTTATCTTAAGATGTCTCTACGTAGGCCCCAGAAGTGAACTGAGGCCTCTAGATCTATCTATGAACTAAACAGAGGTCCTATAGTGTCCCAGATGGATGCTCCCCAAGATTCTGGGCATTTGGGAGAAGGAAGGGTTCATTCTCTGTTCACACTGATGTTCAGTTCCTGTTCTCATTGACTTCAGTGCAAGGAGCACCTTCTCATCCCACTTGGGTTGTCCCCACCCCACAGTTAGACAGCACAAAAGGGCAATGCAGCATGTTTCGTAAGGCCCTTTTCTCCCACAAAAGATGGGTCAAACAGAAACAAAGGAAGTTAAAAAGACACAAGGCCCTGACATCATGTTGTTTATTGGCTGAGTTTAGCAGGAGCTCACAAAGCTCTTACAATGCCCATAGGCTCACAATGCCCATAGTAGCAGTCACAAGTGCTTCCTCCCTGTTGGAGCTAGTAACACACATGGGGAATGCTTATAGAGCAGCCTCCTCTTGGAGCTCACAGTGCAAAGCTGAGCTGAGCCGAGCCAAGGCCATCAGGGCTCACCAGGCTGAACCAAGGCTGAGCAGAGTGGGGTTAACTAGCTAGGTAGCACCAGCAGGGCAGGGAGCACAGCACCAGCTGACCAGTTGCTCCTTAATCTTAACAAGGCTGCAGACAATAGTGACTCATTGCCAAAACCAAACTGTCATACACGCACATATGTGTTATGTTCAATGACTTAAAACAGCAAAGTCGTAATTATGTAACAAGGACACAAGCACAGAACAGCTAATAACATAAGGTGTTTCCCTCTGTGAACTTCAAACATAATAAGACAGGAGCGGAGGGAGCCAAACTAAACCACTCTGACTCCATATACAATACACAGCTCTTTTTCATAATTCCCACCAAAGAAAACTCACATGTGTGCACTGGTTTGTAGGGGTGTCTTCAGAGTCATTAATGCATGTAGCCTGCAATGTACAGACAAGCTAAGATTCCACCTCTATCCCTGGTCCCAGTGGCCCTAAGTGATTTCTAAAAAAAAAAAAAAAAAAAAAAAAAGGTGTTGAGTCACCCTTTTGGCTCCTCACACCATCTTTCTTTCTTGAATCCTCCAGCTCCTCTTCTGTTCATTCTGATGCCTGATTCTCTAATCTCTTTGCTCCCTGGGTACTGCTTGTGCATACCTTCCAGGCTTCATCTTCCTCAAAAGGCATTCTCCTGATGACCATTCCCTTCCTAAGAGAAATTCCTCCAGCTGGAGGTTCAAACAGTAAAATTCACTTTTATGCATTTTTTGGAGAGGTTTTTGTTATAGTGTGTGTGTGCTCACCAGAGAGAGAGGGAGAGAGAGACAGAGAGACAGAAAGCGAGGGAGGATGGCTATGCTGCAATTTCTTCTCCTCCATTCTCTTCTCAGGGTCATGGGCACGCATGCACATGTG
This sequence comes from Tupaia belangeri chinensis, assembly GCF_000334495.1. Taxonomy (NCBI): domain Eukaryota; kingdom Metazoa; phylum Chordata; class Mammalia; order Scandentia; family Tupaiidae; genus Tupaia; species Tupaia belangeri. The sequence goes on from NW_006160131.1 coordinate 2,508,344, forward strand.
CCTGGCATGAGTTTAAGTCACCAGATCCAGGACTCGGACCATGATCGACTACATGAGAGTCCAGCAACATAGCTAATATGCCAATTGCTGGTCCCCATTTTATACATGTTTATATCAGAAATGTTGAGTGTTTATCTGACTGTCCCATGCAGGGTATGGGAAGACAGATGCAAGTTGCCAGGATAGGACCTGCCTGGCATGACCACTGATGGGTTGGAAGGGAAGAGTGATAAGGATTTCCCAAGAAAAAAAAACCTGCAGTTGGGGGGTGAAGGTTGCAAAGAACAGCATTCATTGTTAATATTCTCAGCTCTTCTGATGGCAGAAGGTGGTGTACACTAGACTAGGCTGTACCGAGCTGCAAGTGGAACAGTTTTCTCTCACATTTTCTCTCATCCTTGCTCAGAATGTCCATTTTGGAAGCAACTGTGGGCTACCCGTGGTTGTTGTGGGCATCGAGAAGTCAATGAAGTCTCCACATAGTCCCTTATCTGGGCTTGGTGTCGCCTTGATTTTGTTATCCTGTGATTCCCAAAGTCCACCCAAAAGGCAGTTTATAGCTGGAATCGCATGGCACGGGCTAACATGACTGAGACCAGCACCCAAACCAATCACTAGATAGCTGGCAAGTCACTTGAGGTCCACTTTTGGTCCAGGTGTAGTAGTGTGCATGGATCCACGCTGCTGCCGACAGTCTGGGACCACGCGGGAGGCTGGATTTGATTCCAGCCTAAATGTCTGGCCTCGAGGTATGTACCTGTGGTCCCAGCGACTCGTGATGCTGAGACAGAAGGTTCTCCACATGGTAAGATTCTGCCTATATAAAATAAAAACGACACGTAAAGAAAAAATAATCTCACGATTTGGAACAGATGTATCTGAGTTCAAATCCAAACTCTGATACTCATTGACTGCACATCTGGGGAAGTACTTGGCTACACTAGGCCTCAGTTTCCTCATCTGCAAAATGGCAATGATTGGGCTTCCTAATGGTTTTCATGGTAAATCAGGATCAGGTGTGCCAAGTGTTTGGTGGATGTGATGCCCATAACAAGCATTCAATGAATGGTAGCCATTATTATTATCACTAAGAAGGACAAGAGAGAAACACTGAGAGCAGAAACTCCTTTACCCCAGGAGTCACTAACGGCAAACTCAGCCCCATGGGAGATACATGTTCTATGACCACTTCAGAAACTCAGTGTCTTCCAGATCAGGTTAAAATCGAGTAAACATCAAAGTAGTAGACTGGTCCTTTCTTTGCTTGTTTGTTTTAGGTCCCGTTTGCTTTCTGTCTTTAGGGTGCACCTCCCTGGTGTATCATGTAACACACAGCCACTCTCACGGGGCCCAGGAGTGTGTAGAAGGGGTTCCCTTGCACTCCGTGCCATGAATCCACTTTCATTTTAGACTCAAAAACCCTTTTTATCTGACCTCCAATCTTTTTGACTTTTGTGATTCAACAGAGGTGGATTTTCCATACCTGGAGGCTTAATGCATCTATTCTTCCAAATGACTTTTTAAAAAATCATCTCGATTTCTTGACTCCCCGTTTTAGTCTGTGTTCTCTCTTACCTGTTCAGGTGCCACACGCTCTTTTTCAATTTGTTCAAATTATACACTCAATTAGAAAAGCACCATATTAAATTGATGACATCTCACTGAACGCAGGGCATTCTTGGATTCTGTATCTTAGCCATTAATTGGTCTCTAACCCATTGATAAGCTTCCAAACATTTTTCTTGATCATTTGGATGTGTTAAAAACATATTTATCTCTTCTGCTTTGTGATGGGTTGGTAATTTTCACAGAAGAGTTTTATAGAACTTTGGAATGTACATTAAGTGATCTGAAAATATTGGTTGGCATCTCTGTGGTAGTCAGGTTTCCATGAATATTTTATATTTAAATCATGGAATCTTGTATGTCTAGTGAATTTGTTATTGAATTTCTTCAAGACAAGTGTTCAAAGTTGCATAACACAGCTTCTATTTTTAGGCTAAATGCCATGAATGTGATCTGCAGGGGTTTTCAGCATTTTATTCTTTTGTTTGTGTGTTGGGACTGGGGGACTATTTACCTAACACTCTCTGTGCGCTGTGCATGCATCATGCATTATGTTCTTTAAACTTAATTCCGTGAGGTGGGCGCTCCGATTCTCCCCACTCTGCACTAGCTTACTCATAGCAAACATGGGTGTCATAGCAAAGATGCCCAATCTTCCATCCCCTCCCCCTTGCACAAACACACACAGAGGCACAGGAGGCAAGAGAGCAGCACTTTGCAAAGGCTTAATGAGTGTTGGGCATGAAGCAATGCCCAGGACTTTGTAATCCTGGCTCAGACATTTGCAGGGTGTCAGGTCTGGACAAGGCACTTTAGTTTCATCATTCGGTTTCTGCGCCTGCAAAATGGGGACATAAGGGTATAACAGTTCAGTCCATTTTCACTTTGCATGACCTCCATGGAAATGAATTCCCCTATCACTAAAATGTATTTGTAGCCCCTACACCAATACTTGTCATCTCATGGACATTTCCTGGATGTGCAGAGAGCAGCAAAGAGTTTGAGTCTCTCACAGAGCAAGTTCTTAGCTGAGGCTGAACAGGCAGCGATTTGCCTCCTCCTCTCAACTCTCCTACTGTAAATAAGCATACTGTTGGCAGGACACTCAGTGCCATGTTCTTCAAATTGTGCTTTTTCTTGGTGATTTTGCTGTTTAAAATAGTCCCCAAGCCTAGTGCTGAAGCTCTATAAAGTAGTCCCGAGTGAATGAAGGCTGTCATGTGCCTGATGGAGAAAATACAAGATACTCTTCGTTCAGACACGAGCTCCATGCTGTGGGCTGTGAGTTCAGGGCCAAAGCAGCCATAGCGTATTAGATCCGGCAACATCCACACAGTAAGATTATGTCCTGCTTGATTGACAAAAATATTGTGAGCGGGACTCATTGGATTCCAACCCTGAGGAGCACTGGTTCAGGATCTGCCAAGTCAGTGCTCATGGAGCCTTTCTAGAACACAACTACCACGTGAAATTAGAATCAACTGTACCAGCCTGGCAGGAGAATGAAATAAGCGAGCACGTGTCAGGTAATTTGAGCCTGACACATGGTATGCATCAATAAATACTTGCTTCTGTTATTCTTACCTGCAAAGTTATCTTCGTCTTCATCACCTGACCCCCTCCCAGTTTCTGTCCACTCCACTAGCTCCTGTCTGAAGGCCCAGGAAGAGTGGCTCATGCTCTGCTGTGCTCCCACTAACCTTACGAGAAGATGAGCTGTAGCCTCGTCTGCCCGGGGTTACAGTTGGCAAAGTGGGGTCGTTCTCTCTGGCCCTTGTCAACCTGCTGGCCACTAGTTCCTGTGTTCTGGGTTGAGTGATGTTGGCCCACAGGAAGCAGGGCTTCCTCGGGAAAGGTGCAGGCAATGGACCAGGTGGGGTCAAGAGAGGCTTTAACTTACATTCATTTTCTTACCATGGAAACGTTTCTGAGCAATTAGAATCTTCACATTATGTAATGAGCAATCTTGCTCTCACTTTTTTTGTTCTCCTCTCTGCAGAACATCCTGAGTGATTTTCAAATACCTTTAATAAGAACGTGTCATTTTCTATTTCTCACTCCTCCCGTGGTTTCCCTGATGCCTGCAGTGAAGCTGGAACTCATTACCAGGGCCCACTATTTGAGTTAAGTAGGACTTGGCCAGAGTTGACATGTTGGAAACTTTTTGTTTTCTTGTTTAGCTAACGTCTGGAGCTATTTTGAGGCTCAAGAGCAAATAGTACTGGCCTTGAGGGCCTTTCAGAATACCTGGATCTCCTGGAAAAGCAGTTTTTGGAATCAGGAAAACCTGCATACATCTCCACTGATCCACTTACGACTTGCGTGTCCCGGTGAGGTCTCAGAATGCCTTGTTCTCATTGCCTTCAACCCTACTGAGTGAAGGCCAAGGACATGCAGGCAAATCTTGGCTTTCCACTCAGTACACATACGTCTCTGCATTGGCAAAATGGGAGTAGGGTTTGACCTCAGCACTGAGGGCCTTCATGTAGACTAACTCAGACCATGTCTGACATGCACAAGGACTCGACCAATGCCAATGACACTCATGATAACCCTGTCATTTCAATTATTGTTGTTGCTATTAATCAGAAAGTGAATAGTAATAATGTCTAGGATTAATATAATTTTGGGAGTCTCTGAGGTTTTATTAGGAGCACCAGTAGAACTCCTGGCATATAGTAGTTCTTCTGACCCTTTATTTTCCCTTTATCATTTCCTCTCTTCTTCTCCATTTAAATATCTGGACACATGGGGACCTGTTGGCAAGGTTTATGTGCATTGTATTTAGTCTACAGCCATACGACTACTGGACTTTTGAAACCCCAAAGCATTTTTCCTGGTGCACAAGTCAGGCCTGACAAGACTTCTTTTATTTTTTAAAAAATTATTTCATTTCACTTATTATTATCATTATTACTTTGTTTCTAATTTGACCAGAGAGAGACAGAGAGAGAGAGGGAGAGTGAGAAAGCAAGCTGCCAGGGCCAGGACTCTAACCATGGTTGGCCATATGAGAGTCCAGCGCTTTTAACCACCATGCCACTTGCTGGCCCCTAGATTTATTGTTATGTTAAATGTACATTGAGATTGGTTCCAGGCTTTGCACTTTTAAAAATACTTGAAGGGTATGTTCTCAGTTGGGAAAAGTGCATCACATGGGATTTGACTTGGTGATTTCAGAAGATGAACATCCTCATGTTCTGATGACCTAAGCTCTCACTGGACACCCATTCCAGCTCTGGCAACTGCGTGAAGCTAAAGGGCAAGGACATGAGGAAGGAGAGGTCTTGAAGACAGAGTCTTGGAAGTCTTCTTATTGAAGAATCATTTTCCAGGAGATTATATTACCCAGACCAAGTCAACCAATGGCTTGTCTGCAGGGGCCGTCTGTCACTGCAGCCTCTCCAGGGCTTTTCTCTCTTTTAGCCACAGCTGTAAGGAGGGCTGAGGGCAGACTGAGGAGACAAGGCTCTGCTCAAACTGCCTTGGATGATAAGTGCAGGGCTTTAGCCAAGAGCCTTCATAACTGCATGTTCCATGAAGACGGCTGACGTAAAAGCTTTGCTCACATAGGAAGGGACGCCAAGGCTGCATCCAGGCTGCCTACGCCTCTTCTGTCTCTTTGACATGGACTGAAAATGTCCAAGCTAAGCAATCTTAAGCCCAAATGTTGGAAAGATGATTGTTATCAATGATGATGGTGACGACCAAAGTGTTGGTTGCCATTTTTGAAGGGACTGTGTTAGGTGTGTTTTGTGTTTGATGTAATTTTCTCAACACCGTTCATTTTCCAGGAGAGGAAATGGAAGCTCAGAGGTCAGTCTGGTGCAGTCTCCTAAATGAGCATTCGGTGCTTTCACGTTTGTTACTTTATGTAATACTTACAATAGCCAGTTATGAATTTTATTAATTCCTATTTGACAGATGTAGAAACAGACTTGCAATTCCCCCAATTGAGTTGTCTCCCAACTAGCAAATGGAAGAAGTAAAACTTAGTCCATGAATCTTTGGACTCCAAGTTCTGTGTTCTTCTCATTACTGTTCAAATCAGCGCTTGAAGTGCTATTATTTAGAAGACTAATCCAGTTTGGTGGTTTATATTTGCAAAAAGTACCTGATTTCCATTATCTTCTACCTAGAACCATACCCTCTGTTGGATAGGGACTTTCCCTATGGTGTCTATCAAGACTTCCCCTTTTGGGGACCAGCAGTTAGCCTAATGGCTATGTTGCTGAACTCCCATGTAGTCGACCGCAGTTTGAGGCCCAGCTTCAGTGGCTTAAACTCATGCCAGGCGCGTGTGCGTGTGTGACCGAGTTCCCGAGAGGAGAATGGAGGAGAAGGGATTGCAGCATGGTCATTCCCCCTGGATGTGGGGGGTGGTGATTTCTTGCTTTCGATGTCTCTGTCTCTCTCTGTCTTTCTGGTGAGTGCATGCACCCTATAGCAAAAAACAAAAACAAAAACAAAAACAAAACAAACAAACAAGACCTCTTAAAACAAAACAAAACAAAACAAAATTTCCCCTTTCTTCTGGGCCTGCCACAATCCCTTCTCCTCCATCTCTCTATCCTGTTGGGATTTGGGACACCAAGCACATGTGCCCAACATGTTTCTCATGTCACTAGGGCCATGATTCGAACCAGCTGACCATGTGTGATCTAGCTCCCTTATCCACTAAGCTATGGGGACAACTCCAATACCTCTTTTAAAAAATATATTTCTAAATGAAGTATTTCCACCATTGAAAGAAGTACATGGGCCAGCCCCATAGTGCAAGCAGTTAAGCACTATGTGTTGGGAGCCCAATTCCACATGGCTAACCACAGTTTGAAGCCTGGCTTGAAAAACACAGTAGACATTTGTGGGTGCATGCCCCAAATCCTGAAGGAATAGAGAAAGGATTGTAGTGTGGCCAGGCCCCAATGGGGAGCTCTCTCTCTCTCTCTCACCTTCTCAGTTAGTGCATGTGCCCTTTGGCAATTAAGAAAAAAGAGTACAGAGGCTAATATAATGAACATTGTGTGCCAACGTTATCAAATCTTAACATAACCCTGGTACTTTCAGATACCTTCAGTCTTTTTTTTTTTAAATTAAAAGTTACACACAGACTTGAAGTACCTTAGCAACCCTCTTTGTCCCTACTTCCTTTCCAGCCTTTCTCCCAGAGATAATTCTGAACTAGGCAGGTGCACATCCTTCCAGGTATGTTTTCGTACTTTTGCTCCATTAGCAGGAACCCACAAATGACATAGTACTATCTAAATGGTACCAAACTCTGAGAATCACTTTGAAATTTATTCTAATTCAACAATTAAGTTATTTAGATATAGCCACGTACCTTGACGCCTTTATTTCAATGTATATTATGTATTCCTTTTTCCTCCTGCTGTATATTTTGGTTGTTTTCAATTGGAGGATATTGCAGTCAGGGGTTAAGTGAACTTCTGCACATAGATCTTTGTGCGAGATGGGCTCTCTCTTAAGAGTTTCTTTTACATATCTGAGCAGAAAGGAGAGTGATGGAGAGTGATGGAGACAAAGGTCGGCCGGCTATGAAGAGGCAAGGTTGGATCATGACTGAGGGGGAAATTGCACTGCCAATGGGAGGGCACACAGGTGGTTTCTTCTTCAGGAATCAGCTTCCAATTGATTTCTTTTACATTCCTTGCCTCAAGGCCTACCCACCTGGGCCAAGCTGCTCAGCCCTGGGGCTGACAGCCTGCTTGATCTGATGAGAACGCTGAGGCCTGCAGAGATTTGCAATGACTCGCAGGGCTGTTGATAATTCGCACAAAGTCCTCTGGGAGTTTCATAAGTCAATCTAGAAGCCAAATAATTGAGGAGTTTAATTTTAGCTCTTCATGTCTTCTTTTAAAATTTAGCTGTTTATGTAAAATCTAAAAATTTCCTTTTCCCCAGAAGAATTCTCTTTCAGGCCCAAAATAGTCTCATTTTGTGGCATACTCATGGGATATTACACGTGAGATTGATGAACGGGCTTGTCCTAGGCTGGGTGGCCTTAAATTAGCCCTGTAACTTCAGTGCAAGCATCAGGCAGGCTCTTCTCTGGCTGTTTCTGCTTCTGCCGAAGGGACTGAAGGACTCAGACCCCAAGTCAGCTAGGGGCTCTTGGTTCTGTCTTTACACTAAGGGCTTACAGGGTTGTGGACTGAGGGAAGCTCAGGGATCTTCTATTCTTCTAATGTGTAAGAAGTTCTATCAAACCCTGGCAATTCAGATCTTAGCATCAGCCTGAAACTAGGCTCTCATTATGTGAGGAAGGCATTCTTCAATGTCTCCCCAGGGAGCAAGATAAGACTTCAGATAAAATCCATGTGTAGGTTAAAGCACTTTTTAGGAACTGTAGTACTAGTCATATCTCTCTCCTGGTTTTTAGTTTAAATTTTTGCCAGGGTGTGTGTGCATTCACGGGACGGGGTAAGAAATGGAAAGTACCCTCCCCCAATGGGGAATGGTCACTCCTCATTCTCTTCTACATTTCTCCCTCCTTTGAGGATTTTGGGCATGCAAGCACACACACCTGATCTGTTTCTTAAGCTGCTGGGTCTGAGACTCAAATCACGCGGACAGCGTGTGGAATTCAACCCCTGAAACCACGATGCCATTGGTCGGCCCCACATTCCAATTTTATTCATGGCTCTCCACAGCCAGTACTAAGAAAGTAGAGCTCTTTACCTTGACATGAACTTTAGCTCTCTCTGAACTGGTCCTGCTCACCTTTCTAGAGTTATGTCTTTTTTATTTTTCTCTCCTTACACTGTCTATTTTCTGTTCACATGGATATAACCATTCTCCAAAATGCACAGACTTGCCCACACTCCTGTGCCTTCACAGTGCTATTTCCTGTGCACAGAATATTCTTCCTTCTATGCTGAGTTCCTCGAACGCCCACTCATTTCAAGACCCAGGTCATATGCTCATACCCTCCCCCTCCCAGCTACCTCACTTACCTATACACTGTCATCTTTATTGTGTCTGTTTGCCTCTCTAACTAGACTACAAGTTCTGCTAAAGGAGGAGCATGTTGTACCCACTCTCCTAGACTCTCAAACATGGAGCCTTGTGATTTGAGAGTCTGGGCTTAAAAGGCTCTGTTTAGTTCATGCCCCAACTCCAGCACATATTAACTGTGTGACCTTGAATAAATACTTAAACTGGCTTTTCCTAAACATTTCACTTTCATAAAATTAGGATGATTATAGTAGGAACTTCATTAGATCATAGAGGTGTCAAAAATGTACTTAAGAAAGATTCTGGTGTATAGTAAACACTTAAAAAATGTCAGTCATATTGATGGAATTGTCATGTACTCACAGCACCTACCATGTTTGTTGGCACATAGTAGGTGGTCAGTTCATCTCAGTTACTTAACATTTATTATATGACACTGTCAAAATTCAGATGAGTTCCTGAAAAACCCAAGTAATGGGGTGTGTTTTTAATTGCACCCAAGTGCTCACTGAGCTAATAGTTCACAGTCGTCCACACACTGCGTTCTCTCTGTCAGTCAGAAGCTGCATACCGACATGCCCCTCTGCACGAACTGTTTGCGAGTATCCTAGTGGGACTTCAGAAGTCATGACTTGGGGGATTCTGAAATCCCTTGCTCCCTTTTTCTTTATGTATCTGACTTTAGATTTTGTGGCTTTTTCACTGGATCCTAGGGAATTTTAATTACGAATTATTGCATCACTGAAATATTCTATGACAGCTGCTGCTTTGTGCAGTAGTACTTCAGTTTTCAGCAAAAATGATAAGTGCACTTAAAAAATATGGATGATGTGCTTGTGGGTCATGAATGGATAGGTACTCTTCAAGAATTTAAGTGCACTTAAAAATAATAACAATGCTGGAACCAGGAGGTGGTATGGTGCTTAAGGCTCCAGACTGCCGCATGTTCCAGCTGTGGTGGAATTATGTGTATGTGTGAGCCCAAAATGCTGAGAAGAGAATGGAGGAGAAGAGATTATGGCATGGCCATCCCCTCAATGAATGATTTCTCACTTTCTCTCTGTCTCTCTCCATTGAGTACATGTGCCCTATGGTTGAAACCTAAAACAAACAAACAAATAAAATAGAATAATAATTATATTGATTTGTCTAAGAATTTGGTCTGTGCCATTCAGGTCTGATATTATACATGACTGTTAGAAAGAAGAACTTACATTGGTAGTATATTGATGATAAAGCTTCACTGTGTTATTTCTGAGCAGTAGTGATTCATTTGTAAGTTAAGCCCTTATATACTTAGGCCATTTAGGTGATTACTACTGGGTTGTTGAAAAAGTCATGACCTATTTTTTTTTATGCAAAAATGAGTCATGACTTTTCCAATGATACAATAGAAAAAATATTCTCCATCCACATTGCTCCTGAGGGCAAGGATTAGTATAACTGCCAGGGAGGGCAATCTGGTAATGTCTAACAGCCGAAAGCACAAATTCTGAGAGATTCCATCTCTAGCTATATTCTTTAGAGCAAGGGTTTCTAGATTTTTTTTAAAAGTTCATTTATTTATTCTATGAGTGAGAAAGAGACACAGACGAAGAGAGAGACAGGTAGAGAGAGTGGTACAACACCCTCCAACAAGATCTTGATGTCACAATCCACCCCCAGCCTTTAGGCAGCCCTGGATCATGGGCACTTCCAGCATGCTCAGAGAGGGCTCCAGAAACAAACAGGCAACTCTCCCTGTGGGTCTGCCTCACAGGGAGAGTTTACTCTGTGCTGACCACATGCTCCAATCCTGCACGGAGCTTGCGATCCTTCTGCTTCAGCCTCTGATTAGCTGGGACCACAAGCATATGCCATTGTGCCTAGCCTTTTAGGGTGTGCCAGGAATTGAACTCAGGCTTTCTACATGGCCTCAGCCTGCCAAGGTCAAGCAGCAACATTCAGGGAACACTGAGCCTAAAAGTAGGAAATTTTAAATAATGTCTTTAAGAAAATACAAATACAATTTATTCCATTTTGTTATTATATTCACACAGATAGTTTTACCAGTCTCCTTGGAATGTATGTACCCTATCTCTTAGTTTAAATTTACACACATGCATAAAGAGGCAAGTGGTCTCCAATATGCAATGGCAAAAGATTAGAAAACAACCTAATATTCATCAGTAGTGGACTAGATCAACATATTATTTATACACAGGTAAAAATTTTACACAATGAACAATTAAACACAACCATAATGACTAACATTATGTAAAAAATACAATTACAGGATATCTACTGAAGTGTATCAAGTATTTAAAATCTACAATATAAACAGGCAAAGACACTAGTCACTTTATATCATTTATGGATACTTAACTGTAGAGTCAAGGTAGAGCCACACAGATGGATAGGATATGCAAGAACTTGAGGACAGCAGTTTCTTCCCTCCAAAGGGGATAGAATCAGAGAAAGTCACAAAGTGGACATCAAAAGATTTTTATTCTTATTTAGCTGTTTTTGAAGATAGTGTTCCTTTTACTCTCTGTCTACTTAGAACATTCTTTCTGTCTTCATTTTTCAGTCATCTGATTATGATTGCTCAAGTATGATATTTTTCCTTAAAATTTAGAGTGCTTCTTGAACTTGAAGATTTTATCAGTTGGGAAAAATTCTTTCTTGTTATCTTTTCAATATTGCCTTTGCTTTATTTTATTTGATATTTCCATCTAGTCTTTTAATTACATGTATTTAATGCTTTTGCCATGTCTCATGTTCCCTATGTCCTTTTTTATATTTCCTGTGCTTTTCTCTCCATGCCTATATATAGATTTTTTAAACCTTTCTTCTTGATTACTAATTCTCTCTTCAGCTGTATCTAATCTACTTAAAATAAATATGCTGGGTTATTAATTTCAGTATAATATTCTTCACTTCTAGACTTCCCATTTTGTTCAAATTTCCAGTCTCTGGTAAAAACCATCATCTTTTCTTGAATATATTAAGCACAACAATTAAACTATTTTAACACTATTTGTCTGATTATCTTAACCTGTGGATCCACTATCAATCCTTTTCTAATGTCTGCTTTAAAATATTTTTTTGCTTTCTGACCACTCATTCTTTTCTCTTCTGCTATGCTTCTTAAATTTTGATGAAATGTCAGACATTGTGCATGAAAAATGTCAAATAATTTGAGACTTTGGATAATACCATTTTCCTTCAGAGAGTATTTACTTTTGTTTCTAGGAAAGATCTCAATTCAATCTGGGATTGAGCTGATTGGAAGCTGGGTTTTAGTCTTTGTGAAGGCTGGTGTTTTTTGTTTTGCATTTTTTCTAAATTGTGTATCTTCAGAGGTTCCTCCTTTGCCCTTAAGACATTGACTAAAGTATAAGTGGCAGCAGACTGAGATGAGAAGAAACTGAGCAGAGCATTTGGCATTTTTGTACATCTGGTTGTATACAAATCCTGGAGTCTGGACCTGCCAAGAAGCATGAGTCCTAGCAAAGACACCAGCCTTCTGATTGAAACATCTGAAGAGCTATAACTTTTAATATAAATACAGACTATCCATACTCTAAAGAGTACAGTCCTATTGAAAGAGCATAGTATTTTGTACTTTTATAAAGACTTAGTAGAGAATATCTTTGGCTTAGAAGTCAGGCACCACTGGCTTCAATTCTTAGCTGTGCCATTCACAAGTTGTATGTTTAAGGGGTATATCCTCCTTTCTGAGAATCAGCTTTACTGACAATGAAAGAGAGCTAATGTCCCTGCCTTGTACAAGGCTGTGAGGTTTTAACAAGATGTTCTTATCAAAAGCTCCTAGCACAGTGCTTGACACAAAGTGGTCACTCAACAGAAACCAATCTTAGATAATTTCCAGGAAGAATCTGTGAACTGTATTTATTAAAGGGTATACTAGATACTTCCCCTGGATTGTTTTATGGAAAAATTTCCTAAAGTGCATTGTTTGGAAACCATATTAGAAAATTGTTTAGATATACATGCAAAAAATTCACACTTTTTTGTATAAATAAGTTTCAGAAACATTATTGCTAATACAATTTTTTTTTACAATTGTAGGATATCTCAGAGTCTTTAATATGGAGAATCTACTTAGTAATATGCACAAAAGAAAATACCATCAGTATGTCCTGCATTGATTTGACCAGGGCATATTTTTTGGTGAATCCTCTGTTGAGGAAATGTTTGAAGACACTATTTGTTACAGTGCTTTACCGTTCACAAAGTCATTCCTTGCTCATGTTCTCATATGCATCTCACAATGACATTATAAAGAAGTGGAGGAATAGAGGAGGCCCTCCATTCTCCTTAGAGATTAGAAAACCGATTCTCAATGAGTTTAACTTGTCCACAGTCACTCAGCTAGTAAGTGACAGGACAGGAGGGTACTGTCTCATAAATAAGTGCTCTTTCCATGGTCCTGCTGCATCATCCTGGGAGTAAAGCCTGAAAAATGGAAAGATCAGATTTCCAACCTAGCTTTTCTAACTTGTTCCCCTTGTTAATTAGCCATTCTGATATTACTTTATGAAGGAAATTAAAAATCTTTCATGAGACAGAAATGCCTTATCATTTTATAGCCTAGTTAAATCTTAGTACTTGTTTTTTATCTCTGAGGTTTATATACTATTTTTCATTCACTCAAAAGACAGTTTTCAGCTGCTTTCTATGTAACTGTATTTGGGACACAGTGAGAAACAGGGAACAGCTCTGTCTTCAAGAATTTTTGCAGTCTGTGGTGGAGATAGACAGATAAACAGACATAGTGGGGCATGCTGAATTCTGTGCTAGCAGAAATACTAAAGGTTTATGAAGGATAAAGGAGTCACCTAACTAGCTCAGAGAAGTTGAGGAACTCTTCTTAGATAAATTAAAACCTAAATTGAGAACTAAAAGGAAAGTAGGAGTTGGATAACCAAAACTGGTATGAAAAGAAGAGTATCATGGATAGATTGAACATAATTTTCAAAATCTGTGAGTTCACACAAATTTTATGATTTTTAAAAATTTCTGTGTAGAATGCCACTGGTAATTTGATTGAAACTGCATTGAATTTGTAAATTAACTTTGAGAGAATTGACATTTTAATTATATAAATTTTTCCAATCCAAGAACAAAAGGTGTCTATTTTTTGTATCACATTGAATTTTTTTCCAGCTGTTCATAATTTTCCTTGTAGAGGTCTTTCATTTCTTTGGTTAGATTTATTACTAGGTACTTTTTTTGATGGTTATTATAAATGGATTACTTTCTTCAATTATGCCTCAAAATGTTCATTGTTTGTGTGTAAAAACACTATAGATTTTTGTGTATTGATTTTGTATCCTACAACTTTAATGAATTCGTTTATCACTTCTGGGAGTTTTTTGTGTGTATTCTTTTGTATCTTATATGTATTCAACCATGTTGTCTGCAAATAGAGACAATTTCACTTCTTCCTTTCTTATCTGAATGATTTTTATTTTACCCTCTTGTATGATTGCATTGGCTAGGACTCCTGGTACTATGTTGAAAGGAGTGGAGAAAGTGGAAAATCTTGTCTTCTTCCCTTATCTCTCACCATTAACAAAAATCAATTCAAAATGGATCATAGATCTTAATGTAAAGCTTCGCACTGTAAAACTTTATGCAGAAAACGTAGGAGAAACAGTTGAAGTAGGTAAAGACTTCTTAAGTAAGTCCCCTAAAGCACAGGCAACAATTCCAAAAATAGACAAATAGGATTAAATCAAGCTAAAAAGCTTGATGTAAAGAAACACTAAATAGCGAAAGAAAGAATACATACAGTGAAGAGACAACTCACAGAATGAGAGAAAATATTTGCTAACTATGCTTTATATAAAGGATTGATAACTAGAAAAAATAGGAAATATATCCAGCTCACCCCCCAAAATCTAATAATACAATTTAAAAACGTGCAAATGAGCTAAACAGACAGCTTTCTAAGGAAGACATACAAATGGCCAAAAAGCATATAAAAAAGTTCAACTTTTCTTATCACAATGGAAATGTAAATCAAAACCACAATGAGGTATCACTTAATCCCAGTCAAAATGGCAATGATAAAAAAGAAAAGAAAGAACAAGTGCTGGTGAGGCTGTGGTGAAAAGAGAACCCTCCTCCACTGTTGGTGGGAATGTAAATTAGTACAGCCACTGTGGAAACAATATGAAGGTTCCTCAAAATTTTACAAATGAAATTACCATATGATTCATTAATCTCACTCCTCAGTATTTACCCAAAGGACATAAAACACTCAGTAGTAAAAAACACTTACATATCCATATTTATGGCAGCATTATTTACAATCGCTAAGATGTGGAATCAATCTATATACCCAAGAACTGATAACTTGGATTTTTTTAAATGTGGCACATATGCACTATGGAATACTACTCAGCTATTAAAAAATGAGATCCTGACATTTGAAACAAAGTGGATGAATATGAAAGATTTAATACTAAGTGAAGTGAGCCAGACTATGAAAGAGAGACCTTATATGTCCCCACTCAATATATACTGAATATTGCACTCTTTAACAAAAACTGAAAGATGAAAAGAAACAATAACAGGGAGAGCAACTGTAGATCCAGAGACTGTATAGGAAGGGTGGGTAATAGGAGGTAAGAGAGAGGAAATGGGGGTATTTAACAGACACATGAATGAAGTTATTTATTGATGATAATGTATATAGTAATATCTCTGATTTGATTGATGTGCACTGCATTTTTGCCGGCAGAAATATTTTGTGCACTGTAAAGGTGTAGAGATTAAATGTAAATTTAAAAAATGTAAAAAATAGATATAAAAATTTTAAAATAAATTATAAATTAAAATAAAAATGGAAAAATATTTTAATTTCTAAAGATAAAAGAATATGTTAAGTATCAGTTTCCTAGGACTCCCCAGGAAAGTACTCCAAACTGGAGTAAACAATGGAAATCATTTAAACAATAGAAATCCATTTTCTCACAGTTCTGGAGGCTAAAAGTTCAAGATCAAGTTGTCCAGGTTGATTTCTTCTGAGGAGTCTCAGGGAGAATATGTTTCATCCCTCTCCTAGGTTCCGGTGGAGAATTTGCTGACAATCTTATATTTCATAGCTCATGGACATATCAATTTGATCTTTGCCTCCATGTTCATATCTCTCTCCTTCTCTTTCTCTGTCCTGTCTGTAAGTGTTTGTTTCTGAGTCCAAATTTCCCCTACTTCATAAAGATGCCCATCATGTTGGATTAGGGCACACTCTAATAAACTTGTTTTAACTTGATTATCTCTGTAATAACCCTATCTCCAGTAAGACCACATACTGAGATTCTAGGGTTTAGGACTCCAACATATTTTTTTCTTTGGGTAGAAACATAAGTCAACCCTTACAGTCTACCTTTCAACCCCCAAACTCTAGACCATTCCCACATGTAAAATGCATTCATTCATCCCAACATTCTCCCAAAATCTTAATCATTCCAGCATCAACCCTAAGCTCCAAATCTCCTCTAAACATCATCAAGTAAGAGTCCCAAATCTTATCCTCTAAATCATCCAAATCAGAATGGGTGAGACTCAGAGTATGATTCATTCTGTGCCAAAATTCCTCTCCATCTGTGTACTTATAAAAATAGCAAGTTATCTACTTCCCAAATATAAGGTGGGAAAGACAGAGAACAAATACTCTCATTCCAAAAGAAGAAATGATAAGACAAAAGGGGTCATAGGCCCAAAGAGTGATAGAAACCGAACAGAGAAATTAGTTAGCATTTAAGGTTTCAGTATAATTCTAACTTCATGCTCTGTTTGAGCCCACCAGGATGGCAGCTCTTTCTGCTCAGTCAGTGGAATCCCGTGTGACGGCCTCCCTTCATTTTATCCCATCTGTCCTCTTCAGCCCAAGCTGGCTGTTTCTTCTGGTTGATTGAATGCACAAGTCACATGCTTAGTCTGTTCAGCAAATGGTCGTCCAGCCACACCCTTGAAATTCTCTCCAGAGCACACATTCTCATTTCTTGCAATAGGATAGATTGAGAATTTTCCAAATCATCAAGTTCTGGTTTCTTTATGCTTAACAATTCCTTCTTCAATTTCTATTCTCTCGGGGATCACCATGATGACTTCATTTGACTTGATTACTTTTGTAAAAACCTTGTCTTTAAATAAGGTTACTTTCCGAGGTACTGAGGGTTAGTACGTAACATACAGGTTTTTTTGTTGTTTGTTTTTGTTTTTGTTTTTGAGGAAAGCACAATTCAACTCAGAATATTATGCTTAAGAAAGGAAAAGGGGCTAAAGAGAGATAAGGCAGAGGTCAGAATAACTCGTACAATATATGAGTTGGCACAATCAAAGATGGCATACCTTTTATTGAGTCCCATTTGTATTAGCTTATATTAATATTAAATATTCAGTGGAGGAGAAACTGGGTTTGGAATTAGTCCACTACTCAGCCCAAGATATTCTCATTGCTCCTGGGATGTTGTTGTTTTTAGGCTCTCTTAGCTGATCAATTGAGAGAAATAGGTGCATATACACTATACATACATGACACTTATCAATGTCTCAGTGTGTAACTATCTGTGTCTATATTAAGTTAATCATAAGCTTACACTAACCCTTACCAAATAGGTCCTTTTTAACCTCCTCTTTTTGCCTATCTGTAAACTTCCACTTGACTGTGAGAAATCTGGCCCTGACCCTCTGCCATCCATTTATGCAATTGTTCAATTCCAGTCCACACAGAGATATCGGAACTGTTAACCTATAACCCCATGGGAAATAACTGCATCAGAAAGTTTCTTTAGCCTGTATTCTTGCAGACTTACTCATTTCCAGAGTTACTTAGGAGCATCATTTTGCTCCACCTCCTTCAGTGAGTTGTTTACTACATGTGTAATGGAGTTAGATTGTTTTGTCATGCTGTGTATTTTGTCTTGGGATATGCTTACCTGCTAAATGATTTCTTTTAATTCATGTACATGAAGACTCACCCTTTGTGGTAGAACATTCTACAGGTGTTGAAAATGCAATGTGTCATTAGCTACCACTGCAGTATCACACAGAATAAGTCTAGCCCCAAAGGAATTCTATATTTTACTCATTCAACCTTGCCTCACACCTTGGCAAACAGGGTGTTTTTTTGTTTGTTTTCACTCTCTCTATAGTTCTGCCTTTTACATAATTTTATACAACTGGAATCATTCATCACTATGCTTCTATGATTCAACCTTTTTTTTCATGTTTCTTAACTAATTACTTTTTATCACTGAATAACTGAATAGCATTTCATTGTATGGATATATCACAATTTACTTATCTATCCTGATGAGGGGGTTTTTGTTGCTTTCTGTTTTTAAGTTTTGTCTACACACAGTCTTTACATCAGTTGGATAAAAATCCAGTAGTGTGATTGTTGGACTATATAGTGAGACCATGGACAGCTTTGTAAGAAATTGCCCAACTCTTTCAAAGAGGCCATACAATTTTGCATTTCCACCAGCAGTAACAGAATTGCTGTTGTTCCACATCCTCACCAGCATTTCATGGGGTCAGTGTTCTGAGTTCCAGCCATTTCAATAGGTATGTAGTCATTTCTCATTATGGTTTTGATGTGAAATCCCCTGTTGACATTTGCATTTTGCATTTAATTCTATGACTCATTTTGAGGTAATTATTTTAAAAGTTTTTAAGATCTGTTTCTAGATTCATTTTCTGCATGTGGGTATCTAATTGTTCCTGTGTCTTTTGTGGAATAGACTGTCTTTCTCCACTGAGTTATTGCCTGGACTCCTTTGTAATAATCAGTTGACAATGTCTGTGTGGGTCTATTTTGGGGCTCCCTAGTCTGTTTATCTATGCATCTATTCTTTTACTAAAACCATACTGTCTTTATTGCTATAGCTTTATAGTAAGTCTTGAAATCAGGGAGGGTGAGTCCCCCAACTCATCTCCTCCAGTATGTTGGCTAGTCTAGGTCACTTCCTTTATATATAAACTTTAGAATCAGTTTGTCTATATCTATATAATAGCTTGCAGCAATTTTGATTGTAATTGTGTTAAATCTATAGATAAAGCTGGGAAGAAATTGACACCTTAACAATACTGAGCCTTCCAATCCATGAATATGAACTGTCACTTCATTTATTTAGATCATCTTTGATTTTATTCATCAGAATTTTGCTCCTGATAGGAAGATCTTGGCTGCAAATGTCTCTGGATTCCCCTGTCTCTCCAGATGTCCTGGTTGCAGTTGTTTGCTTTGCAACCTCAGTTCTCTGATGGGTCAAAGAAAATCTTTAAATATCAGTTTTTTCAGCCTTCACATGTAAGGATGAGAGTGATAACTTTTAAGTGCTTTGAGCTAAAAACAAAATCTGGCAGAGATTTTTAAAAGACTTTCACGGGCCCTTTCTCCCTTGGAGCTTCTTTGATAGAATCACGCTTCCCCCCAGCACTATCACAGCCTGACATTTTATTATGTAATGGTTTTCTTTGTCTTGTTCGTTTGTCTCCCCTCACTAATTGGAGTACAGGTACCATGTCTCTTCAGAACCACCAAAGTGGTTCTTTGCTGAGCCACAATTGAAGGGTGCATAGCATATAAGAAATATTAAGTGGATGAATGAAATAATTAGATAAAATGTATCTCTGTCTCTATTTTGTTAGCAGAACAAAGAGAAAAAATTGTTTTTAATATGATCATTCATTTTAATTCTACAGTTTTCTCTTTTGTACTATAGAATCATTAAAATGCCTTTTTCTGGTCTTTAAGGAAACCACTGAGCCTTTAAGGTGGGCACCCTGCCTTTCTCTTACCTCCATCTCCTGCCACTCCCTGCCCATACTCTGGGCACCCGTCACACCGAGGCCTCTCCCTTCCTTCAACTCAACCCTCTTTCAAACCTCCAAATCTCCTTCTTTCC
>NW_006160131.1:2528006-2558095 GCF_000334495.1 Tupaia belangeri chinensis
TTCAAACCTCCAAATCTCCTTCTTTCCATCTCAAATTCCTTCCTTCCCTCCTCAGGCTGACAAACTCAAACCACTGCTCAACCTTCCAATCCCAGCTCAAATACCACTTGGCCGGTGCAGCTTCCCTGAGCCCCTGGGCAGCCCCGTCATATCCTGTTCTGTGTTCCTGCAACCTCTGTGAGCACGCATCTCACCGCGCAGCACCAGAATTCTCTCTCACTGACCCTCTTCAGGATCACGTGTCCTTTGAGAGCAGGGGCTAACTTACTCATCTTTGCATCCTTAGGCCCTCTTGGTCTGATTAAGGTTGAATTCCATCCTCAAGAATCTCTTCATTATTTTTCTTGGCTTCTTTCTTTTGCTTTTCAATATTTTAGGTCCAAATATTGAGCTAAAATGATCTCTCTCTCTACTCCTATGGTTTTTGGTTTTCTTCCTGCCCCCAGCCCCGTAAATCTTTGTCCTGTTAAAGAGCTTCTGCTTAACTGCCTTGACATAGATCATTCCAACATCTCTGAAAACAGGCTCCTGTGCTTGCTTTTGATCCCGTCAGCCAGGCAACTATGTTCATAGGGAGGAACTAAATTTGGTTTCCTCAGTAGATGCTTAAGTGCCATTTAGAGCAACTGCACAACTAACCTATGGTGGCAGTCCCTGTGTTGTGCAGAACGGGCCAGCACAGCAGTGTGCCAGCCGGGGCCTCCCTTACTCTAGTCCGGGGCCTCCCTTACTCCAGTCCATGGTCATCCCTGGTCACTTTGGTCTTTGATCTTCTCAAAATAATGAGCACTATCTTCTCTGTAGGGTTGGAAGCCCATGGGAAGAATGAGGAGTATGTATAAATCTCAGTCCAAAACCCCAGATGTGTAAGATATGGCACTTCAGGGACCAGCAGATGAAAAATGGTTACGTCTCTAGACTTCCACGTAGTGGACCACGGTTCGAGTTCAAGACCCAACAACCTAAAACTTATGCTGGGAGTGTATACATGTGTACCCAAAATCTCAAGAAGAATGGAGGAGAAAGGATTGCAGCGTGGCCATCCCCCTTGGACATCTCTGTCAGACTAAGCTCCTCGAAGGTGGGTGAAGCCTGATAACCGCTGTTTCTCTGGCATGCAGTGCAAGAGAGAGACCTACTAAGCACACACTCACGTGGAGGATTCAGCACATGACATGGAGTGTGCAGACGCAGCCAGCACATGGGCACCGCCTACTGTTCTGTTTCCTCAGCACCACTTCCCCAGCTCCCCCTTGGACATCTCTGTCAGACTGAGCTCCTCGAAGGTGGGTGAAGCCTGGATAGCCGCTGTTTCTCTGACATGCAGTGCAAGAGAGAGACCTACTAAGCACACACTCACGTGGAGGATTCAGCACATGACATGGAGTGTGCAGACGCAGCCAGCACATGGGCACCGCCTACTGTTCTGTTTCCTCAGCACCACTTCCCCAGCTAAGTTCTGGATGGCAGAACCATAACATTGATGCAGCAGTCGAGGTGCCGTCCTACTCCAGAAAGCCAAGATCAGGCTCGCCTATCTGCATTGTCAGGGCACATTTTCCAATGGCAGGGCTCAGCTTCAGATGTGTTTGTTTCTTCGGAGGCTTCGCTTGTTATATCCCAGCAACAGGTTCCCCAGATGTTCTCTAGCTGTTCACAGATGCTGAGACTAGCTCAGACTCGTGACTTTGCTAACAGCTAGACAAGGGGTTTGGGGGAGCTGCCACTCACAACCCCTGGGAAGCGGGGTCTACCACAGAATGTAATATCCATGGCTTAGGTTCCATTGGGGAATTTGCATAATTTCATGGAGCCATCTAAAAAGAACTGGGTTGTGGAGCTCTTTGTTTTCCAGCATTGAGTATCTTCATTTCCCAAACTCTGAAGAGCTGTGATGATTGGTTTAACTGCTGTTCTTTTCATAAAGAATAAATGCATATATAAATAAGTAAGGTAAAGATAAAAATGTGATGCAGTTTTCAGATCAGTGGGCTCTCAGAGAAATGGACACAAGAGGTCTGTATCCAACTCTCTGGACTCATCTTTAGACCCCAGGCCTGTGAAGACTTTGGCACCTCTGGATCCATGGGGAAGTTATTAAAGAGCTCAGTGCCCTCCCTCTGGATCAAAGAGATCTTAGATTGCATCCTGGTGCTCAGAGCTATGCCATGTGGACTAAGTACAAAACCTCTCGGAGTCCCTTTATGGATCCATTTTGTAGAGTGTCTCAAAGTTACAAAAGAGGGCCTCAAAAAGTTCATGGAAATGCACATTATGAAAAAACTATGCATGGATTTCAATTTTTTCATACCAAAATAAACTACTAGGCTGTCTGGAAAGTTATGACATAATTTTCTGTGCAAAAAAAATGCATCGTGATTTTCCTGACAACTCAATATTTTAATTCCATTTTTCCACTAACATTTTGAAGTCCTGTCCTATGTAAAATGTCAGGTACAGAGTCCAGTCCGTCGCGAGAGTATTCTCTGTAACCTACTATATGTGTCGTGTGGGCCAGATCCTGTGTATGCACTTTGCCTCCCACCACCATCTTACTTAAAAACACTTGAGAAGCTGGGTCTCTGTGGGAATATGGGGAATGTGGCTAGTTAGCACTTTTTTTTTTAGAGAGAGAGAGAGAGATTTTTTTATTTTTGCTACAGGCATGTGTGCTCAGCAGAAACAGAGGGAAAAAAATAAGAACAATTTGCTTGTTTGCCTGCTGTTTCTCCTGTTCATGCTGTGGCCACTTTAGATAACCATCTGGGTTTCCCTCTGAACCCAGCTGGTTGTTAAAATAGATTGATTTTGGGCAAGCACCTTCCTGTCCCAGGTATAACTCCTTTGAGATACTTTTCTTTTCAAAAATTTTTGGGAACCAGCGGTTAGTGTAATGGCTATGTCGCTGGACTCCCACGTAGTCGACCGCGGTTCATGTCCCGGACCCGGTGGCTTAAAACTCACGCCAGGCGCGTGTGCGTGCATGCCCAAGACCCCGAGAGGAGAATGGAGGAGAAGGGATTGTGGCGTGACCATCCCCCCTGGGGGGTGATTTCTCGCTTTCTGTCTCTATGTCTCTCTCTGTCTGTCTGGCAAGCGCACACGCCCTACAGTGAAAATCTCTCCAAAAAAAAGAATTTCTTTTTAAATTTCTTTTTATTTATTAATATTTTAAGTTTTGCTATAGGGCATGTGTGCTCACCAGAGAGAAAAAGAGAGGAGAGACAGAGAGAGAGAGAGAGAGAGAGAGAAGGGAAGTGAGAAAGTAAGCTACCAGATTCAGGACTTGAACTGTAGTCAGCCATGTGGGAGTCCAGAGCCTTAATCACCAAGCCACCCCCTTTGAAATTCTTTTAAAAATCTGGCTTGTTTGATGGTGGTGAGGCTGGCAGTGGTGGAATGCAGAGCATGGGGTGTGGTAACGTCACTGTGCTTGCTGCTGAGTCACCATCCGCCCAACCCTTCCAGTGAAGGGAAGGGCCTGGGTGGTGGGTAGAGGGTACAGCAGAGGAGGAAAGATGGGGTAAGATAGCGAGTACTGTGGGGTCTCTGTCAGGCTGACCCTATCCCTGATGTGGGTTTGCCCTGTAGCAACCCCTGTGTAGTGCTTCACTGGTGTGTTGTTGAAATTCTTTTAAAAATCTGGCTTGTTTGATGGTGGTGAGGCTGGCAGTGGTGGAATGCAGAGCATGGGGTGTGGTAACGTCACTGTGCTTGCTGCTGAGTCACCATCCGCCCAACCCTTCCAGTGAAGGGAAGGGCCTGGGTGGTGGGTAGAGGGTACAGCAGAGGAGGAAAGATGGGGTAAGGTAGCGAGCACTGTGGGGTCTCTGTTTAAAAATCTGGCTTGTTTGATGGTGGTGAGGCTGGCAGTGGTGGAATGCAGAGCATGGGGTGTGGTAACGTCACTGTGCTTGCTGCTGAGTCACCATCCGCCCAACCCTTCCAGTGAAGGGAAGGGCCTGGGTGGTGGGTAGAGGGTACAGCAGAGGAGGAAAGATGGGGTAAGGTAGCGAGCACTGTGGGGTCTCTGTCAGGCCGACCCTATCCCTGATGTGGGTTTGCCCTGTAATAACCCCTGTGTAGTGCTTCACTGGTGTGTTGTTGGTGTTGGGTCTCACCCATCCTACTTTCAGACAGATTTACGATATGTCATTTCAACTCTAGGAATCTATCCAAAAGAAATAATGGCATGTGCACAAACATTTTAGTGGGAAAAAGAAACATTTCAACATTATTTGTAAGAGTGAAAGAAATTAAAAATAGCCAGTGCTACAATAGGGGAATGATAAAATAGACTGTGTAGACTTTAAATGGTGGGTGGGAGAGGGATTAAGGACAAGGAGATAAACCGGTCATGTCACGTCTTGAAAACCAGTCCACCGTTGAGTACAAAATGAACGACTTTTTGCTTAAATGCACGGACAGATGAACTTATGTCCATAGAAGATGAACAGGATTTGGTTAAAATTGGTCGTTTCTTCATCTTTTGTACATACCTGAATTTTTTGTTTCTTTATAATGACCACCCGCTGTTGGGTAACAAAAACAAAACGAGAAAGTGATATGTGTAATTTGAAATTGAAATGGTGCATACATTCACAGCTCTGTGATAGTTTTGTCTAGTGTATGGCGGAAGTCTTCATTTGGTTTGATATTTATTGCTTAAGCTGGAAATAGCACACCAGTGAGGCCAGGTAGCTGCAGCTAACGCAGTTTTAGGGCCAAGTGCCTTGAGAGACGCTGGGAGCCTGAGCTCACCGGCATTCAGTCTGCAGGAGGTCAGACCTCAGGCAAATTGTGCTGGCAATCTGCTTGCCAGACTCGGAGGAAATTTCAGAGAAGACAGGACGCCGTTTTAACCTTGTGAGCTCTTAGAGAGTTTGAACGGGAGTGATCTATGTTCGACTCTTCCTTCTTCCTCCCATCCGTTGGAAGAGTTGGTTGTCACATTGTCTCTCCTTGTGGCAGGGCCTCAAGGCAGTGAGAAGAGGTGAGTAGGGCATATTCTGGAAAGGTTCAGATATTTCTAGAAAAAAAGTCCCCCGTTCAGAGAGGGAAAAGCAGATTTTTATTTTTTCCTGGAAATACTAATAATCTCTTTTTTTCTGTACTAAGGTATGTATAGCCTATATTTTAAGACTATGAGGTAATATATTTCACATTTATATAAATGGAATTATAATATATGCATCCTATATCTTGCTTTAATGATTCGTCCGTGGTGAGGTAAGTAGCTATAATGTATTTATTTTTCATAGCTATACGTTATTCCAGGATGAGTCTACACCATCATTTATGTACTCATTTCAGTTTTGTGGGACTTTGGGGGGGTTTTTTTGCAATTTTTTACTGCTACCTGAAATACTATTATAAACTGGCACACAAAAATGTATTGCAAATATATACCTAACAGGTGAAGTACAAGTGCTTATAAGACATATAATTAGGTAACACTAGCTCAAAATCACTAGATAACATCAAGTTTTTCCCAAAACAGTTTTATTAATTTACACTGCCATTAGCTTTTTATGGCAGTTCGTATTTTTCTTTGTTATTCTCCATGTTAACTTCGCCATTTTCAAAATTTTCTTTTTTCTTTTTATTTTTTTAAAGAGGTTTTTGTCTTAGGATGTGTGTACTTGCCAGAGGAAGAGAGAGACAGTGACAGTGAGAGGGAGAGCGAGTGAGGAATCACCCCACAGGGGGGATGGCCATGGCACGATCCCTTCTCCTCCCAGGATCTTGGACACACATGCACACGTGCCTGGCATGAGTTTCAAGCCACTGGGTCCAGGACTCGAACCATGGTCAGCCATATGGGAGTCCAGTGATGTAACCGCTACCCCATCTTCTGGCTCAGAATTTTCTTTTTTAATTTTTTCCAGTGTCGAAGGGGTACTTACAATTACTTTCTTTATTAATGCTGATGCTAAGCATGTTATGAGTTCCTTGTGTTCAATCTCTTCTGAAATACCTTTCACATTTTATGTCTGTTTTTATTTATTTTTTTGTTATTTCTAATCTTGAGGGATCAGATCCAAGTGCTTTTTTAGTTGTGTCTTCTCTAAGTTGGAGGCTTAAGTTTCACTCTTCCTCGATCTTCTTTAATGAGCAGTAAGTGTCCATGTTTTAAAGTTTATTCCTCTCTACCTTGGGACGAAAACTGTGGTCAACCATGTGAGAGTTCAGCACTGAGCCACTACACCGCCTGCTGGCCCCTCGTATTTATTCTATTAGTGATATTGTCTGATGAGCAGCTGCTCTCAATTTTTATGAAGTCTAATGCAGCATTAATTTATGTCTTTTTAATTTTTTTTAATTCATGATAGAACTCATACACACGTGAGAGAGAGAGGGAGAGGGAGAGAAGGAAAACAGTCCTCCACAGGGTCTGGGCATGCCTGTTCCATTCCTCCTGCCCTCCCGCCTGCTGGACCTCAGGCATTTGTCCCTGTGCCCGATGTGTTTGGGGCTGGCCAGGCTGGGGAGTCAAACCTGGTTACCATGTGGGATCCCGTTCAGTGCTTCTTTGTATCCTGTCTGGTGGATATTTGCTCACCCTGTCATTGAGAAGATTTTGTCCTGTGTTTTCTTCTAGAAGTACAGTAGGTTTATCTTTCACATTTGGGTCTACAATCCATCTCAAGTTAACTTTTGTGTACGGGGTTCAGGGTAGGAGTCAGGATTCATTTTTCTCCCCACAAGGCATCTAGTTGTTCCAGCATCATTTATTGGAAATGCCTCCTCCCTCCCCCTCAACACCTTGGTCAAAAATCAAGTGACTCTACATGTGGGTCTGTTTCCCTGTGCTGGTATAAACTGTCGAAATTGCCACAGCTTTATCATAATTCTGGAGATAATATAGGCCCTCTAACTTTACTCTTCTTCTTCAAGATTATTTGGTTGTTCTGGGCTGTTCTTTGATTTCCATAAAAAATATAATTATTTCTATTACTTTCTAAATGAAACTAAACAGAAAAGGAAAGAAAAAAAGGAGTTTACTGACACTCATGAACATTTATCTCAAAGATACAACAACTTTTATTCACACAAAAACAGGTGCAAAAGTATTCTTAGGAATATCATTCATAATATCGAAAGACCAGGCATAACCCTGATGTCCTTCAGTGGGTTAAATGGTTAACCAGTGGACAGTCCTTACCGTGGAGTATTTGATGATAAAAAGCAAACTACAGATACACTCCGCAGCTTCCATGGATTCGGAAGGCACTAACTAGGTGGAGAAAGACACAGATAATGAGGTTACCTACTACCGTATTTCCATAAAGTCATTTGAATGACAGAGACGGAGAACAACTCAGTGGTGGATGACCGGTTCAGGAAGGAGGGGAGGGAGACAAGTGTCTATGGTTCTAAAGGCCTGGGCACAGAGTAATGCTCACGTCATGTTTTTAAATGAGTAATGTCAGGACAATTTAAATCAGCAGTTCCCAAGCTTTCCATGCCCAGAGTTTCACGGGTGACTTCCTCTCTGAGAACATCCTCTGTTTTAGAACAGCATCACTAGCATCCAGCTCATGGTTTGAAAGTTAGAAAGAAGAAAAGGAACATTTACATTTATAACTTAAAAAATAATGCTGAACTCTGTCATGGGAGATTCTGAGCCGGTGGAGATGACCAGCGCAGAAAACAAAATCGGCCTGAGGTAGACTCTCGAAGCGCGCGTGGGCAAGAGCATCTGATTTCTGAGACTGTGCTACTTCCACTAGGTTTCTTGTAAAAATAAAAATGGCCCGAGTAGCCTTTTTATACTCTGAAAACTAAAACACATGAGATAATGAAATCTCATAACTTTTCACCCATCAGATATTGTTCTTGCTTTCAGGATGCTCAGTTTAAAGCTAAGAAAGCATGTGTTCATGTCACCTGCAGGCCCGGTATGGGTCGCTTTCTGTTCTGTCAGTCGCCGTTGCGTACCGTTCTGCAGAACGCCTGGGAGGACACGGGAAACCGTCAGGAATGCACTGGCTTGTTACAGGGAGGGGAGGAGGGTTGGGTCAGGCCTTGGAGATGATGGGGGACTCAAACACCAGGAATAGTCCTGCAGGGACTGGTAGGCTTACTCTGAGAGATGGGCAAGTCCATTTTAGAGATGGGACCTCAACTATTTGGAAGGCTTAGCAGTATCTTAGGATTCCCCAACAATTAAACACTTACTACTATTTTTAGCAAAGGGCATCACTCACAAAATCATTTAGCTCTTCAACAATGAAATAGCAGTCCATTTCCTTAACTGTCTTTTCTGGAGCACTACAAATCTGATGCTTGAGCAAATAGTGACTACTCGAAAAGTATTTAGGATATAATTAAAATATCTGTGGTAATACAATTAGGGTGGCTGGCTAGCGATTCATCATGACTAGCTAGGCTATGACCCTGCAAGTCTGTCTCCAGCCTGGATTGAGTGACCCAGGACCAAAGTGCATCCGAATTGATCAATCAGTTTCTTCTGTTCTCGAATTTGAACACTGGAATAAGGTTCTCAGAGTTGGTTGGGGGCAATGAGTCTAAATGATGCTGAGTTCTCCTGATTCTGGGTGAAGGGTTACAAGGATCTTTGGAGTGGTTTCCTGTTGGCCCTTCCTGGAGCCTGGGAGACCAACTACTGCTTTACAACCACAAAGAAGTTTCTGATTCACAAGGACATAAAAGGCCATTTGCTGAGTGTCTGCTGGGCACTAGCAATTTACCTATATTATCCACCCTAAAAAAAAGTTTGGGGATGGACGTTGTTATCCCATGTTATAGGTGAAAAAAACTGAGGGTCAGGGTGACGCTAGCTATTCTGAAATCCCTCTGCTGATCCGTGATGTAATCTAAACTCTAGATTCTAATCCTGTGCTTTTCATTCTCACACTTAGACTATTACAAAGTTGGAGGACCATGGTGATGCAAAGAAAGAAAATATAAATAAACAAACACAAAAACACATGCAAAGAGGGGAAAAAAACTAGAAGGAGATGTATCAAAATATTAGTAGTTGTTATATTAGATCGCTGGGAAAAGGAATATTATTTCCACCTTTTCTGCAGTTTTCTCATTGGACTTAATATACAAGGGGTCTTCAAAATGTTCGTAGCCGTTGTGTATTATGTAAAATCTATGCATGGATTTCAAAGTTTTTCGCACCAATATAAATTCATACTTGAATGCCATTTTCCATAAACTTTTTGAAGTCCCCCTCATATGCTGGAAAAAAAATAATAAATAGAAAGAGCCATAGTCAACTTGCAGGACTGTTTCAGGAGCTGGGCTCCCCGAAGTCAGGGCCTGCTCCGGAACATGCGCCTCTTAGATTGCACTTGCATTTCTCCCTGCTCTCTGGGAAGTGATCTTTTCCATGAGTCACTCATCCCGGAGGCAGCAGCTTCTTCCTTCCTTCAAAAGGCACCGTGATTTAATCACAAATAATTGCTGCTCAGAATGATCGGCATTTTACATCCCTCAGATTTGCTGTCTCTCAAATCAAACAGCTCAGTGAATCATCAAGCAAGTCAGTATAATAGAAGCTCTCCCGGTTTAAAAACCCACCGCTCTCCTACGTGCCTCCCCAAGTTATTTTTCCTTGTATTGATTGATCGTGATGGAAATACTTCTCTCACCCTATCATTATGCTACTGAGAGTGTTGATAAAGACTCGGGGAGCTCAATTTCTCTCTTGGTTAGAATGAAGGAACTAGTATTTATCAAGTATCTACTTAATGCCCTGCGTTAAGTGCTTTAAATAGAACATTTCATTCATCACAAGGATGGGAAAATGGGGTGGGCATTGCCATTTTTCACGGAGGGAGACTGAGGCCAAGGGAAAGGTGAAGAGGTGGTACCAGGCCCTGTGGTAGGACGGTTGCATCTCAGCCCTGACATCAAGGAGACAGGTTTTGACAGCCTGACTGCAGCCCGGGGCAGAGCCATCAGCTCCAGCAACCTCAGGTCGTTCATCTGTAACACAGGGAGAACAGCAGTACCGCGGTCATCGCCTGGTCAGGAGGGTTAATGCGATGGTATTTATTTAATGCCACTATCACAGTGACATTTAGAATGTTCTTTTCATAGGCCCTGTGTATTTTCCAACAGGTTTATTGGGTCATCAAAAAGTCATGACGTATTTTTCTGTGCAAAAATGTGTCATATCTTTTCTGATGACCCGATAGTTCTAAAGGTTTTAAGTTTCTTTTCGATATTATCAATTGGATCCTTCTTTCCCATTACATCTTTTAGAAAACATGTATTTCTTCCAGGAAAGACAGGCACCCCTTACCGGGTCCTCACTCTGCAATCCATTCCTAGCCCCAGCCAGCTTGGACTAAGGGCACACACCTGCCTGCCCTGTCACAAACCTAGTGCCTCCGTGCCACACGCATGCATCACTGCTATGCCACCCCCGGGTACCTCGTTACAGTTTTTTATTGGTTATTGATTGCCATTTTATAAATGTTAACATTGTCTGTCACAGAGGACCATAAGCTGTGTAAGAGGAGAAGCTTTATAATGCTCACCACCACGTCTCGAATTCTTAGAAAAATGCCAGACATATCGTAGGTATTCATTATGTATTTGTTGACTGAATAAATCTGGCAAATTTGCTGTCTTGGTCTGTGGGGCTGGGTAACTTACAACAATAGAAATTTATTTCTCACAGTTCCGAAGGCTGGGAAATCCCAGGTCAAGACCCTGGCAGATTCGGTGTCTGACGAAGGCTTCCTTCCTGTTCAGAAAGGGGACTTACTGCTGTGTCTTCACGTGGTAGAGGGGCTAGCTACCTCTCTGAGGCCCCTTTCACAAGGACACTAAACCCCATCATGAGTGTTCCATCCTCGTGACCTAATCCCCTCACAGCGGCCCTTCCTCCTAATGCCTTGGGGGTCAGGATTCAACATATGAAATGGGAAGATAGTCTCAGACCATAGCACCTCCTGAATGTTCTTACTTTTTAAAGCTGATTTATTTATTTATTCCATGAATAAGAGAGAGAGAAAAGAGAGATAGAGAAAGCATTTTTTTTAATTTGCAAGAGAGAGGTTGAGGAAAGTGAGAAAGCACCCCCCTTCGGGAATAGTCATGCCACAGTTCCTTCTCCACTTCTCCATCCTTTTAGATTTGGGGGCATGTGCACATGCACACATGCCAGGCATCTTTCTAAGTCACTGAGTTCAAGACTTGAACCATGCAGTTGGCTATGTGAGATTCATCTGTCTTAACCACTATACCACTGGCTGGCCCAAGAGACAGCACCTTTGACAGGATCTCAACTCCATGATCCACTTCCAGCCTCAGACAGCCTGGATCACTGGCACGAGCATGCCTGTTGTACTTGGGGAGGTCTCCGTAGCCGAACAAGCAATCTCCCGTGTGGGTCAGCCTTAGAGCAGCAATATTTCCCTGCTCTGCTCCCTGAATGCTCATTGATTCTTTTAGGTTTTTGGTTGAGTCTGCAATTTCTAGCAAATGGCAAATACATTTTTAGCATAATCGCAAATTGTCTGCAACTTGTGATGGTCTTTTTCTTCCCAATGTTTCTGTATTTTCTAAGAAACAGCATTAATCTGGGCAAACATTATGTCCTAGGGTAAATAGAAATGTCTCTAATGTTTGAATATTAAGTGTGCTGGTCTGGGGTTTCTAGTAGCTACTTCTTACCAGATTGTGAAATTTTCATTCTATTCCAAGTTTTCTGCAGGCTGTTTCCCATTTTATTTTATGTTTTAATCAGCAATTAGTATCAGTTTGGAAATTAGTGTTTTATTATCTATTTCTGGCACGTATTGAGTGGTCATGATTTTGGTCTTTTAATTCATTGTCATTTCATTAGCTGTTAAAAATGTCAGGTCGGTGGACCTCGTGGAAACGTGCAGATGCAACAGTGCTCTATTTAATGCTCATTAAGTAATACATACATGGAGGACGATCGTGTAAAAACACCCTGAAGTTCAGGAAAATGTGTATTAGGAATGAAAGTTATTTTGCACCAAAATTAACTTGTACTTTGATTCCATTTTCCATGAACTTTTTGAAGCCTTGTCACAGTACTATTACTTTAAGAGAGGAAATCACCTTGTTGCTTGCTTTCTTGCCACCCCTTCCCAGTGTTTTCTGTATCCCAAGGGGAAGAGGGACTGATCTTCTTGATGCATTGCAGGACATTTCCTGGGCCACATTTACTAGTGGGTGGAGTCCTTGTGCAATAAAGGCCCTTCTAGGCCCTGCTCCCTCTCAGGGGTCCTTTGGTCTGCGCCCTTTGGTGCTGCAGGAGTAGTGAGCAGAGTTGACGATCTCTTGGTTTCTGGCATCTCCCTCTTCTACTTGTCTCTTCCATGAGGCTATAAGAGTAAGGGAAGCTAGAAATGGCCCAGTGGGACCAAGCAGTCCTGTTCTGCCCTCTGGTGTAACTTCCTTTGTGTGACTTCAGGGGTGATAAGAGTCAAATGCTAGGATTCTCGCCCCTGGCATTTCTCAGCAGGCCCTTCTTGGCTGTTAGAAACCTACACCTTCTGATATATTTGATTACTGTCCTTTTCTCTGTCTCTCAGAGATTCTGCAGAGACATATAATAGCTGAATGGGCAAATGTTGGCATTCTCAGTTCCAAGAATTTTAAGAGGTTTTGAAGTAAGGATTTACACTAAGTTTATAGTATCTTTTTTTTTTTAAGAGGTTTTTCTATAGGGCATGTGTGCTCGTCAGACAGACAAAGAGAGACAGAGAGACAGAAAGCGAGAAATCATCCCCCAGAGGGGATGGCCATGCCACAATCCCTTCTCCTCCATTCTCCTCTCGGGACCTTGGGCACACACGCACATGTGCCCAGTGTGAGTTTTAAGCCACCGGGTCCGGGATGCGAACCACGGTCGACTACAGGGGAGTCCAGCAATATAACTGCTGGTCCCAGCTTATAGTATCTTCTGGAAAGATACGTTTAAGTCCAAATTTTGGTATCCGTGAATGTGAACTTCGGTGGAAATAAGAGCTCTGTAGAGGTACTAAGCTCAACGAACAATGAGTATGTCCTGATGAACCTGTAGTTAGTTGAAAATAGTGTAAGTCAAAAATGCATTTGTTACACCCAACATTCTGAGCATCATAGCTTACTCAGCGTACTTCAAATAAATATGCCCAGCATATGTACATTAGCCTTCAGTGGGGAAAAATGATCTAACACAGAGCCTGCTTTACAATAAAGTGTTGACTATCTCATGTAATTTATTGAATATTGTAGTAAAAGTGAAAAACAGAGTGGTTTATTGCTGCTTAAAAGCACAAGAGACTATCTTCTAGCCCATCAATAATCTGGAAAAAGATCAAAATTTAAAACCTGAAAAATTAGATTTTTTAGATTTTTAAAAGATGTCTGCATAAGTACAAAGACTGGAAGAAAATATAGAAAAATAAAAATGATTCATATGCTAGAACAGTAGGATTGTATTGCAATTTTTAATTTTTTCCTATGGTAGTTAGATGTTTTAATAATCATTTTAATAAATAATCATTTTAATCTATGACTCTTTCTATAGGAATAAGAAACAATTATAGAACAATTGTGCAATAAAACAAAATATGGGGTCCAGCAGATAGCATAATGGTTATGTCGCTGGACTCTCATGTAGCTGATGGCAGTTTGCATCCTAGACCCAGCACCTTAAAACTCACACTTGGGCATATGTGCATACATGCTCAAAATCCTGAGAGGAGAATGGAAGAGAAGGGATTGTGGTGTGGCCACCCACCCAGAGTGGAGGGAGTGATTTCTTGCTTTCTGTCTCTCTTTCTCTGTATCTCTGGTGAGCTCACAGACCCTATAGTAAAAAGCGCTAAAAAATAAAGAGAATTCTTGTCAGAATCCTGCCAAGAGTTGTGTGTCACTAATCTACAAATTAACAGGAAAAAAAGTGATCTTACAACGCAAAATCTCTACTCAAAGGTCACCCCCCCCCAGGCTAATCTTATTTAAAAAAAAAAAGACACACAGAAATGGAAGCCCCTGCTCCCTCCCTCCTTGGAACCCCTGTGTAGCTTGTCACTCTCACCCCCAACATGCATGCCCAGACTGAAAGTACCTCCCTCCCTGGTCTCCCTCAATTTTGGAAATCCCATCATCATAGCCATTCTGTCCAATGACAGCCTTGTATCTTTGATGCTTGTTAAATCAGGGCAGGTATCCTCTCTTCAGAGCATTTATTCTCTTATTCTCAATTCACTCAGCTCACCAAGTCCTCCTGGGTGGGAAAGTGGACACAGAATGAGTGTAACATAGTCCTTACTGCCCTGGTCTTACAGTGTAGATGGATACCACGTCTCTCAGGAAAGCAAAGACCAGGTTCTAACGGGGCTGTGGTGGGAGGGGCAGGATTTATCAGGACCACTGGGGCAGCTGACTCAGCTTCTAATGGGGACAGACACATGAAGATGAGTTGAGGGGCTTAAGAGAAAAAGCCCACTTGACAATGTTACGCCAAAGCTCTGAAATCTAAGGTTAGTTCAAGTAGGCAGGCATACTTTAACACCTGACACTAAAAGATCATTTATTCTGCTAAAATAGTCTCAAACTTAGTGTTTTTCATATGAAAGCACATATATATATAATTCATTTATACTCACTCCTCCACATCCTTCAACTATTTCACATAAAAAAGGTTTTACTGTACTTTTAATTCTTTTCCAGTCTCCTATGCTATCTCTCTAAGGCATATTCTTTCTAAAAAGGTAAAAATTGGGAATCTGCATTATTCTTTCTGACTTCTGTTAAGACAGTAAGTATAAGGATTCTGAGTGTTTCTGAATCAGTCTCATTTCAAACTTTATTGAGAATGTATTATGTGCAAGAAATGCATCTCGGGGACAGTGACAGTTGAGTAGAGAGAACAAATGGGAATGACATAGACCCAAATCCTGACAAAGTTCTGCTATTGTGAAAAATAAGGCAGATGCAAAGCCCTAGTGAAACTGAGCATGATATCGCAGGCCCATGAAGATGAGCACAGTGCCTGGGATTCACTCTAACAGAGGCGTAGGGAAAACCTCGTTTAGGAAGACTACCGTACCTGATGGAAAAGGCAGAGAAGGGGATCCTAGAAAGAAAGAACGGTGTGAGCAGGGACATCAGAGCCTCAAAGGTTTCAGCAGAAGCCTACGGGGTGGAAGCTGTGTGCCCATCCCTGTACCCACCGCCTAGCATCGTACTCCCGCACGGAGGTCATGTGTCATTGCTCCACCATCCCCAGGCGCGGTCAGAGCTGGGGAGCAGATTGCCTCTCCCGAATGCTTTCCAAAGCTAATACAGAATGGAAGGTTTCAAAATCCATCTTCGACATGGCCAAAAGACGATGGAATGGGTAAGCCCAAGCTAGTGTATTACACTAGAGATGGTGGTGACCGGAGCTAACCAAAGGACGTGAGCTCAGTGTGGCTGAGTCTCCCAGTTTTTCAAGAGAGGTTAAGACTTCAGATACTTGAAATGTTGAAGGCTGGACTGGAACATGCTCCAGACTCAGCTCCTGGCCTGCCAGTTCATCACCTGAGGGCAGGGTGTGTAGCTGGAACTGGAGGGAGAAGGGGCCTGCGTGGTCACCTGTCATTCACTGAGCTCTGAATGTCCGCTAAGGGGTTTGGGAGCAATGGGTGGTTGAGAGTCGCTCAGAGTTTTCACCAGGAAAATGGCAGAAACAGATCAGTTGCTGGAATAGTGGACATATAGAAGGAAAGGGAGAGCCGGGCTGGGAGATCGAGAGGCTGCTGAAATACCAGCTGAGGGGTGCCAGGGCTTAGCAGCCTCCGCTGCTAAGTGAGACGAGGACAAGAGAGAAATCCAGGTGGCAGGACGGGGAGGACTTGGTGAGAACTGGGAAGGCTGACTTCCGCTCCGCAGCCTGGGGAACGATGAACCAGCACCGCGGTGAGGATGGAGTGGTGAGCCTGTGACCTTTCTGACATCACGTCCCCAACACTCCGTTTTCTCTCCTGCCCTTTCCAAACAGTTCCCCTGGCAAAAGGGCGCCCGCAGCCTCCCTCTTACTCACTTCCTCTTACAGTGTGGCTATTTTTAATGCCTTTCCCGCCACTCCCAGGGCTCAGTCCTTTTCCTTCCCTTTCCTTGCACTGCTCCATTTCTTTCACCAAACTGTCTTTTCAACAAGCTCCTCTCTCCTGTGCCTTCCCTCCTACTGGTGGCCCACCCACCTACCCTCCTCTCCAAGTGAGGCTTTTAAAGCTAATTATCTAGGGTAGGGTTTTTTTTTTTTTTTATCAAGCACAGAAGCCATGCACTTAAAAGAGTGAGACCAGGTGACTCTGGCCTATTTTTAGTGGCTGGGATTTTTAGGGGGGGGGGGCTTTTGTCACAGAAACACCCAGAGACCAAGCTCAACTCCAGAACCACAACGCGCCCCGAGGATTTAGGAAGAGGTTTACCTAGTGATAAAAATGACAGTCTGGTGTGTTGGAAGCCTGTCCTTCCAGCCCTCCCTGGTGAAAAACAAGAAACAGAAAGAAGCATGCAAGTGGGCAGGGAAGGAGGAAGGGAGAGAAGGAGGGCAAGCCTGAGCTCACCTGCAGCTGTGACAGGCCACGTCCCACTTGGGTGCCCGTGCTGCGCTCCCAGCACCCCCTTCCTCTGCTCTCAAGATAAATGCCCAGGGCCCCAGCGTCCCCTCTGCTCTTAGGACCTGGAGGGATGGAGAAAGTACTTACTTCTTCCTGTTGTGTGGGATTCTCCTCTTAAACTGGGTTATGCTCAGATCTCAGGGATCCCCTCCCTGAAATCAGAGAAGCTGTAGCTGCCGGGAAATGGAGTTTTCCATTGGTCCTTAGGGCAGCTAGGGGTTCATTCAAATCAGCGAATCTGATCTAACAGCAAGAACAAACTACTGAAATATAGTCACACGGATGGCTCTCAAATGCCCCAGGTTAAGTGAAAAAAGCTGAACTCAAGGTTCTATACCTCACAGCTTCATTTATAGGAGTCTGGAAAACGCAAACCTTTGGGGAGAGGAATCAGATCAGGGAGTGTAAGCAGATTTGAGAAGATTGGAATGTTTAAGCAAACTTTAGGTGAAGAGGTTGCATCTCTGCCTGAGAGTTTTACAAGGGTGGCTATCCTGTCTTACTAAGGAGTATCCTCCCTACCCAGTGTTGAGGAACTAAACTTGTTGGTGAAGTCCTAGCCAGGGCTCCAGGTAGGAAGGCAAAGGCTGATGGTATGAAGGTGAAAGTGTGGGGGAAAGTTGGTATGTTTGAATAGTCTTTATGTGAATTGGCTGCATCTCTCTCACCTGAATATATTGTGGAGAGGGACATTGTGTCTGACGGGGTAAGGTTCCTTGTTTCCTTACTATTGAGACACAGAGGCATGCAAGTCTGCCTTTCAGGCCATATTAATTGAATATGCTCACTGAGAACCAGCAAGCGTGACCGAGCACACACAGGTTACTGCAGCTGCACAGTCCACAGCAGACACTGCAGACACTGTGGACACTGCAGCAGACACTGTAGACACTGCAACAGACACTGTGGACACTGCAGCAGACACTGCAGACACTGTAGGCACTGCAGAGGACACTGTGGACATTGCGGACCCTACTGCAATGGACACTGTGGACACTGCAGCAGACACTGCAGGCACTGCGGACACTGCAGAGGACACTGTGGACATTGCGGACACTGCAGACACTGCAGCCGACACTGTAGACACTGCAGACACTGCAGACACTGTGGACACTGCAGACACTGCAGAGGACACTGTGGACATTGTGGACACTGCAGACACTGTGGACACTGAGGACACCAAGGACACTGCAGAGGACACTGTGGACACTGCGGACACTGCAGACACTGTGGACACTGAGGACACCGTGGATACTGCAAAGGACACTGCAGACATTGTGGACACTGTAGACACTGCGGATGCTGTGGACACTGCGGACACTGTGGACACTGCAGACACTGCAGACAATGACACCGCAGCGGACACTACAGCAGTCACTGCAGTGTGGATGTGAGCATGTTCTCCGTCCACTGGGTCTGGAGTGCAGACTGGACCATGTCAAAGCCTGTCAGTGCCCCCTAGGAATAACTACTGGGGCTATGGGGGTCAGAAAATTTCCATTCGAGAGGAACTTACTAGTTCACTATTTGAAATACATCAACACTGTCCCTATGAATAAATTACATAAAGTAAACTGAAACCTGGATGTCTCCTGATGTTGAAGTGTTGTAACGGGGACAGTGATGTCCAGAAGGCTCCGTAGTAAAAGTGAAATGGGTTATACAGGAACACGCTGTCGGGGGTGCAGAGAGGTACTCAGAGTGCTCGCAGCAGTAGGGGCTCTCCCCTGGGGACTGACTTTGGAACCGCCTGAAAAGTGGCCGGATTCTGTTGACATTTCGAGCACTAAAAACAGCTCTCAACTGACCAGCAAAGAGCTTTAGGTTTACAAATGGCAGTTCCAAGTCGAATCGATGAAATCCCGTTTGGACAACTACCACTCTGATCAAGGAAAGTGCAAACAAATTAATGAGTGGGTTGAAGGGTGGGATCCGGGTTCCCCTGATGTGTGGGCAGTGGCCAACGCCTGCCCGGGTGGTAATGGCAGTTCCAAGTCGAATCGATGAAATCCCGTTTGGACAACCACTCTGATCAAGGAAAGTGCAAACAAATTAATGAGTGGGTTGAAGGGTGGGATCCGGGTTCCCCTGATGTGTGGGCAGTGGCCAACGCCTGCCCGGGTGGTCAGGCAGAAGGGCAATGGAAACCTAGTCTGTGGAGGGACCGTCTATAGAAACAGGCCCCTAGAGATCACTGTGGGGATTAGGGAGGTACATGAGAGTAGGAAGAGTGGATGCCCATCAGAATAACCCTTTCCAAGTTTGGGAGATGATTTGAATCAACAAGTAAATGTCCCTGTGTGCTTGGCTGACGTGGCCACGTGGGTCCATGAAATGAGTGGATGTAGAATGTGCAGTCAGCGATGCAGGGATGGGCTGAGCCCGTTCCTATGCACCCTGTGGGACAAAACAGGAACCGGGACTGTTCTGTCTGCTGCAGGGGAGGCAGAGACTGCAGCTGGTGATGGGCGGGCTCTCCGGGAGGAGGCCTCACACACCTGCAAGTGGATTACATTGAACCAACGATGGGAACCCTGGGCGTGGGGGCTGTAAATGGGTCTGGACAAGAACAGACATTCCAGACAGGGCTTTGTTCTCCCAGTGGTAGAGGCGAATGTTGGGAGTACTGAAAAAGAACTGAAACAGAAGATATGGCACCAACGTAGACCCCCAAGTTACATTCCTTCAGAATGAAGGATACTTTGTCCTCAGAGCAATGGTTTGATAGGGAACCGAACAGGCAGTTACGACACTGGTTATCTAAAATGCGGAATGGGAGAGAGAGTGCGTGCAGGACTGACTCACAGGACACACCCTCGGAGGTGTGCATGGCCACTCAACAAAGAGGGCCAGGGCGTGTTCTTCGTAGGGACTTCTATTTTCATTCTAAGTAAATACTTTCATACCTAATGTTGTATTTACGTTTTTGTAGAAGTCTTCCCCCAGCTTGGAAAAAATCTCCATAAACCTGAGATCACCCTTCATGGTCAATGTCATCTCTATTTGTCTTTGATTTTTGCTGGTGATCTTGGGGGCATTATTAGTAACTTCCTTTGGACATAAAACACCTCTGTGTTGTTAAATCTCATAATAACCGACATGTGTAACACAGTGAAAATGTGCCCTGCACGTGGAAACATCAGTTCTCACAGTAGCTCCAAGCAGCAGGACTGTTCTTGTCATCCCCACCCATTTCACAGCTGAGAACACCGAGGCTTTGAGCAACTCAGTGAGTTACATCGATCACGCCGATAGCGCTGGTCCGGATGGGTGCAGACAGCCTAACGCCACAGTTCCTGCTTCTTGACTACTTTTTTGTTTGAGGGAAGGGACAATCTATCAAGCATTCACGATAACAGCCACCCTGAGAGGTTAGTACTTATGTCTACTTTTTGCAAAGGTCACGGTTTAGGTCCAGAGAGGTGAAGCCACCTGCCCCAGGCCCACAGCGTAAGAGTGGAACCGGCATTCAGACGGTGCGCTTTTTCTAAGCAGTGTCCCTCTTTGAGCAGGGTGCCTTGGTTTCCCGGGTTCTTCTTGAGCCCTGGTGCCCTTTCTCATCTTCTGCTGATGCCATTTTTGCCCTCACCCCACTCCCAAATCTGTATCTCCTTCAAAAAGCAAACCCAGATTCTAGGTCCCTGGAGACTGCCCACACCACCCAGCTGTCAGTCAGACTGCGATGAATCTGTCAGGAATCCTGGAGCACCTGTCCTTTATGAAATAAT
The DNA here is from genome assembly GCF_000334495.1 of Tupaia belangeri chinensis. NCBI lineage: Eukaryota > Metazoa > Chordata > Mammalia > Scandentia > Tupaiidae > Tupaia > Tupaia belangeri. Next base: position 2,548,351 of record NW_006160131.1, read on the forward strand.
TGCTGTTTTCCAGCATCAAGTTTGTGTCTTGGGCTTTCAGGTTTTTCTTTGTTGTTGTTATTGTTTTTAGTTTGTTTTTCCTAAAGAGGAAAAACTGCTTCAGCTCGGTCCCCAAGAGGCAGGGTGGCCATGAGGGGACTGTTCGGCTGGGCGATTCTTCCCCAGTTTGGCCCAGCTCCTTGGAGTTGGATTTCAGAATTCAGAGTTAGGAGAGCACACACTGCCTCATTAAAACTTGAGTGCCTGTTTGATTCATTAATCATCTCGCCCTAATACTCTGATAAGTCTGTTCATTGCTATTAATCACCATGCGAGTGGGAGGGAGCTGCCGGCTGTCGCAACTTCCCTCTTAACCCTCGTCTGCCCACGTGCAGAACTTGTAATAGAACCTGGGCTCTGAGGGTGACAGTTTGTGAGATTGGGGGTGATTTGGCCTGCGTGCCGCGAATGCTGAGCAAGTCCGTCCCGTTAAGGGAATGGACCTTCTCACCACTGAAACAACGTGATGGTGACAGCCCCTGGGCACCTGAGGGTATCCCATACTTTGGTTGGCTTGATGAACATGACCTCCTCTTGGAGTGCAGTGCTCCTCATTTGACAGCTGTGGCTTGCCTGAAGTCACACCTCTGATCAGCACTGGGCCAGTCTTGGAGGTCAGGGGTGATGTGCCCAGCAGCGCTGCATAACTGAGGATGCCCCTGGCCACTCTGTCTCTTCTCTTTTTGTCCTTCGTAGGCTACTGTAGACTGGCAAGAGTGTGTGCTTTAGCATCAAACAGATCTGAATTGAAATCCAAGCTCTGCTACTTTTGAGGTGCCCACCAAGCCTTGGTTTGATTATTTGTGGAAAGGGCTAATGTCAGGTTTCTCACAGGGCTATGGGCATTGAGTGAGGAGCTGTAGGAAGTGCCTTGTACAGTGCCTGGCAAGGAGGCATGGCTATTCTGTTTGGTCACCCCTTCTCCTTTTGTTGTTTCGATGGTGAGAAGGCTCATCCCCTTAACAGGACGGACTTGCTCAGTATTCACGGCATGTAGGGCAAATCACCCACAGTCTTGCAAACCTTCTCCATCAGAGCCCAGGTTCTATTACGAGTTCTGCATGTGGGCAAATGAGGGTTAAGAGGATCTGGCAGGAAAGGGGCTGGCACGTTTCTTTGGCCTAAGTGACTCCGATACCCACTTACCCCCCCCGCCCCAGCACCCTTCCCAGCACAAAGTCCCATACGACAGTCACTATGCACATCGGGCCCCGAGTCCTTGCAGGAGCTCAGCCCTGACCTCGGGTCGACCATCGCCCATCGGACTCATACTTATTCCCCAGAACCACTTCAACTCTGCTCTGTTGGGAGGACCTTCTGATCCCGTTAATCAAACTTCGTTGTTTTCTCAGCCTCTGGGAAGAAGAAAGCAATCAACACAAATCCGTGGACTGGTCGGCTGATCTCTCGTCTTTGCACCTTCTCTAATTAGCCCCGCTGTGGGGATGGAAGTGAACTGGGCCTTGGAGAAAGTTTGGATAGTCACTGGAGGCCAGTGCAGGGGGTGGATTTAGACACAGTTACAGAGAGGTAGTCACATCTTAGCATACTCCTGCTATATCAAATCCACTGACAGGGAAGGATTCATAATAAGATAATCATACGGGGACCGATACCCACTTACCCCCCCCGCCCCAGCACCCTTCCCAGCACAAAGTCCCATACGACAGTCACTATGCACATCGGGCCCCGAGTCCTTGCAGGAGCTCAGCCCTGACCTCGGGTCGACCATCGCCCATCGGACTCATACTTATTCCCCAGAACCACTTCAACTCTGCTCTGTTGGGAGGACCTTCTGATCCCGTTAATCAAACTTCGTTGTTTTCTCAGCCTCTGGGAAGAAGAAAGCAATCAACACAAATCCGTGGACTGGTCGGCTGATCTCTCGTCTTTGCACCTTCTCTAATTAGCCCCGCTGTGGGGATGTGTCTGAATTAACTGGGCCGTGGGAGTTAAGGGGATGTCGAGAACAGGTCTCTGAAAGTTTTTTTTCTTTTACTTTATTCCAAGATCAAACTTTCTCCAGTCTTTGAAAACACTCAACTAATTTATTTTAATTACCTCGTAAGATTCATGGGCCTTTCAGCACAAATTTGCTCTGGGATTTGAATTTGAAAATACCCAATTTTGGGACCAGCAGATGGCTTAAGGTTACATTGCTGGACTCTCACATAGTTGACTGCAGTTCGAATCTCAAACATGGAAGTTCAAAACTCACTTCAGGCGCATGTGTGTGTGTGCACAAGATCCCAAGACCAGAATGGAGAAGGGATTGTGAGTGGCCATCCCCCCTGGGGGTGTGATTTCTTGCTTTCTATTTCTGTCTCTCTCTGTCTCTCCAGCAAGCACATGCTTCCTTTAGAAAAAAATCTCTCTAAATAAAAAAGAAAATACTCGATTTTGAAAGCCTAAACCCATTTGTTTATTAATTAGTTTACTTACTGGTTTGTTATTTGACAGGCCACACCTACCCTGTGGCGCATGGGGGATGGCGCATGGCTCCTGTGCCCAGAATTACCTGAGAACCCGGCGCTTGCTTTCCAGGAGCCCTGGGAGGGTCACCATCTGCACATCTATCTCATGTGTTCTGGTCACACTCGTGACCTCACAATGTCATAGTGGCTGGGAAGAAATACCACAGAAAGGACCTTAATTCATGTCTTTTTAAATCATTGGAAATGGTTTCTCTGTGTGTGGTTATGCCACCAACGGGACAGTTTTTAGGCTCATTGTTCATCCTACTGTGTTTTAGGTATTTATTTCAAATTTAATTTTGCTATATCAGCATGTAAAATACTACTTGTTTCCTAAGTCAAACCCACAGAAAAGATACAGTCAAGGTAGTCTAGTCTGTATCCCCATCTCTTCACATGGCCTACTTTCTTCCCCTGCAGGGAAGAATTTTTGCTTTCTTCTCTATTGTTTTTCTATCTATCTATCATCTGTCATCTATCTATCTCTATCATAACCTATCATCTATCTATATATTCATCACCTATCTAGGTATCTATAATCTATGTATCTGTCATCTATCTGTGTATCTATTATCTGTCCTTCTATCTATCATCTAGCTAGCTGGTGTCTCTCACTCATCTATCAACCATCTATCTATCCTCTATCTATCTTTCATCTTTCAATATTTCAAGCATCTATCTATATCATCTATCAACCAGCTATTAACTTTCTATCAATTAGCTATCACTTATCTATCTACTAATTAATTATCTATCATCTACCTATCATCTATCATCTGTCTATTTACCTATCATCTATCAATCCATCATCTTTCTATCAATCATCTATCACTTACCTACTAACTAGCTAGCTGTCACGTAGCTATCATCTGTCTGTCAGTCCTCCATCACTTGCCTGTCTGTTCACCTGCTGAGATCACCCCCACGCAGTGTACCTTTGCTCTGCCAGTGCCGTGCACCATGGCTGGGCCTGGATGTGTCTATGAAAGGTCGTATCGGATTTGAACTTACCAACCAATCTGGAAAATATTTTATCTATTCACTCTTGTCTCCCTTTTGTTTTTGCTCATTTCTAAAATTATTTCTTTTATTCCTAATTCTCTCCCGACTACTCTTGTCCATTCATCATTTCAAACTTCCTTTTATCCAACCACCTCATTTCTGAGCATTTCTAATTTTAAGTTCTGTTGTTCTTACATAGCCACAATCTTTTATTTAACCTCTTGGCTCGTGCTAGGTTAGTAGGTAACAGTTTTTATCTGGTTTATGGCGCACCTTGCTTGCATGCTTCCATTGTTCAGGGGTATTACTCATTCCTTGGAAAACCCAAGAGACATCTTTGGTAAAAAGGATAGGAGATAAATAAAGATCTCTTTTTCAAATCAAACAATTTAACCTAAAGAATGAATTACTTTAATTGATTTTATACAAATATGGCAAAATCTGTAAGTAAATGACTGAGCTTAGAAATCAGTGAATTAAGACATTTATTCATTTCATAGTCACCTGATCAATGGGACACTCTTTTCACAGGAACTGTCATGTAAGAGCTTATGAAGTTAAAGGGATCTCATTTATTGTACTGCCAGCTGACCCCCTAGTCCTGTCATCCAAAGTCAAGTGCAGAAATCATATAAAGAAAATAGTGATCATAAAAAAACATGACCAGTGTTGTAACAAAGAAATATCCACAACATGGCAGTATCCAGGGGGCCAGTGGGGCCAAAATCTGTCTGGAAGATTAGGAGATTTGGGATGACTACCAATTTTTCAAGGATGCAGTTAGAAAAGGACATTCCTGGCAAAGTTATAGAGATGAGGGGAGAACAGAGTTTTAGAAAGGTCATGTTATCCACACTATAAAAAAAACCAACTAAACTTGTAGCTGTTAAGTGTGCAATTAGAAACTTGACTTGTTGTCATTTATGAACCTCCCTAATGACTTCCACTGTCAACACAGCTACTGAAGGTACATGTGTTTCCTGCCTTTATTACTTGCATATTTTGGTATAAAAAATTACTTCAAAACTTAGCTAGTTTAAACAACAATCATTATTATTTTGTTATTTCTGTGTATCAGAAATCTGGGCTTGACTTAGTTAGATGCTACCTGCTGAAGGTTTCTCATAAGACATTGAAGCCAAGCTGCCATCTGCAGTCTCATCTGATGACTCAACTGGAGCTGAAGTAGACACCTCCAAGCCTACTCACAGGGTTTCAGTAGGCTTTAGGTTTTCTGAGGCTAATGGACTGAGAGCTTCAGTTTCTCACAGGCTGTTGCACTTTGGACTTCAGTTCCTCATAACACCATTTGGGTCTCTCTGTTGGGCTGTTCACAATGGGACATTTTGTTTCTCCAGCATAAGTAATCCAAGAGAGCTAGACAGGGTGGATCAGCCCATGGAATAGTGGCTAAGTCACTGAACTCCTACATGACTGACTGTGGTTCGAGTCTCAGACCCAGTGGCTTGAAACTCACACTGGGCACTTGTGTTTGTGTGATCAAAATCCCAAGAGGAAAATGGAAAACAGAGGCTTGCAGATTGCCCATTCCTGCCAGGCAGGGGCGTGATTTTTCACTTTCTCTCTCTCTGTCTCTCTGTTTCTCACCCTCTTGGTCTCTCTTCAGTAAGCACACATATTGTATGGCAAAACCTAAAACAGAGAGAGAGAGAGAGAGAGAGAGCGAGAGAGCAAGAGAGTATGCTGTGCATGCCTGGAAGACACAGTCTTTCAATAACATAATACCTAATATTTGACATGGTATTGCATTGTTTTTGCTGTATTCTATTAGTTAAAATTAGGTCAGTAGGTTCGACCAAGGCTCAAAGAAAAGGGATGACACAAAAGCTTGAATACCAGGGGACAGGGATCCTTTGGGATCATCTTAGCAGCTTTCTAACATACTCTTAAGGGTCCTAAATAATATAGCTCTAAAAGTTCCAGTTTTACCATGCTTCAATAATGCCCTCTTGGTCTCTACTACATGTTCTTCACACATGGAGATAACATTTTGACCTCCTTATAGTGTTTTCCTATTTTGTACTGTTTTTGCTTTCTGTTTATTTTAGTCTTTATCTTTTTTTTCCCCAATACAATCTCCCTTCACACTAGATAGATCAAATCTAAATTTTCCATCAGTACAGAAGCCATTTCACCCTGAAATAAAAAGCTGCCACTGGGCTTGTTAACACTGCAGTTAGTCACTGATACGCTTACTGTCGCTCTTTCTTATTCTAGGGGTTCTTTATCTAGGGAATTCGGGAGAGGGTGAGGCTTCCGACAGGACAGTGCCTGGTTACTGAGTTATGACACTTGCCCTGCCTTTCATGTCTACCACACCCTCACAGTGCTCTGTCAGGTCAATGATCTGTCATGTTTTATAACGAGGAAATGGAGAGGCAGCTTGACCAAGGTCACACAGCTGGGAAAATGGCCTGGATGAGCTCAAAAGATGTTTTCTGTTTCTTTGATACTTTTGTCAAAAGAGGGAAACTTTAAGTGGTCCCCAATTTCCACTTATTTCTGCCTCATACTTAACTTATTTTTTGTTTGAACTATTGCCTCCAAAAGAGCTTTTCCTAATTTGAATTTTTAAAAACATCCCCCGTCAAAAAAAAAATGCCTCAATTTCTTATTCACAGTAGAGTTGGCATTCATATTCTCCATAACTCTGTCATCAATGTTTCTTCAAAAGATTTTCAAGAAGCGAGAAAAATTTGAGCAATGCCTTAACCATAATCTTTGGTTTGATAAAAGTGGTAACACTTTTCGAGAGTGGACCAACACAGGGACTGAGGGTGCTGACTGAGACTCAAAATATTGTAACGGGGGGTGGGGGGGAAAGCAGTTAGCGTAATGGCTATGTCGCTGGACTCCCATGTAGTCGACCACGGTTCACGTCCCGGACCCGGTGGCTTAAAACTCACGCCGGGCGCGTGTGCGTGTGTGTCCAAGATCCCGAGAGGACAATGGAGGAGAAGGGATTGTGGCGTGACCATCCCCCCTGGGGGGTGATTTCTCGCTTTCTGTCTCTATGTCTCTCTCTGTCTGTCTGGCGAGCGCACGTGCCCTATAGCGAAAACCTCTCAAAAAAAAATATTGTAACGGGGACAGAACATTGACAAATGCAAACCACATTTATAAGACCTTTATCTTAAGAACTATTTGTAAGTATTTCAGAGGAAATTTTATCTGATAACATATATTTACAGTTAAAGTGCTATATTTTCAGATGTTGGTAAATTTAAAATTTTAAACATGATCCATTTTATTTCCTTTTTCTATTAGGAACATCCCTAGTATTTTCTTACCAAGGGTTTACTGCTTGCCAGTGACTCTGCTAAGAACATCACATGCATTATTTCAATAAGGCCGACAACTGTAACAGTGAGGTAAACACTATTGTCCTCATTTAAAGATGAGAAAAATGGGCTGAGAAAGTTTAAGAAAATTAGAAAATGTTACACAGCAAGTTAAGTAGTACCACCAGGTTTCAAACCCAGGTACGGCTGACTCTGAAACTGGCAATTTACTTGAGTTGCTATGTTCAGAGCATTAATTATGAGAATAATCTTGAATGCAGGGTTCACTGAGTGGTTACAGTGCTGCAACTAACACATTAGTTCTCCAGGAGTTTCTGTGCATTGGGACACAGGATTCCCATTCCACATCCCTCCATCTGTTCCTCCTGCCTTCTTGATCTGGCTGCCTATCCCTGCAGGGCCGCCCCCTCCTGAGCCAGTTCAGTGCCTGGTGGTTAGGACAATGGCATGACCTTGACATGTAGACCTTGTGTGACTTTGGGCCACTCTTTAGTTTTGTTGAGCTTCATTTCCTTCTAAGTAACTTATTTTAAAATAATGGTAATAATATCTACCTTCACGGTTAGTAGAGGATTAAATGGAATAATGTTGATAAGGGAGAAGCACAGTGCCTGTCATGTGTCAAGTGCCTAATAATGAAAAATAGCATCTGCCTATCTACCCATGCCACATTTGCTAAGGAAAATTTACAGAAAGCAGAAACAAACTGAATATCTCTTTAAACGACCATCGTGTTCATTGCTTAACTTAAAATACAAGTCAAGATTCAAGACAGAACTTATTTTCCATTATTTTTCTGAGACCCAAAGGCACAGGGTAATAAGCAGAAGTGCTGGAAAAATTATGATGATGGTGGCACCAACAACAATCGTTGGTGATGGTGTTGTTGGTGATGGTGATGGTGGTGTTGACAATGATAATAATGGTGACAGCAATAATGATGACCATGATGAAAGTAATAACCATGGCAACATGACAATAATACTGGCAAATAAAAGTAAGAACTGCAGTTCTAGAATTTGGCCCAGGGCCAGCCTCTGCATTAAAAAGCATCGTCCTTGGGACCAGCCATGGTGTAGCGGTTAAGGAACTGGACTCCCACATAGTCGACTGTGGTTCAAGCCCCAGAAAAAGTCCCAGACTTAGTCCCAGACCTGGTGGCTTGAAACTCACACCAGGCACATGCGCTTGTGTGCTCAAAATCCTGAGAGGAGACTGCAAGAGAAGGAATTGCAGCATGGCCATTCCCCCGGAGGTGCTGTTTCATTTTCTGTCTCTCTCTGTCTCTAGCGAGCACACATGCCCTATAGCAAAAATCTCTCTCAAAAATACGAACATTCAAAAAGCATCATCCAGGGAACCAGCAGTTAGCGTAATGGCTATGTCGCTGGATTCCCACGTAGTCGACCGCGGTTCGTGTCCCGGACCCGGTGGCTTAAAACTCACGCCGGGCGCGTGTGCGTGCGTGCCCAAGATCCCGAGAGGAGAATGGAGGAGAAGGGATTGCGGCGTGACCATCCCCCCTGGGGGGTGATTTCTCGCTTTCTGTCTCTATGTCTCTCTCTGTCTGTCTGGCGAGCGCACGCGCCCTACAGTGAAAATCTCTCCAAAAAAAATATGTTCAGAGCATTAATTATGAGAATAATCTTGAATGCAGGGTTCACTGAGTGGTTACAGTGCTGCAACTAACACATTAGTTCTCCAGGAGTTTCTGTGCATTGGGACACAGGATTCCCATTCCACATCCCTCCATCTGTTCCTCCTGCCTTCTTGATCTGGCTGCCTATCCCTGCAGGGCCGCCCCCTCCTGAGCCAGTTCAGTGCCTGGTGGTTAGGACAATGGCATGACCTTGACATGTAGACCTTGTGTGACTTTGGGCCACTCTTTAGTTTTGTTGAGCTTCATTTCCTTCTAAGTAACTTATTTTAAAATAATGGTAATAATATCTACCTTCACGGTTAGTAGAGGATTAAATGGAATAATGTTGATAAGGGAGAAGCACAGTGCCTGTCATGTGTCAAGTGCCTAATAATGAAAAATAGCATCTGCCTATCTACCCATGCCACATTTGCTAAGGAAAATTTACAGAAAGCAGAAACAAACTGAATATCTCTTTAAACGACCATCGTGTTCATTGCTTAACTTAAAATACAAGTCAAGATTCAAGACAGAACTTATTTTCCATTATTTTTCTGAGACCCAAAGGCACAGGGTAATAAGCAGAAGTGCTGGAAAAATTATGATGATGGTGGCACCAACAACAATCGTTGGTGATGGTGTTGTTGGTGATGGTGATGGTGGTGTTGACAATGATAATAATGGTGACAGCAATAATGATGACCATGATGAAAGTAATAACCATGGCAACATGACAATAATACTGGCAAATAAAAGTAAGAACTGCAGTTCTAGAATTTGGCCCAGGGCCAGCCTCTGCATTAAAAAGCATCGTCCTTGGGACCAGCCATGGTGTAGCGGTTAAGGAACTGGACTCCCACATAGTCGACTGTGGTTCAAGCCCCAGAAAAAGTCCCAGACTTAGTCCCAGACCTGGTGGCTTGAAACTCACACCAGGCACATGCGCTTGTGTGCTCAAAATCCTGAGAGGAGACTGCAAGAGAAGGAATTGCAGCATGGCCATTCCCCCGGAGGTGCTGTTTCATTTTCTGTCTCTCTCTGTCTCTAGCGAGCACACATGCCCTATAGCAAAAATCTCTCTCAAAAATACGAACATTCAAAAAGCATCATCCAGGGAACCAGCAGTTAGCGTAATGGCTATGTCGCTGGATTCCCACGTAGTCGACCGCGGTTCGTGTCCCGGACCCGGTGGCTTAAAACTCACGCCGGGCGCGTGTGCGTGCGTGCCCAAGATCCTGAGAGGAGAATGGAGGAGAAGGGATTGCGGC
>NW_006160131.1:2558116-2565922 GCF_000334495.1 Tupaia belangeri chinensis
CGCCCCCCCCCACCAAAAAAAATCCCCCCAAAAAAAAAAAAAAAAAAAAAAAGCATCATCCACATTCATCACTTAGTTGGCATCTAGCTCTAAGGAGTATGTTAAACACCAGGCCTTCAGCATTTTAAATAATACACTCTTGTTACCAGGGAAGAAATAGAAAGTTATGATTCTCATTCTCTTTTTCTTCTTTAAAACTTTGGGTAGAAGAAACTACTGGGGAGTCGATAACTTGAAGTTCTGACAATCTTGAAGGCATCAGCTGATCCTGATGGAACCAGCTGCCAGAGCTACATAAATAGCATCTCGTACCTACATTACCTCAGCAGCACATCAGAAGCACATTAGAAGAATTAAAATGTCAAGTGGGTTAAATCTGAAATGTGACCTACCTTATTATCTTGTGAGGGGGAAAAGCTGTCAAGAACTCATCTTTTCAGCTGCTTTGGATATAGCTGGGGGCTGGCGGGCCTCTGGGGGCACTTTCAACAGCCTCTGTGAATGGGGCGGGGTTCAGATAGAGCAGTGGCCACGTCTAGTCATAGGTCTGGCTGGAAAGCTTTGGGGATTTTTTGGGGGAAGACTTCTCTGGAGCGCCTTTTCTAAGGAAGCCCATCTTCCTAGCACTTTTGCTCCCAGCACAGTGGCTACGGTGTGGAGCTGAGGCTGCCCAGCTCTCTGAAAACAAGCTTTGTTCTTTTCTGATCAAAAGTTTACCACTGGTTGCTTTTGGGAATTTTCCCCAGGCTAGTAAGTAACCTGAGGCATTGACACATCCAAGCATCTCATACAACTCCACTAACCATCCTCCCTGCTCTGTGGTGGTGAAACAGTTTTCAAAACAATGGGGAGCAGCGTGGGATCAGCACAGTCTGAGACCTTGATGAGAAGACATGAAGTTGAGATGGTTTATAAGTTGGAGGGATCATTTGTAATATGGTCACCCAGCACATCCAGCAGAAGTAGACCACAGGCTGTGGAGAGGTTGGTCGAGGGTCTTTCCACTGGCCACCCCTCTGACAGTCAAGGAGAGCAATACGAGGAGTGGGGAACTGTGGGCGTGCACTGGCTACTTCCTCTTCATCGAGCTCATGTGATGAGGTCAGTGTCTGGTAAAGACCCACACAGTCATGGTGGAGGACCACCTGCTACCCACACCAGGCCCAGCCTTCCTCCTCTGGCTTCCACAGACAGAAGCCAAAGAATAGGCCATCTCTCTTCTCTCGCTGTCCAAGAAGGACCCGGAACACCGTCTACTGCTCTCCACTCCCGTCTTCCATCTGCTTCAGATGCCCGTGGTTGAGTCAAAAGCAATAATAAAATGAAATGTGCTTTAGATGACAAAGGTGATGTGTTGACTCACATGACTAAAAAATCCAGCAATATCCCTATAGAATACCCTGTATTGTAGGATAAGGCTCGACCCAGGCCTTGGGAGCCAACAGCAACAGGTATGATCATAATAGCTAACCTTTACTGAATGTTTTCTTCTTTGCCTCATATTCTTCTACAACTTATCATATTTAACTATGTCATCCTCAAGTCAATACTACGAAGTAGGTATTGACACATCTACTTTTACAGATAAAGGAACAGAAACACAGAGAGACTAAGGAGCATGCCCAAGGCCATGCAGCTTATAAGGTAGAGACCGGAGCTTCAATGCTGGGTCAGTTCACACCTGACAGCTGGCTCTTTACCACAGTACTGTTCACCTCTGTGCTGGATCACATTAGGATTGCTTGTTACTCTTGAAGAACTCATGTTTTGGCAGGGGAGGCAGAAACAGGAGGTAACCACAAAGCCACGTGAGGCACGTGATGCCCAATGAAGGAATGCCAAGGTGCACGCAGCCCTGCAAATCTATCCGACAGCTCTATCTGCAGAGAAAACCAAATTCAAATAGCCGGAGACAAGCGGCCTTTCAAGCGGTCTGGAGAAACCCTGGTGGTGACTGCTTCAGAAGTGCCCTCCCCAGCTCTCTAGGGTATTTTTTCAAAGGCTACATTATTCATAATTACTGGTGTCTCCTGCAAGAGAGGAAAATCCCTTGCCATTGGGAGTTTGATGTTTATCCTCAGAGTGATTTCAGCAGCCTCCTCTTGACATGGAGGATACTGGGGCATCAGCCAAAGCCCCAAGATAGCAAAAGCAGTGGGGCAGATGGAAGATGAGCATCTCATGATGTGTGCTGCAGTTGGTGGCAAGGGCAGAGCCCGGGGTCAGCCCCACACGGGTGGGACTACAGCCGGCTGCTGATGAGCTCTGAGACCGTGGCCAAGTCTCAGCTCATCTCGGAGGCTCCCTCCTACTTTAGAAGGGAGACAATGTTTGACGTTAAACTTGCAGGAGTAAATGTGGTGATATGTAGACCCTTTTAGAATAACACCTGGTGCATGGTAAACAGTCAATACACACTTGTTGAGGTGTTTGTTTATCACCTGAAGCTTTCAATGACTTAGAAACCCATACCTCGCTCATCACATTTGGGTCACTAACGTAGATAAGCTTGGTCCATCATCCAGAAATCGATGGTAACACGGTTGCTTGTGGTTTACCACTTACTGTTGTGATGACAATTTCAACTTAGGGTCCGTGAGGTCCATTAAAATCATGTATTTTATTGAAAAGATAGTACATTTCAGTTGCATTCGTAAATCTATAAAGGTTCATGATTCACTCTGAGTAGATGTCAAGACCTATCTAACCAACTAATTAAGCATAATACAGAACATTCTCCTAGTCTGAGAAAAGTTTTAACTTGATAATTTGTACAGCAATTATTTATTGAATATTTAATATTTGCCAGGTACCACAGTAACCGCTGAGAACACAGAGGTAAATACAAGCAGAGTCCCACAGCTTTCCAAACGTGCATCCTTATAGCTATTTTCTGTTTCCTACCACAAGGTAGAAGACACATCAGAGGGGCAAAGCAGTCCATGAGGCTACCGAAGAGGCTACCCCCCCCAAAAAACCAATAGCTATTTTCTGTTTCCTACCACAAGGTAGAAGACACATCAGAGGGGCAAAGCAGTCCATGAGGCTACCGAAGAGGCTACTCCACCCAACACATAAATTACAAATGAGTTGTGCTGTGGCCTGAACTAGCCGATGAGGTGGGAATTGAGGTTCAGTGAAGAAAAACATAAAGATTTATTCAGAGATGACCTCAGGGTTACCTCAAGCAGGATGGGCTGGAGTGAGTAGGGAGCCTCGGCTGACCTGTAGTTGTGCAATTTAGGTGATTAACTGCTATGACCCAGGAAACTCAGAAATTTAAATTCTTTCTAATTCAAAACAGAAAAAAATGAAAAGCTTCACCCTTGGTTTTTACGCACGGCCACAGGTATGAGTTGAATGTGTGTCCTCAAATGCATCTGTTGAAACAACAACCCCAGTGTGGCAGGATTAGGTCAGACCCTTACGAGATGATAAAGCCATGACAGTGGAGCCCTCATGCAATTAGTGCCTTGCATGAAGAGACACTAGAAGCTTGCTAGACTTCCACCATGCAAGGACACAGCCAGGGATGGATGCTCTCAGGAACCAAATGAGCTGGCAGCCAGATCTTGGACTTCCTAGTCGCCAGAACTATGAGAAATAAATTTCTGTTGTTTAAGCCACCCAGTCTGTGGCATTTTGTTATAGCAGCCTGAGCTAAGACAGCTGCAAAGAGACCTCACGCTGTGGCTCAGTTTTACACTTAAATCCACCGCTCTCCCACCACTCGTCTCTCTCTGGCTTGTCTGCCTGCCCCACAGCAGCTGCAGGCATCTTTGTGAAGCATATTTTTAACCATACTTCTTTTAGTTGTTGTTGTTTTTAATGCCTCTAGGAAATATCTAATCACCTTAACGAAGCTCAGAAGTTCACAGAAACATTCATATTCATCTAATAAATCAAAAAGAATTAAAATAACATCAGAATGTATTCAGTGGGAGGTGGGGTAGGCGAGAGGGGGCAACAGGTTCTTGGGCAGCTTCTTGTTCTGCTGCCACCCAGGTCCCAGCCCAGCAGTGGATGGATAGCCAACCTGGCTGTCACACTCTGCCACCTTACAATTCTTTCCTCTGGAGATCTGAGTGGTTGCATGATCTGCTGAATTCAAAGGAGACACCTTTCTGTCGTGCCCTTGGAGAACTCATGGAGCAGATGCCTTTGGCTGCAGTGAATAATAAATCAGGGCCCATAAAGGAAGAGGCTGGGCATCCTTGGCTCTGTCTGTATGCAAAAGCTCTCAGTTCTTAGAAGGGCTGAAAGAAGCCAGATTAGAGTTCATTTGGAGGATTCAAAAGCTGAAGATGAACCTATTTGAGATTTTCTTTTTTGGTCTCTGCTTCCCCCAACCACACACACTGTTACTGCTAAAGGCGAAACTTATGAAGAGCAATTTTCTTTTCAGAATTTCTTCCCTTCCAGAATATAAAATACAAATTCCAATTTGCATAACATTCTTGGGGAACGTTCTCATGCCAGGTACGATGCTAGTGCTGTCTTCTATTATGTCAGTTACTCCTCAAAATAGCCTTGAGAGAGAAATGCTGTTTCTGATTTTCCAGCTTTAGGGACCCTCTTCTATGGATCGGCGGAGCTAGGGCTGGGGCTCAAGCTTGCAGAGCTCCCTACCCTGCGGACAACGCACTTGGCCTTGCCTTGTTAGCCCTGGAAGTTCCTGAGCACAAATAGCAGCTTCAGGTCAGCACCACGGCACAGGCCAAGGGCAGAGCTCGAGCTCTCAAGCCAGTTTCCACGTGGTCCTTCGATGGATTCCCACCCACCTGCTCTGAGCACCTCCCACTTCGTCCCTCTCCGTTTGACCTCCTTATGTTCTCTCCAAATCACAGCAGCTGGGTGGTGTGGGCTCGAGAGCATCTGCTTCTCCATATCTCTTCTCTAGGAAATAGATTCATTCCTCAAAAGCTCCCTCCAACCCGAGTGTCAACATTTCTAACGCAAGTTGGCCACCAGCCCTCACCGTAACATAGGAAGTGTGCTCTGGAGAAGTGATACCACAAACCAGAAAACGAAAGCCGTGTTTCAGGATGTCGAAACTTTGTGAAATCATCTTGGCTCAGTGAGAAAGAAAGACTTAATAAAACATGATTATTATGAGAAAAAGTAAACTTTACAAGAGGGTAACAGTGCAATTAGATTTGGTCCGTGGACTTGTCACTATGGCAGCCACCAACGGTTACTTGCTAGGCTTCTTTGTAAGGTCTCCATGTGGATGAACTCTTACTCTTCAGTATTACTCCAGAAGGGACAATACCGTTAACATTCATTTCACAGAGAAAACGAAAACCCCTAAAGATTTCAGAATTACTCGAATTGATGGAGCTTGACAACAGCAGGGACAGATTTTCAACCATAATGATCTGGCCTCAGAGTCCCTGGTCTCAGCCACCCTGCTATAGCATAAAGCGATTGCTGTGTTACTTTAGGACTGTAGCTCCATTGAAGGGGAGAATAAAGGAGGGGGAAAAGTGCCCAAACGTGGAGATCTCTTTCCTTCTCCCTGAGCAGCACTTCTCAAGAATGCTCTTTTCTATAGGAGAGCCTTGAGGGAAGTTTAAGTAGTCTTAGAAGAACCTGGAGTAAAGAAAATGCAATCGCCGTTTCCCTAAGAGTGTCATCGCATAAACCATGCAAACAGCTGGCCTCGCAATTATCTTACATATAGAGAAGGTCTCAAAACAAGGAAAGAAAAGTAGACATATTGACAGATTCAAAGTAAGAAGGAAAGCCACTCAGCTTTCAGCCCTGGAAGATATTGAAACCAGGATGGCTTGACCAGTTCAGAAGAGAGAGCCCTGGGCACTTTGGCCTCAATGTAGGGCTGTGGTGAGGATGGGTACACAAACTGAAGCCACTAACCATGGAATGGCCTGGTCCCAGACTTTGTGTGCTGTGCCCTGATTCATTCAGCCCACTGGCATGCCTTCCTTTATCTGGAAGGAACTACTATGAACTGCGTAGTAATTCCCTTACAGCCGGGGTTCAGGCTCCAGGATTCGCTCGTGCAAAACTATGAAGATGAGAGTACGAACCTTGTGGCACCGCAGAGCATGTGGCAAGCATGGCGGCAGGAGAGTTCGGAGTTTCCAGAGCTGTGGTGGTGAAGGTTCTGGGTGAAGCCTCAAGATGCCTAAAGAGCCCTGGATGGTGCAGTGGATTTCCTCCAGAATTACCTCATGGGAAGACTGGGTCTGTCTCTCGGCCACGTTGTGCTAGCTGTATCGCATCTGAACGTGCTTCCCCACCATGTAGTGATTGTGTTTCCACCAGGCCATGCTGGCTGCTGTGACAGGTAAACTCTCCAGTGCCTCTATGACTTAATACAAGTTTATTTCTCTCTTACGTGAAGTTCAAAATGAGGATTTCTGATCTGTGAGTGGTTTTCCTTCCAAGTAATTATTTAGAAACTAACCTAGGGTCAGGCTAACCCTGACCCTAACCCCAATCCCAACCCTTGCCCTCCAGCAGGTCATCCAGTGCCAGCTACAAAATGTGCAGACCCCTGTGCAAAATGGGAAGGTGGGATACTTAGTGAAAGGACAGGGAACAGTACCATTAGAGTTATGAAGATTTAAAGCATTTTCCTTTACTCCTGGTCTCTCTCTTGACTTAACATGGTGACTTCTATTTTCTATTTAATGTCTACATGAAGAAGGAGTCTAAATTTTAGCATGAATGGTACCATTCATCTTTATATTGTGCAATACCAATATTAAATGCAAATCTCAGAGCATTTAACTTATATACAGAATCACCAAAATTATACAGTTCATATTTTGGGACCTACATGTGCATGTGTATTTTATTTTTACCACAAGGGTAGACATACTGACAAAAATAACTCAACTATTTTTAACTTCTTGAGACATGCACATTCTTCATCATTAAACACTCCTTTTTTGGGCTTAAGCATTCCCTTTTTTGGGCTTAATGACGATTAAGAAAGGACTGAAAGGAAAAGAGCTATGGGTTGCCCTATCTTTCCTTTTTCAGTATTGGCGAAGTCTAACCCGAGTAAGGGAGGATACAAGGTCCCATGGGTCTTCTTTCTTAGGTCACCATCACCTTCTTTCTGCATTCAAAGCAAGTCCTAGTTGGGCTGGGCTTTCAGTACCTCGCTTAGTCTTAGGTATAGTGAGAACTTGGATCAGATGCCTGGGCGTTCAACAAGACTCATGGCAAGTGTAGGGGAAGGGTGCTGAGGAAGCCACTCAGCAAGCTTCACAGTGCTGTATGAGAATGGTGCACTTCCCAGTGGTGTATGAGTAAGGAACTGCCAATAGGTGTACTGCTCCTCTCACCTCGACTCACAGACATGCTCCATCGTAATGCTGGGCTTCACTTACAAAGCACAAGTCCACAGATAAGTCTTACAAATCTCAAGGTAGTGACAGCCTGGCATTAAACCCAGTACAGGGTCCTTCCGAAACAGCTGCACAGGTCACACACCCACCAGCCAGCCCCGAAGTCAGGCTCATGGGAGTCCTAGGGCATGAGTTGAAGGTGAAGGCGAGAACCTCGGTAGGAGCAGCCTCTGTTTGGTTCTGAGTCGGGGATGCTCTCTAGGTGCCCCTGTCTCCCAGTTTTGCTTCTTGGGTTCTTACTCTTGTGTGAAAGACACACTGGGTTGGGAAACTTGTTTTACTTTCTTTCTGAGAACTAGCCCAGGGCACTGGCAGACTTTCTAGAAACAATACCCCTCATATAAAACCAGGAAATGAGAAAATATCTTTACTATCTCCTCTTTGTAATAGGAAGTCTATTAACCAAGCCAAATAACCAGAGGGG
>NW_006160131.1:2566452-2586132 GCF_000334495.1 Tupaia belangeri chinensis
AATAACCAGAGGGGAAAGATTAGAGATGAAGGGAGGTTCATTGGCTCCATCATGAAAGAGCATACCAAGTACACTCCCAATATGTGAAAACCTGTCATTCTTCCTGTCAACAGCAATAACTCTGCCCATGCCTCTTTGCTGGAGTCTAGTTTAGACTGTGATTTTAAGAAACTGGGTTGTTCAAAGGTGCTCATCAAAGTTCCCAAGGCCTGTGCATGAATTTTAAATTACTCCACAGCTCAGAGACAGCTAAACATTTAGGAGGATTGGAAGCAGAACTTGGCATCTGTGAATAAGAGCAGGCTGTTCATTAACAACCAGTTGTCTAGGTTGTTCCTTTGGGTCGACATATTGTCTAATTGAACATATATATTTAAAATTGGATAATGCAATGTGTCTCTTTTTAACAAGCACTTTGCTTTGCCTTGTAATTAGCTTTCAATCTATTTGCTTCCTATTTCAACTGTGATCAGAGCTTTTCTTTTCATCTCCACTAAAAGTACCCTAACCAGAACTCTCTGCTATGAAAGAAATAGTATCTATCATTTACTGAAGACCTACTATGCATTAGACCCTAAGCCAGATGCTACTGTGTGTACCATTTTATTTACTCTTTAACTTAGCTCTGTGACGTAAGGATGACATTCCTATTTTTAAATTAGACTTTTTACTTTACGATAATAATAGAGCCACATACAATTTTAAGGAACAATGCAAAAAGATTCTATCAGCTCTTAGTCAGTATTCCTCATTGATAATGTCATACAAAACTATAGTACAATATTACCACCAGGGTAATATTGATGTAATTCACCTATTTTTTTTTTGAGGTTTTTGCCATAGGTCATGTACACTCAATGGAGAGAGACAGAGAGACACAGAGAGAAGGCAAGTGAGAAGTCACCAAGGGCAGGTGACTATGCTACAATCCATTCTCCTCCATTCTCCTCTTGGGATTTTTGGCATGCAATGCACATAGGCCCAGTGTGATTTTCAAGCTCCAGGTCTGGGGCCTGAATTGTGGTCAGCCATGTGGGACTTGCTGGCCTTTCACCTGTTTGTAAGATTTCCTCAGTTTTCCTAGTACTCATTCGTGCATATGGGTGTATATGTGTATTTAGTTCCAAGCAATTTTATCATAGGTATAGGTTAATGATCCACCATCACATCTAAGCTATAGAACAATTCCATCACTACCAGAAGCCCTCTGTTGTCCTTTTATAATTATAACCCCTTCCCTTATGCCTTCTAATTCCCTTGACTCCTAGCAAATCTGTCCTGTTTCTATAATTTTGTCATTTTGAGAAAGCAGAGATGAGTCAGAGCGTGGAGAGCCGCCCAAGAAAGCTGACACGGTGTGTTGTTGCCCGAGGAGCAAGCGCTGCCTCGGAGAGCTGGGATCGAGGTGCGTTACCGCAATCGTAGTACTAGACGCCGCAGCAGTGTCCCTGGTCCCTGGTGCTTACGATGTGCCAAGCACTTTTGAAAAAGCTGTCTAGTAAAAAATAAGTTTTTTAAAAAAAGCTATCTAGTGATGGTTCCCATTTTACAGATGAGGCACCTGAGGCCAAATGAGGGTAGTGACGAATCGTATGGCACCGTGAACCTGTGCTCTCAACCCCTTCCTCACTCCACGGTGGTCCTGTGGCGGGCAGAGGAGGGGGCATCTCTGGAGGAGCCCCCACCATCTCAGGAAAGATGCTGAGCTTGGAGACATCAGGTCACCAACAGGGGCGTGTGCTAACGGCAGGAGCCTGGCTGGGTATTCCTGAGCCTCAGGCTGTCCTCAACACGGAGAAGTACCGAAGTTCCTGGAGCTAGAGCAGGGCCAACAGTGGCCGCTGATACACGAATCAGGAATAAGAGTCACAAAGGCAGGTCACCATTGTTTAAATCAGCCAGAGATTTGAAAGGCACTAGAAAAATCACTGCATCAGTTAAAGATGGAGAACAAATAGTTTTAGGAGCTCTGCCTTGGGATACAAAATGCAACTTTCTAAACAAGTCTACAGAGGTCATTTAAAGTGAAAACCTCCTGTGGGCTGGGCGTGGCAGTTCTTGCTCTTCCCACTTGCTGATCCCCCTTTCCCAGTACAAGAAGGGTTACCACATCTCCCGGTTTCTTTGACTCAGACTGGTTCATGCCGGCCGTCCTCACTTAATGATCGGCAGGCTCCCCTTCACACCCCCACAGGAGTCTAGTTTGGGTAATGAGTTTATGTTCGCGCTAGGTCACAGGGTAGACCCATGTCTCAGGTGACTGGTCCAGGGTGTGAGTTTGTCCCAGGCAGGGCCAGTCCATGTCCTGCTCCAGGGTGTACTCAAGGACGGTGGGAGAGAGAAATGCTTCATGCTCATGCTGCTGTTTTATAAAAGACGTGCTTGAAGTCACTGGTAGTCTGCTCCACCTGCTACACAGCGGAGGACTGCCCAGAAAGTGGGTGAGAGTGGGCCGGTACAACAGAGAGGAAGGAGAGATGCCGACAGATTGGGAGATAAAGAGAGACAGACATAGAGGGAGACAGGCAGAAAAGACAGAGGCAGAATGAGAGGGAGACAGAGGAGGACACAGACAATGCTGTGGTGTGAGTGTGCTCCTGGGAGTTCACGGGCTGGGGTTTGGTTAAATGGTGGAGGTGTTAAGGGAGTCCTTAATCCAGCCACGTGGTGAGAGTGGGGTCTCTGGGAGGAGACTGGGATGAGGATGGGGCCCCACGACTCAACTCTCCTGGTTGAGACGCAAGCTTTGCTCCTCATGCACCCTGCTCTCTGCAATCCCACTTGACGCCAAGCGAGGCCCGCACAGCCTTGGGTCTCTTCACCAACAAGAAGGTCCTCGATGGTCCAGCCCTGGACACTGTGAGGTGTGCTCCTACTGTGAGCTGGGTAAACCTCTACTCCCCTAGACTACCCACACTTGGTGTTTTTTGTTATTAGTAACAAAGTGGACTAGAACAGATGGAAACAGAAAAACAGCAACATAGAAATGGAAACAGACAGAAAGAAAAAAAAAAGACAAAGAAAAAAAGAGACAGGAAGACAGAAAATCAGAGAGAGCGAGATGGAGCATAATTAGCCCTGGGGACATAAGGACCCCCTCCCTCCTGCTGTCACACTGAAACCCTGAAGGACCCACTTCCATGAGCCAATGAACCTGCTTTTATTTTTCAGTTAGTTTAAATTCAATTTCTGCTGCCTGTGACAGAGGAAAAAAAATCCTGAGGAATTTGAAAGGGAACTAACATTCCTCGGGTTCCTATCAAAAGCGAGCCCTGGTGTCAAGTACTTGATATGACTGACGTCATTTAATCCTGATAGAAGTCACGGGGATCATTAACCCCCTTGTGCAAGTGAATGGGGGCTTCAGACATAAGTGATTTGCCCAAGGCCCAGCATGTCCAGGAAACCCCTCACTGGGAGGTGTTGGCATGTGAACAGAGCCCGCACCTTGTCATTACTCCCTGGGAGTAGCTGGGGTGTGAAGGACACAGTGGCGCCCCTGCTCACCTTTCTGTCCCTGCACTGGGGCGTCCCTATGCCATGGTCCCAAACACACGTGCCTGCTGCCTCCTTTTCCTTAGTGGTTTTCTTTCCTTCCTAAGTAAAACATCCCTGACACTGACCCACTACTTTACTTGGACTTACCAATGAATACCTTTGACCCTCAGTTACCATGGGATACTACAAAAGCCTAACACACAGAATTGCTGTGAACATTAAAACGAGGTGATGAAAGTGAAAATGTTTGGTAAACTGCAAAGTACCATACCTGCTGTCTGTTTTCACTGTGAGTCACCCTCCTTCCCGAGTTCTTATTCTGCTCCATGTGGCAGCAGGTGACTCTGCAGAGAGGCCAACCTCTATGGCTCAAACATGAGCTCTGCTCAGGTCTGGGCTTTGCTTGTACTGCTGAGCCTTGAACAACGTGAGTCTGAGCTGCACCGGCCCACTGATTTCCAGTGTTTAATTTCAGTAAATATTGTAAATGTATTTTCTCTTTCTTATGATTAAACATTGCTGTTCTTCATGCATGATAGAACATATGCATGTACATATGAGATACGTCCAAGGGAACCGGTGAGGAGCACTCTCCACAGTCTAGTCACGTTGTAATCTCCTTCCTCCAGTCCTTCAGCCCATTGGGTGCTGGGCACTCACATGCCTGCTCGGTGTGTTTCAGGCTTGGGGGCAGGATTCACCGTCTGGGGTGAAGCTTCTCCTGAGCAGCACATTACTGCTGTACCATGGAGCCGGCCCTCTTATGACTTTCTTAATAACATTCTTTTTCCTAAAAAAAGTTCAGTAGATTATACATATAACATTCAGAATAAATATTAATGGACGGTTCATATTGTCAATATTATCTAGTCAATAGTAGGGTATTAACAACTAAATTCTGAGGGAGTCAAAAGTTATACATGATTTTCAACTGCACAAGGTCGGTCCCTAACCTCCACACTGTTTAAGGGTCAACTATAGTGCAAAAGTATTAAGAGGAAACTTAATCTGACTATGGGATTGAGTGGTGAAGCCTGGCCCAGTTCTGTGACCAGAATTTCTGGAGGCTCTCTTTCTCTCTCTCTCTTTCGCGTGTGTGCACATCTGCTCCATCATGAATGAGGAGGAAAAAAAAGAGAGAGGTGGAGCCTTTGAAAGGCCACCGTGAGCTAAATAAAGTTCTGTTCTCTTAAATTACCCAGAATTAGGTATCCGTTATTAGCAACAGAATGGATTATTAGAACATCAACTGTTGGGAACTCTCCAGAATGCTCTGTCAGAAGCTGAGGAGCGGCAGCTGCCCTGTGCACAACTAAGCACACCTTCCTGCTCCCATGTGAAGCCTCAGTCCACTCACTGGCTATAGAACATGGTGAAAAAACCACTTACTATGATGTTTTGGGGGTCAAACCCAATGCCACCCAGGAAGAACAGAAGAAGGCTTAGAGGAAACTGGCCTTGAAGTACCACCCTGGTAAGAATACAAATGAAGAAGAGAACTTTAAACAGATCTCTCAAGCTTATGAAGTTCTCTCTGAAGCAAAGAAAGGGAAATTGTGTGACCCAGTTGCTGAGGTACTAGAATGCAAATAAGAATTCATCAGCTAGGACCTGGAATGGTTTAACAAATTCAGTCTGTATGTGTGGAGTATCAAGGCCATGGGGAATGGGTCAGCCCTAAAGGCAGATGCAAACGTTGCAATGGAAAGAAGACAGCTCGAGAGAAGAAGATTCTTGAAGTTCATATTGACAAAGGCATGAAAAATGACCAGAAGATAACATTCCAGGGTGAAAGAGACCAAGAACCCGGACTGAAGCCAAGAGATATTATTATTGTATTAGATCAGAAAGATTATGCTGTTTTTATTCAACAAGGAGATCTTTTCGTGTGTATGGACACACAACTCGTTAAAGTATTGCATGGCTTCCAAGAGCCAATTTCTATTCTTGACAACTGAACCATAGCCATCCCCTCATATCCAGGTCAGATTGTCAAGCATGGACATATCAAGTGTGTGTTAAATAAAGGCATGCCAATTAATTGTAGACCATGTAAAAAGAGCTGCCTAATCATCAAATTTAAGGTGAACTTTCCTTCTTTCTTTCTTTCTTTTTTTTTTTTTTCTTAAGGTGAACTTTCTTGAGAATGGCTTTCTGTCTCCTGACTCTCTCTGCTGGGAAAGCTTCTACCTGAGAGGAAGGAAGTAGAGGAGACTGATGAAATGGACCAGGTAAGACTGGTGGACTTTGATCCAAATCAGGAACGATGGTGCCTTTATAATGGAGAAGCACATAAGAATGATGAACATCAACCCAGAGGTGGTGTTCATTGTCAAGCCTCTTAATGGAACCAGTGAGTGAATGAAGGACTATACCCATAATATGCTCACTACTTGCTATTATTTTTGTGTTAATATTCATCTATAGTAATATTTGAAAAGTTAAATGAAGAATAAATGCAAATATAAAAGCTCTGACCCCCCTGTGTTGTATCATGACTTCAGTGTGCAAGATGCAGTTTTAGTAGCTGTAAAAACTACAAAGTTCCCCTAGCATTTGTTAGGCCATTCCTTGTCATTGACTTCAGCTCTGTACATGGATGAGCTTAGACTGAAATGCTAGCTAGATGTATTGACCCGAGTGTGTGACTTCTCACTATTAAGCTATAAAATTTAAATTCTGTATTTAACTGGCAATTGGAAGGTGAAAAAAAAATCATAAATTATAGAGAAAAAAGGAAAAAAATAAATAAAAGAACACTATCTGTCAATGTTTGCCTGGGACAGAGGGGCTACAATTGTGACTATCTTAGGAAAACCAGGATGTCTGGCCACCCTACTGGTACTGAGCTATCACCAGAATGATAACATTGTATTCTTTTCCTGTTGATGTGTCTGTCATCTCAGAAGATGGGGCTCTTCAAGAACAATAACTGTAGCTTATTGGACTCTGGGTATTTCTTTTTTGCTTAACACAGCCTGATATTTTTAGTTTACTCATCTATCAATAATTGAATTGATGAACAATACAGATGAAAGCTATTATACTTCCTTTAAAAGATTTTTAAGTTTATTCACTTATTTCTTCTATAAGTGGAAGACAGAGAAAGAGTCATCACCAACAGGACCCTCATGCTGTGATCCACCCCAAGCCCCAGCTGGCCCAGGTCATGAACACGTGCCCTCAACACCCACCAAGAGGATTGGTGGGATAAGGGTTGCCCACTACCAGCCTCCCCAACAGCCCAGCCCAGTGGGTTTGACTGATTCCCTCCAGCAGCCTTTCCCAAATATCCTACAGTGTATCAAGCAGGTTAGCACTAGTTTCAAGTCCGGTACCACAGAATGTCAGTCCAGAAATCACCCAGCATTAACACTCTACTTAGGCAGACCTCATTCCATGCACTTCAATTGAGCCACTCATCAAACATCCACATTCTTTAACTAAGAGCAATTGCTTATTTTATTGGGTCATCAGGAAAGTCACGACGCATGGAAAACATTGAAAAATATGTCATGACTTTCCCGGCTACCTGATATTACTATATAACTTTCCATTGTACTGTATCTCTTTGGTGATTTTGGTGACATTCGGAAGAAGCAAAGAATTAAATTCACGACTCTCTAAGGTTGCTGCGTTGATCCAGTCATGAAGAAGGTGATTCTCGTTTTTCATTCCCAGTGTTTATGAGGTGGGTTTCACAAAAGCATACGAATCAGACACTCATGTTCCCAACCCTCCACGACTACTTCAAGCAATGTACATCTCATGTAAGCCCTGGATGTTCACCCAGGGAGGCGAGCTTTAAGGTCATCGCCGTTATCCCAGATACTTATTTTTCATGGCACAGTTACAGGCTCTGTCCCTGTTTTGAGCATTTGGGATCAGAATCAAAATGCTTGAGTGATGCCCATAGGAAGTGATGGCTTGTTGGCGGGTAGAGGTCTCTGCATCTCTAAATCTGTCCCGTTCCATTTTGTGGGCAGACAATGTGATGTGATCCAAATAGAAGTCTGGACTGGATCTTTCACAGTCGGTTAGGGTGGGCTGGGAGAAGTGCAGGCTTCCTTCTCTCTCTTGGGTGACAAGATGTAAGCCATGCAATTTTGAAAGCCAGAGCTTTCTAGGCCAGACTCCTCCCTTCTCGTGCCACAGATTCTAGTGGTACATTGTCTCACAGGTGGTCTTAGAAGGCAGTCAGCAATGCCAAAAGGAGACATACAGAGAATATTTTTTGCAATTCAGGGCATGGTGAGGGTGACTTCAGGCCTTCCCTGGAGTGGAGGTTATAGGTAACAGATATCATCATTATCATCATCCAGACACCACACAAACTTAATTCATATGTTCACCCTGTAAAGTAGGCGCTATTACTCTTCTCACGAGAAAACTGAGGAAGCAGTTGCTTAGCCACATGGGGATCCAATAAATAATTACTGAGTGAATGAATAAATGAATGAATGAAGTGACTTGCCCAAGGTCAATCAGCAAGTAAATCCAGAATGGTGAAAATTCCAAGAGATGAATGTGTTTTTGAGTAAGGGACTTTTCTCCACGTGCCTTCATGTATCTGAGCAATTCTTGAATTTCAGTATGTCCCATGAATCCATCCCTTAAGCCTCAGCACCTCCCTAAGCCAATGCCTTTCAAAAGATACCTTGGGGCCAGATATAATTCAATTGGGCCCACATGGGAAGGTCCCGGGTTTGCATCCCAGGACCTCCCTGATTGCTGGGGACATGCCAATGATTCAGGCTGACTGAGACATAGGTGGATTGTGACTAGAGACCTTGTTTAGGGTTCTTATCTCTCTTTCGAGCTCTCTCTCTCTCTCTCTCTTTCTGATATTCTCTTTCTCTTGGAAGAAATAAAATGATAAATTACAAAACAATCAAAGAAGTAAGTGATGACACTGGAAAATACTAGTGTATCATCTCATATTTGCTATTTATATTGTACTGCCAACCAATGGAGTGAACAAAGTGTAGGGGAAGCCGAAGAATGAATGACAGTCTGCTCAGAGAGCTGAGGCATCATGTGAGTTG
Organism: Tupaia belangeri chinensis; assembly: GCF_000334495.1. NCBI lineage: Eukaryota > Metazoa > Chordata > Mammalia > Scandentia > Tupaiidae > Tupaia > Tupaia belangeri. The sequence goes on from NW_006160131.1 coordinate 2,574,996, forward strand.
CATCCCGACAGATGCACCAGGAGAACTTGCTGGGGAGCCAGCAGAGCCTAGGATGATGCAGGAACACGAGAGGCCAGGGGACTTTCAAATAGCCAGTGCCTTCAGGATGATAGGAAATGTCAACATGAGAACTGCTTAAACTGTCATTTAAATACACATTTTCTTCTACTTTCTCCTGAAACCTCCCACACAAATATGAATAAGGAGAATAAAAAGCAGCCAAAAACACACAAGGACAAAGAGATTCAGAAAGGAGACAAGAACAATGACATTTTGGAAGTTTGAAGACAGAAAGCCAAGAGATTGCTGACCCACAGAACAGAAAGCCGAACCCTAAGCTGGGAGTGAATTAGCAGCCTAAGTCTCACACAGAAGCTCAGACTTGGTATCTGGAAGTGGAGGTGCAGGTGAGGCTGAAAGCAAAAGGCTTATCTAAAAGTCTGTATAATAAATAAAACTTGGACCCCTGACATGCCCCTTGTTACCAAAGATGTGACACTGCCTCATCCCTGCAGAAGGCAAGGTTGTTGGTCCCTGGACACGATGAACTAGGCAGTGACTAGGTTCCAGTGTTCCGGATGTGGCTAAGGCCAGGGCTGTCATCCTGATCATGAGGCTTTAACAAAGACCACGTGCCAAATGGAAAGCAGCACCCCCTCCACTAGGCACGTTTCCCATCTCAGAGCAAAGAATACTACAGATAACATGAATACGGGCATCATAACGTTACACAGAATATTTGCTCTGAGTATTTCTCTAGGATTTCACTGGAAGGGAGTGGAGAAAAAGCATGTGTTGAAGCTGGGGGTGTGTAAAAGAGCGACACCCTTGTTTTCTACTGGGCAATATCATAAACTTGAACGTGAAGAAGTAGCACTAGAAATATATTGCTTAGTAACATACAGTGAGGTTAAAAGAAAGAGCTGACACCATTGAAAATCTCTCCTCTAGGAAGCAAGAATCTTGGGAAAGGAGGATAGAGCAATGAACTCTTCTTTTTACAGTCTACTCCAGCCTACCCTATCCTGTTATTTTTAATAGCATATGTATCATGGTGCCATTTGACCTGTTAAACAATCAACAATTAGAACTTTATGAAAAACAAAAATTACATTAAAAAAATAGAAAGCTTGGTATGGCTAGACTTGAGGTTGTGGCCAATGGAGAAGTGAGGTTCTGGGAACAAATGAAGATTGTTGTTGCTGGTTTTGAAAATCCACTTGGGTTCTGTCCATTGGCTACCATGACTTCTTCAAGATGCAGATGACTGAGCTGCACTGTGAATGGACAATGAAGTGAATGGATGGTAGCACACATGGAACAGCAACGCAGGGGGCCTTCACAAAAATAGACAGTTTTCTTAATTACAGAAGAAACACAGGCTCACTGTTGAAAGAACTTCAAACAATACAGAAAGCAAAGCGAATGCCGCTGCCCCTGACCTGAGCCCACTGTCTTCCCTAGAGATCACCAGAGGTCACCACAGTTAACTATTTGGTGTCTATCACTCTTCTTTTTTTTCAGTTTGCTATAAGTAGAGCATACTCATGAAGAGAAATAGAGGGAGGGGGGGAGAGAGAGAGAGAGAGAGAAAAAGAGAGAACTCACTCCCCAGGAGTAATGACTGCTCTGCAATTGTTTCTTTTCCTGGGATTTTGGGCATGCATTCACATGAGGCAGGCATGATTCTTCAATCCACTGGGTCTGGGACTTGAACCCCATCGTCAGCAACAAGGGATTCAGCTGCCTTAATCACCACCACACCACCAGGTGGTGCCCCCTCCTTTTCTGTTGGATGACTTTATTTAGAACAAGTCATATATACAGAGTTTGGTTATCCCAACTTTACAAAGCACATTAATTAAGGATGTGGAGTTAGAAGACAAAGGTGCAAAAACAGACAAAGTGAGGTGAAACTATGGTTATGAAGCTTGTTGCGTCCTCACCCCAAGTCGAACTGACTTCCCGCCCTGTGAATGGAGCCCGCAGTGGCGTTGGGCCTGTTTCAGGGATTCTCATTCTTCAGGCTGGCATGCAAACGGAGAGAACTGTTTCCATGGAGACTGGGACATTGAGATGCTCTGAAATTGCTCCTTGGGGCTTGGCAACAAATAGAAACATTATCATGCAGAGGCCTAAATATAGCTGCATTCAGGGAGATTCATCAAGCCTGAAATTTGGCTCCTCCGCAAGTTGGAAAGAATGGCGCTGAGCACCACTCCGAGGTTTTGAGTGTTTTACGGTGTTTACGGGTAGACAGAGGAAGTAGCTCACGGAAAGGGCATGTCTGCAGAAATGCAGGACATTTGGTTTGTCCTCCTGCATCAGCTGCCATCAGAGTGCCGCTTCGGATGTCAGGGCTCAGCTGAGGGACGCTGGTTTTGTCAAGGTCCCTTCCCCAGAGAGATTTCCTGTAAGAGAACCCAGTGGGAAAATGCTCTCTCCAGTGGGAGGGAGTCTGTTGCCTGTGAATTGAAGAAAAGTATGAGCATGTCCTCTCCTCCCCCCTTTTCTGTGGACTCTGAATTCTTTTTTTGGGGGGGGGAAGAGATTTTCACTATAGGGCGCGTGCGCTCGCCAGACAGACAGAGACAGACATAGAGACAGAAAGCGAGAAATCACCCTCCAGGGGGGGATGGTCACGCTGCAATCCCTTCTCCTCTGTTCTCCTCTTGGGATCTTGGGCATGCACGCACACGCGCCCGGCGTGAGTTTTAAGCCACTGGGTCCAGGACACAAACCGCGGTCGACTACGTGGGAGTCCAGCGACATAGCTGTTACGGTTAACTGCTGGTTCCCTGGACTCTGAATTCTTGTCTGCATTATTATGCAGAAGAATTCTGCTGGTCCTGGCTCCTACCCCAAGCTTGTGCTCCGTCACTGCACCGTCAATGTGCCGCTCAGCCAGGTCCCCTCGGGCTCCCAAGATGCACCTTCCTAAATTATTTTATTCAGTAGTTATTTACTGTGCCATTTCCTTTCCTCGCAAAGGAATCAAGACAGCAAGATCTTAAGGAGCTTCCGTTCTAGTAAGGGAGGCAGACAATGATCAATAAACCAGTAGGCAGTTTCACGTTTCAAACAACAAATGAACTGTGGTGGGCTACGTGGGAGTCCAGTGACATAGCCATTACGCTAACTGCTGGTTCCCTGGACTCTGAATTCTTGTCTGCATTATTATGCAGAAGAATTCTGCTGGTCCTGGCTCCTACCCCAAGCTTGTGCTCCGTCACTGCACCGTCAATGTGCCGCTCAGCCAGGTCCCCTCGGGCTCCCAAGATGCACCTTCCTAAATTATTTTATTCAGTAGTTATTTACTGTGCCATTTCCTTTCCTCGCAAAGGAATCAAGACAGCAAGATCTTAAGGAGCTTCCGTTCTAGTAAGGGAGGCAGACAATGATCAATAAACCAGTAGGCAGTTTCACGTTTCAAACAACAAAACCAGGTGAGGCCAGAGCAGGAGGGTGAGTACAGGAGAGAGACCAGTTAGGAGATCAGCGAAGGCTGCTTGGGAGATTTGATCTTGGAGGTGAGGCCCAAAAGGCAAGAAGATCAAGAAGGAAGAGCTTGTCAGACAGAGGGGACCGTAGGTACCAATACTGGTGCTTGAATGAGGGAGCACCCCAGCCAGCACCCCAGCCGGCCAGCATCACAGGTGTGCGCAGGTGGCTTCAGGCACTGCGGTTCAGTTTGCTGCCCACTGCACCACCAGGCTGGCCACAGGCGGTGTTACAACTCCACGCCGCTCCCCCTCCACACGACCCCTCCACTAGTGCTTCTTGACCTCTGGATGAAATTCGTGTCAGGTCTTGTGGCTTTTGCTGTCACTCCTGGATTAAAATAAGACAAAAATAACAAAACAAAAACAAAAATTAAAACAGACAAAAACCTCTTTTTCTAGGTTTTAAAGAATCTGGGCCAGTGTCAGAACCCCACACTTCCTGTCCAGCTCTGCCATGGAGCCCACTCCTCCCCACTCTCAGGGTGAAGTTTATTCCCCTAGGCCCTCTTTCTCCACCTTCCTGAGGAGCCAGTCGCCCCTCACATTCAGACCAGTCCCTGCAGCACTTGGAATCGAGGGGACAGGGACACAGATGGAACGAGCAGACCAGCTACTCTCACCTGCCCTGCTTGGCTGGAGTTGAAGTCCATGCAGGCACAGAGTTGGGGGCAAGCTTCCCGACTACACTCTCTAGACAGCCTGCTTCAGCTCTTCTACTCCAGACCTCAGAAACAACCTGTCAAGGAGCCCTGCACTTTGCTTTAGAATAGGGATGGGGTGGGGAGGCATTGTTTACTACTTTCGGGTCTGAGGGAACTGCAAGGCAGCTGGAAAATCTCATTCAATTTCCTGTTTCATTTATGCCATTCTAGGAGGTAGGGACTGCTTTCATCCCACCTTAGAGCTGCAGAAACTGAGGTCACGTTCCTGGTCCAGGAAGCAGCAGACGGGAGTGGACGCAAGTCTGTCATTGCCCTGTGCCGTCATGGTGCAGCTGTGCTTCTCACGCCAAGAGAGACCCATGCAGAAATGCAACAGCCTGCCGGAGCTGGCAGGAGTGGAAGGGAGCTTTCATGTCATATATTTAGTCCACGCCTCACAAAGAATAATATTCGTGGGCCAGCTTTGGTGATTAAGGCAGCTGGATCCCATATGGCCAATTGTGCAGTTCAAGTCCTGGGGGTGTGTGTGTGTGTGTGTGTGTGTGTGTGTGTGCCCAATATTCTGAAAGGAGACATGGAGAAGGGATTGCAGCGTGACCACTCCTTGGGATGCTTTCTCATTTTCTCTCTCTCGCTCTCTTTCTCTCTCTCTGGTGAGTGCAGGAGCCCTATAGCAAAAAAGAAAATAGACTTAAAAAGAAAAAAGAAGAGTATTGTGCTTGTGCACTGGCTGCTAGCCCCGTGAATAGCTTCAGCCCTGGGCACGGTGTGTCCTCTGAGCTTGCCCAGCAACCAGACACTGATCCTGGGTTTACGAGAGCCCAGATGCCCAGAGCAGGGCCAATACCAAACTTGTCTACCTTTTCTCAACCAGGTAGTCTGAGGTCTGAGTGAAATCAGATGCAGATACATGTTTCCCAAAGGAAAAAGGACGTTCTTCTATTCTGTCTTGGGTGGTCCCTCTCCCCCGAGGATGAACCAGAGTGCTTCTTTGCAGGAAAAAGGAACAACAGAAACTAATCAGTCGTTACTGACTGCATTTTCAGAGTGAGGATGACTAGGTTTGTGGGGACACTCAGGTTTGTCCAAGCTTAACCCTGGAGACAGAAACTGGGGTCTGCAGACTCTAGGACCCTGAGCTCCACCTGCTTTAGGCAGGCAACCCTGGGCAATGGAGACAATTCCAGGTTTCTAATTCTTTCTGGATACTCAGCACCACTTTGCTCATTCAAGACTCCCATGAAGGACCACATGTGGGACTTCTGCAAAGCACTTCTTGCAGGAATTATTGTAGATGAAAAAGAGTTTGGAATCTATAAGGTGGTGGTTCCTAGCCTGAGGGTGCCAGGAGGATCTACCTTTTCTCACAGACCAGGTGGATTAGTAAGTCTTAGCCATCCCTAGAAGCTCTTGGCACCAAGTCCAGTCCACAGGCTGAATGCAAGAGCCATTTCACAGATATGTTCCACGTGAATGTACACACTCTCTCAGAATAAATAAATACGTTTTTAAAAAGAAACAGATAAACATGCTCAGAACACTTATATTCACCAACAGTTGGGCAAAATCATCTAACACAAAAGTCTATTTTATAATAAAGTGCTAAAAAATAATCAAGTGTTGAATATCTCATGTAACTTACTGAACACTGCACTGAGAGTACAAAATAGAATAGTCATTTGGGTACTCACAGTATGATTTCTACTTTAGCAACATCTTAAGCTATATTTTGAGATTTCTATCATGTTCCTTCCCTGGAATTTGGGGCTGGACAATGTATTGGGTACAAGATTTCATCTCAAAGACAATTAACATCTATGTTTTCTTGCTTTCTACTAAGTTTTATGTGATGTCATTCTATAGTACCTCTTGGAATATCAACTAGATTTCTTTTTAAAGGTTTCACAATTAGGGCCAGATGGCAGTGCAGTGGTATGCAATTGGGTCCACAGGGAAAGGCCCTGGTGTGTGTCTGGGACCTCCCTGTACATGCCAAGCATGTGCAAATGTGCTAATCATCTAGATGGTCAAGGTTAGGGTGGATTGTGGCATGGAGACCCTATTGGGAAGAATGCCTCTCTTTCAGAAGAAGACATAAATAAATACATTTTTAAAAAAATGAAGTTTCATGACTGCCCTCGAATTTGCAATATATATTTTAAATTAATCTAAATGCACTCTCAAATAATACTATTCTGCATGAAAATGCAGAGTGCTGCAACCTAAGGGCAGATTACCACATTCCAAGTTCTCCCTCCCAGCCCTTATAGCAGTGCTAACAGGCATTGTATTCACCCCTACACTATGATCACCCAAGACATCCTTACTCTAATTACTCTGGCTTTCTTTTACAGTTATGAGTTGCTTAACAATGAGGAGACTCTGTGAAATGTGTCATTAAGTGGTTTGTTTGCTGTGTGAACATCATGGAGTGTGCTTACACCAACCTGGATGGTATAGCCCATTACGCCTGGAGTGTCTGATACAGCTCATAATTCTTATGCATATACGGGACCGTCACCGTATATGCAGTCTGTGATTTACCCAAACACCGTCATGTGGCACATGTCAATGAAGAGTAAGAAAAATGGAAAATTTTATTTTGCCTTCATTTAGTTCTTCGACACTTTCTTTATGTAGATCTGATTTTCTGATCTATGTAAGATTTTCTTCTCTTTGAAAGACTTTAACATTTCTTAGAAGACAGATACACTAGCAAATAATTCTCTCAGTTTTATTTTGTTTAAAAAAGTATACATTTGTCCTTAACCTTTGAAGGATTATACAACCTTTGGTTGTATAATCTCAAACTGGTTTTTTTCTTTGACAATCTGAAGTATTTTATTCTATATCTTTTTGCTTATATAGTTTCTGATGAGCTGTTTACTGTAAGTTTCATCTTGTTTCTTCATCCTCTGGCCTTTCTCAGTATTTTCCTTTTGTCTTTGGGTTTTGTGAAGTTTACATATGATATGCCTAGTTATAGTTTTCTTGGTATTTATCTCACTTGCTACTCTCTGAGTTTCCTAAGATAGATGTATGGCTTGTTTTCTGTCAATCATTTTAGAAAATTCTCAGCCATTATTTCCATGATTTCTTTTTTACCTTTTCCTTCTGGTTTTCCAACTACGCATTTTTACACCTTTCAAAATGGCCCTGCCGTTTCTGAATACTCTAATATGTTCTTATCATTCTTTTCTTCTCTGAAGTTTCTACTGACCTGTCTTCAAGCGCACTGATCATGTCCTCTGCTATGTCCAGTCTACGAATGAGCCATCCAAGGTTTTATTTATTTCTGATACAATATTTTTGAACTCAAACATTTTCTTTGAATTCTTTCTTACAGTTTCAATCTTTATACCTGCACCACCCATCTTTCCTTGCATGTTGTTTACCTTTTTCCATTAGAAGATTCAGCAGGGCCAGCAGGTGGTGTAGTGGCTATGGCACTGGACCCAATGGATTGAAACTCACTCTGGGCGCATGCATGTGCATGCCCAAAATCCCGAGAGGAAAATGGTGGAGAAGGAATTGTGGGGTGGCCACTCCCCCTAAGATGTGATTTCTCACTTTCTCACTCTTTCAATGTCTCCAGCAAGTTCACATGCCCTACAGAAAAATCTCTTTAAAAAAAAAAAAGAATATTTATAATCATAGTGGTTTCAAATTCCTCATCTGTTAAATTCAAAAGCTATGTCATATCCGAGTCTGTTTTTGATGCTCGTTTTATATATTTTATATATTTATATATATTATTTTTACCCCTTACCATGCCTTGAAGATTTTGTTGAAAGCTAGACATGATGTATCAGGTAATAGGAACTGAGGTTAATATATTTTTTAAATTAAATTTTGCTAGAGGGTGTGTGCTCTCACTGGAGAGACACAGAAGAGAGAGGGAAAGTGAGGAGGCACGCCCTCCCATGGGGAATGGTCATGCTGCAATCCTGTCTGCTCCGTCTCTCCCTCCTTTTGGGATTTTGGGAACTAACACTCATGAATCTGGCATGTTTCTCAAGCTGCTGGGTCTAGGACTCAACTGTACAGTTGGCCATGTGAGATCTAGTCTTCTTAACCACAATTCCACAGGTTGGCCCAGTTCAGATCTCTTCAGTGTGAACTTTTACATTAATCTGACTAGGAGTTGGAACATGTTTAACATTTCTGTAGCTGTCTGCACCACAGACTTTGAATTGCTCTTGTATTGGTCTCTGTTCTTAAGGTTGTCTTTCACTACATGCACCTCCTCAAATAGTGTCTGTGTCTTCACAGTTCTTTTAGCTTAATTTGCTGTTATGGTACTGTAGACTTATGGGTACAGGGGTAAGAGTTAGGTCAGTAGAGACATTCTGTATTAATCTTATAGTTCAATCTCAGTTTTTTATTGGGTCTGTGCCCCTGGAACGTGACCTTCACAAATGCTAACTAGCCCCAATCCTTTCAGGTCAATGCCAGAGGAGGCTGTGGTTAGAAAAGTCCCTTCTTCAGGTTGGATAAGCCTCTGGTAAAATCTTTGCCTGAAGACAGAGTCTTTGCTATGAAGAATACTCTGTGTCCCTTTCTCAATTTATGTTTGCTGTGAAACCTTGTAAGATTCTTAGAGGTAAAATTTGTGAAAGTGTGATGGGGAGCCTCCCTAGATAGCATTTCCTGGGAGTTCCTCACTCTTAGACTACAGATGTGCCTGGACTTACGATGGGGTTACATCATCAGAAACCATTGTCAGTCAAAATTATACTTATTCCACTGAGAGAGAAAAAGGGGAGAGAGAGAGAGAGGAGAGAGTGAAAGTGAAAACTGCCACACTGCCATCCCATCTTCATTGTCTTCTCAGGAATCAGGGCACACACGCACATGTGCCCGGCATGTTTTTCAAGTCACTAGGTCTTGGACTTGAACCACAAAGTATGCCACGTGGGATCCAGGGCCTTAACACACCACCTGCTGGCCCTCATTATCTTTTTTATCCATTAAAACAGTTCTCAAATGAGTTTACAATATTTACATTATGAAGGAGTCCTCATATTTGGAAAGGTTGAAAACCTCTGCTTTAAAGTGCTTTGGACATTATTATTCAATTATAATCATTTGAAACATAAGAACAAGGCCACTTGCAAAAGTGCTTTGGGAAGAGGCCATCTTTTCCTTCAACAAAGTAGGCTCACTAAATCATTAGGACTAAGACTGTCAGATTTAGGAAGCAAAAATACAGGACACACAGTTAATCTTGAAGTTTTGATATACAACAAACAATTTTCTTAGTGTAAGGATTCCCCATGCAATGTTTGCATTATCTGGAAACACTAGTTAGGGCCCCAAAGGGGATTTATGAGGGAAGGTCAGAAAGACTTGGTTGTGATTGTAGAAGGGGATCCACACAGAAGAAGGTTAAAAAATAAATAATCAAACGAAATAATCCTTCTAAAGTCAATTTCTGAAAAATGTCAACCTAACAATTGTCACTGATTCCCAAAATTACCTTACCCAAAGAATTCTTGTTGGCATTTTCTCTAAATCCCATGACTAGGCAAACATCAGCTCTAGTGACCACCTAACTCTACAACTCTGTAAATATCTGGTCAGAGTTTCTGACCAGCAAAAGCCAACTACTGATGATAAAGTCACTGAGTCCAGCCAGAAACAAATTAATGCAAACTCTGATATACAGAGAGCCCACTTAGATACTCTCTGACACTGAAGATAGTTCTAGGACTTTGGGAGTGTTCTTCTGAGGGCCCCAGATGTCCTTCCAGTAAGTGGGGTCATTAATTAGAGTACTTAGATATATTTGCAAACTCCATGTGTTGGAATTATTCCCTCCGACCTTCAAGTCAAAAATCAATCAAGCTAAGCTTTGCTTCCAAGTGGCTCAATGAAATTGGCCAAGTCTTTCTCCCCTTGGGACATTCCATCAAAGCAGATGTGATATGCCCAAGTGTGTGAGTGTGGGGACAAACTGGTATATAAAAAATGGGTGAGTAGAGTCAGAAAGTTGTTAATTAAGTAATGATTATAACCAGGAAATAAGAATTAATTAGAGAAAAACCTCATGTCAGCAAAACAGCTTTAAACTGAAAAATAATCTTACTCCCAATTGAATTGCTTATGTAATTAGAGTTAATTGCAGAGTAGAGGTTTGGTTAACATAATAAAATGTTCTTTAAAAAAAATAGTGATTAGGGAGTTAGCCAGAGCATTTCACATAGTGTAGATTTCAGGAGATGGTGAAAGGCCCCGTTGCAGTGCTTTCGCACTTGGAATTTGGCAGCAGGAAGACATGCTCATTGCGGGAGCTGAGGCAAATGTTTAGCTTCCTGTAGCCTGCTCTTCTCAGGAACAAAACGATCACAGAGAAGAGAAACCACTCTTTTGCAAAGGATTTTATTTTGGGTGGGGGCAGGGGGGAATTAAATGAGGCCTGGTGGGTTAAGTGCCTGTTTGGTGCCTGGCACACAAGAGGGTATCTGTAAATGGCAGCTATGACAAAGGTCCCTTCTACTGCAGAAAGAGCCTTACACTTCGAGATTCCCTGCCTGACTTTCATGCTATCGTGGAAACCAGTAACCCAGAGGCTGGAACCATGCCAGCATTGTGAGTGGTTCTCTGCTTCTCCTTGTCTTCACTAATTCTTTCTCTGGGTAAATAAGTCATTCTGGCCATGGTTGGTTTTGTCGTCATTACATTTGGTCAGCACAGTTGTTCTCAGGAACTAGGGTGCCAACAACACCACGCAGGGACATCAAGCAGATGACGTTGTCTGATGAGCTCAGGTACTAGGGGAAGCTGAGAGTTTCCTATCACCTGAGGTTCACATGGAGGGTAACCAGCTCGCAGGTGGGACTGGAAGGCCGTCTGCATCAGCTGGGTTTCCAGGTGATTTGGCAGAGGTGGTCCCTGCTCCTTTCTCCTCAAGTCTCTGCAGAGGGGAGAGAAAAGGTACAGGAGGGACACATCCACATTTCCTCTCTTTCC
>NW_006160131.1:2586174-2598331 GCF_000334495.1 Tupaia belangeri chinensis
TTAGTAAGTACAGTGTATCAGAGTCAAGAAGCTAGAAACCACCAGGAATACACCTGAAATTTACGCCTTGGGTTTATTACTCGTTAAACAAGGGAGGAGTACACCATGGGGAACAGCTGTAGGGATGGAGCACTTCAGAAAGAGGGTGTTAAAAACGACTTAGTAAAGGACCAGGGCTTGTGTTAAGTGTGTGGGGGAGCATTTCAGGAAGTCAGGCTGTGCTCTGGATTAGATGCCGTCGGGATGTGGAGGTAATTCCATGACTGAGCATCTCCATATAAATCTTATCTCTAGGGAAGACAGCCTAGAGTGAGGCTGTCAGTGGCAAAGCAGCAGCCACCACTCATCCTGGCAGGGAGAGGGACATGCCTGAGATTTTGTGATGTGGACAACGCTCTTACTTTTGTTTGTGTTCACGCGTAATTACAAAGTGCTTTTGTTTTGTCTTGCTCAGTCGTGGTCTCGGAGTGGTCTTGTGGGGGAGCATTTCAGGAAGTCAGGCTGATGAGTCTGATGTCAATGTGAGAAAGTTTTTGTGTCAGATGAAGCACCCAGGCCCAGCTGGGAGTGCCAGCTCAGCTCCTATATGTCGGAGACTTGGTTTCTCAGAGAGAAGAACCTCAGCAAGTTCTGAGTTCTGCCTTTCGAATCTACCTATCCCCAGGAGGGTCTATCCTAGTCTGTTCTCCATGCTGTGGAGAAGTTAACATTTCAGGGATCTGTCCCAGCAAGGCTTAGGACAAATGATGAGGATGGTTAAAGTTTCAATTCAAAAGCTTTGTAAGAAACCTGTGGAGATGACATATCTAAAATCTGGCTTTTCAATCAGCTTTTATGTGTGACAAAGTGGATAAATATCTACCTCTGCCTTTTGTGCCTTATTTCTCAGTTGGTTCCAAGCTGTAGAAAGAAGAGGAAAATGACATGCATGGACTCCCTAAAACCTCAACTGTGACCACTGCAGATACCCTGACAGTAGTGTGTGCCCCACAAGCTGAGGATGGTCACTTGGTGATGTCCATTGGCTAGAGGCTGGGGTGGCTTTGTATAGTCAGTAGTGCTCAAAGTGTAACTCCTGGAACCTCTCGGGTGTCCCCTCAGAACCTGTTGAAAGGTGAATTTCTAGAGGCTTCACCCCAGGCCTACTACACTAGAAATTCTGTGGTGGGAGCCCAGCTGAAGTGTTGCAGGCAGTGGGCTGTCTCCCTGTGATGCTGGATCCCTATGGGAGGACTCAGAGTTCAGATCCCAGGTCATCCTGAGTCTATCCATGATCCTGACTGGCTGAAAGGCTGAGGAGAAAATGGCAGTGACCGTTCCTGTTGGGGGTGGGGGTCTTTGTATCTCTCAATAAATGGATCAACTTTAAAAAAAGGAAAAAGAAAGAGAAGAAAGAAAGTGAGAAAGAGGAAGAAAGAAAAAGAAAGAAATAAAAGAAACAAATTCTGGTGTGGGACTCAGCAATCCACGTTTAACAAGCCCTCCATGTATTGATGCTTAGGGATGCTCCAGTTTGATAACCACTAATACAGAGGAAAGACCACCAAATTGGAAGCCAGAAGAGGTCCCAGTTGTGCCTCCACCATTCCTGACTGTGTGACCTGGGGCGAGTCCTTTCCCTCAAAGAAGCCTCAGTATTTTCTTTATAAGATGGAGGTATCCGTAGGCTCTGGTGGAGAGGAGATGGGGTGAGTCAGGGAAACACGGCAGTAGAGCTGCAGAAATGCCAAGTATCACCGATGCCTTGGTCTGAGCTCCGTGTGGCTCAGTTGGTCTCAGTCTGGCTCTGAGAGTATAGCACAAGTACGTTCTCACTAGCAAGCAGAAGTGCTAGAAAGGTAGCGGTCTTTATCTACGATGCAGGCCTCTTGCTCTTTGATAAATTTCACAACTTGTCCCTTGATGTGTCTTTTGCCAATACAACAGCGTGCGAAAGTTTATTTATTTGACAAACCAGTGTAGCTGGTTTTTCTAGTGGGCCCAGTGTGGACTGGACAGCGTTGTGGTGGGAGGTGAAGACAGCAGAGGCCATCAACATGCATTAGGCCGAACTGCAAAGAACTTTACCCTCCTTACCTAAAGATGTGGCCTTTTCTCTGCTGCAAGTTAGCCGGGGCGGGGGCTGGGAATACCTGGGGTAGGCATTGCTCAGTGAGCAGTAACAGAGCCTTGTTTAGTACAGAGATTTGTTTTAGTTGTGGTAAAATACACATAATACAGTATTTGTCATCTTAACCATGTTAAGTGCATAGTTCAGTAGTGTGAAGTACATTCACATTGGCATGCACCCACTCTCCGGAGTTTTTTTTAATCCTGCAAAACCAAAACTCTGTGCCCATGAAACAGTAACTCCCCGTTCTTTCCCCTTAGCTCCTGGCAACCATCATTCTACTCTCTGTCTCTGCATTCCATGACTCTGGGGACCCCATATATATAGATTCACACAGTAGTGAGAAAGTTGTTCTTTTATACGGGCTTAGTTCACTTAACAAAATGTCCTCAAGATTCACCCGTCTTGTAGCAAGTGTCAGAACTTCCTCTCTTTTTAAAGCTGGATAACACTCCATTGCATATATAGACCACATTTTGATGACTTTTCTGTCAGTGGAGATTGGGGTTGTTTCCACATTTTGGCTATTGTTAATGCTCTATGATCACGAGAGTACAAATGTCTCTTGGAGATTTTCAGTTCTTTGGGGTATATACCCGGAAGTAGACTCTTGGGATTATATGGTAGCTCTATTTTTAATTATTTGAGGAACTGCTATACTGTTTTCCATGTGCGCCACACCATTTCACATCCCTGCCTGTAGTGTGTCAGGGTCCCAATGTCCCCACATTCTAATGTGGAGGCTTTTTAATTTTTCCAAAGAGATCATATGTGTGCACACATGCATGCAAGCACAAGACAAAAAGAAAGGGAGAGGAACAGCACCCTCAAAGTGTTCTCCATGCTGATATGGACCCCCAGACTCACAGTGGTCTCTGGACTTTGAACTGGGAATTTTTCCATGTGGGATTGCTTCCCAGGGGGTCACGTTTTACTGCTGCACCACTGTCTGGTATCTGCTGTGAGGTTTGTGAGTGTTTCCAAGACAGGAAGGAAAGACTTGCAACAGCCGTCACGTTATTAATTTCTGAACTAAGTCACATGCCTGGCATTCTTCTCATAAGTAGTACGCAGATGGACTGAAATGGGAGCTCTTTGAAAGAAGGGGTTATATTTTATTTAGCTCTGTATTCCCAGGACAGGACCCAGTGCCTGGCTCTCAATAAATGTTGAATGATTGAATTGAATGAGGAAAACATTTTGTGCCTTAGGTAGTGGGGAAAGTGTGGTCCATTTTCCCAGCTTACTTTGGAAGGGGTGTAAATCTACAGGGCAGTTAGTATTCAGGAAGAGACCCTCCCACGAAGTTGTGGGGCTCATTTCCGTTAACTACCAGAGGGCCAAGCACATGGAGCTGACCCACAGATGTTAGTGGGTAAATGAATCTACACAGGGACATCTTCCAAATGCAGGACTTCTGTGAGTCTCACTGCAAACAGAGATTCCAGTCTCTGGACCAGTGAGAGGTAAGCTGCCCCAGCCTGCCTTCTCCATGGGCCATTTCCACGTGCCACCTCCCCCCTTCGACTCCATGGCCATGATGGATGCTCCCCGAGAACGTACACCTTCTCTGTCTGCCTTTCTCTGCTCCTGATTTCTTTCCTGATGTCTGAAATGTGCAGAACTGGCAGTAAGGAGTAGAGTGGATGAGATCCACCTTCGTGAAACCACACACCGTCCAGTCTGAACACTGAAGACAGGAAAGACCAATATGGCCTCTTCCCTGCACCTACCACTCTCCTGCACCAGAGGTCTCTCCTTAGACTTTCAGAAAAGCTCCAAGAATTCACAGAAGGCCTATCCTCAGTGCTTTCCGGTCTGTCCATATATCCCCATGTGGCACTCTTATGAGCTGCAGTGGCTCAAAAACGACAAGAAGTCTATTTATGGGTGGAAGACAGAAAGGGAAGCATTGAAATAGCTGCGAGGATACAGGCTCTGTCAATCAACACACACGTCACTGTGCTTTGGTACATGCTGTTTCTATTGCCAGAAAGCCTTTCCCTCTACTTTTCTGCTTGGCAAATTCATCTTTCAAGAGCCACGTCAGATATCATCAACACTGAAGTTATCCTCTCTAAATCCTCCCTTCTCTTGTAAAATCTCTCTCTCTCTCTCTCTCTCTTTCTCTCTCTCTCCCCCCCTCTTGTTTGTCTATAACCTTTTATTGCTTTTCATATTTCGTGATGTTGGAGATTACTACTGAAAGCCCTGGCTGGACCTAGTCCTCAATTGAATGGCATTTGGCTGCACACACTGATTTTTTTAAAAAATAGAATTGCTTGGGGGCCAGACCTTGAACTAGTGATTGAGGGAGTGGGATCCCACATGGCCAGACTTGGTAGCTTGAAAAACACACCAGGCTCATGTGCATGCATGTCCAAATTCCAGAAAGGAGGGAAAGATGGAGAAGAGGTTGAGCCATGACCATGTCCCATTGAGAGAGGCTTCCTATCTCTTCCTCTCTCTCTCTTTACTTCTATGTCCCTCTCCGGTGAGTACACATGTCCTCGAGAACTTTTTTTTTTAAATAGAATTAGTTTGCAAAATATCAGATTATTAAGAAATTCGATATACGCACAAAATCATATTTGGGTTGCTCTTTCAAAGTCAGAAGTTCTGGCCACTCTGGACCTTTATTGCATTGCAGCACTCAGGAGAGCCAAGCTCCTGGGCCTCCTTTCAGAGGGGACGCACACACTCCGATTTGCAGGTGGTTTGTTTATATTTTCCACTCACATCAACCAGTCCAGGTTAGCCCTCCTGGGAGCTGGGTTAGTGACTCCTAAAATATAGTGACCTGGTTATGGGCTTGTCTTCTACTCCACTATATTTTTAACTTCTAGATGGAATTGTGCTTTTCTTTAAGTCTATTTAGTTATTTTGAGAGAGAAAAATGAACACTCTTCACAAAGTCTCATGCCGCAGTCCATTTCCTGTCACCTCCTTTCAGCCAGCTGGGTCACTGGCACACCTGCACAGGCACATGCCTCGGAGCTGAGCCCATCACAGAGCACTGTTCTGCTGCTGTGCCACCACAGCCAGGCCATGTTCTGCTCACACTCGTCCCTCTCTGAATCGATTGCAGCATGGCACTTCATAGGTGCACACACACAGCCCTCTCAGAAGCAAAGGTAGTCAGTGTCCTACAGTACCTTTCACGAAAGTGGGTCTTTTCAGCTGTTTAGAATCTGTCACCAGAACCATTGTTATATCTGTAATGAAACATGCTAGAAGAAGCCATGGAAAAAACCACACCAGGAAATTTTTTGAGAAGAACATCCAAGGGTATTCAGGTATTCAGTGTAATGGGGCTCCCCTTACTGACCGAATGTAGCTCCCTGTCTTGGTGTGTGTCCAGCTACGTATCTTTCACTCAGTCTTCTTCTCTGTTTAGCTCTTGCACGCACACAGCCACCAACCTACATGCATACGTGTGTGTGCATCCATGTGCACACACACTCGGCCCTCTCTGCAGCTCCTCGGCAGCTTTGGCCTGCCTTTGTGTGTCATCTAAGGCCTTTTGCACAGTGGAGAAGGAAGGCGAAAGACAGTTTCTGAGCCAAGCTAGTTTTTAATCTTTTTGGCACCAAAAAAAAGAGAGAAAAAAACTAAAAAACAATCTTCACACGCCTAAACACAGTCTAGACTATGTGGGACAGTATTTGGGATAGTAGGCACCTGGGTGACAAAATCCAACATGTTGATGTGTATGTTATGCTATTAATGTTGGTTCTGCTTGGTTGTTATTCAATTTCACTTTAAATTATGCCAGGAGGTTTTTAAAAAATTATTATTACTCACTTTTGCCCGTCTGGGTTTGAAGTAATGGAGGAAAAGGAGACAGCAGCATTTTTTTTTTTTAAATCTCAGAATGTATTTTTATCTTTCTCCTGGAGCCATTTCCTCCCGGGTGTTGTGTGAAGTGTTACATAATGAAACGCTCATAGGATGGCATTTTTCCATCCTCAGGCTTCAGGGGATACAAGCCTTTGAGAACAAGACAGATTAAGTGTAACCTTTAATTGCCAACACGGTATGCTAAACAAGCTCAGATTTTGAAGAGAACAAACAATAATGGCTTGCTGCTCTCAGAGGCATACTTCTTTCTCCTATCCCTCCATTGTGATTAAAAAAAACACACCACCACCTAACAAGACATTTTCCACTTTAACTATTTATAATGTGCATTTCAGGGGCAGCAAGTCCATTCACACTGTTGTACAACCTCATCACACCCATCTCCAGAACACTGTCTACCTACAGCGCGGGGACTCTGTGCCTGCTGACCAGTAACTCCCGCTCCTTCCTCCCCAGCCTCCATTCTCATTTTCTGTCTCTGTGATCTTGAGTACTTCGGCTGTTTCTGTAAGTGGGATCACACAGTATTTGTCTTTGTTTGACACATATCAGAATTTCCTTCCTTTTGAAGCCACATAATGTATATATATGTGTATATATATATACTATATAATGTATATGTATTCATATGTATTCTTCATATGAATCATATTCGTATGTGTTCCCTCTGCGTAAACCGTGTTTTGCTTATTTACTCATTTGTTGATGGACACTCGGGTTGCTTCCATGTCTTACCTATTATATGTGTGTATATATATACTATATAATGTATATGTATTCTTCATATGAATCATATTCGTATGTGTTCCCTCTGCGTAAACCGTGTTTTGCTTATTTACTCATTTGTTGATGGACACTCGGGTTGCTTCCATGTCTTACCTATCGTGAATAATTGTGCTATGAGCATGAGATACACCAGTATCTCTTCAAGATCCTGCTTTCGTTCCTTTTGGATCTACACCTAGAAGTGGAAGTGCTGGATCATGTACTAATTCTATTTTTCAGTTTATTTGAGGACTCGCCATAGTGTTTTCCACAGCAGTTGTATCATTTTTATGTTCCCGCCAGCAATGCACAAAGGTTCCAATTTCTTTGCACCCTCACCAGCACTCACTATTTTCTGTCCTTTTTTAGTAGCCATCTTGGTGGGTGTGAGGTGGGATCTCATTATGGTTTTAATTTGCATTTCTTTAATAATTCCCTAGTGCTGTCGAGCACCTTTTCATGTACTTATTGGTGATTTATGTATCTTCTTTGCAGAGATGTCCATTTGAGTCCTTTGTCGAAGGCATGCTTTTGGTGGTAATGACATTGTCTACTTTGGGGTAGTAGGGCAAGAGGAGAAGGGGGATATGGTGTAGAAGGCACTGGTTATGTGCCAGGTCCTCACTACAGACTGAGAGGTCAGTGACAAACTCATCAGAAAGAGGGAAGATCAGACAGAAGCATCCTTAAGGTGGGTGGCAGGTAACAGTTCAGATAGGTCACAGAGATTGGGATCCCAGTGACAGACACATGGCCATCTAACAGAGGCTGGAGGTTGTTGGGATGAATAGAGGCAGGGTAGGAAGCATGAGTCCGGGCAAGTTCTTGCAGGCCAGGCTTCAGGAGGCAGATACCACAGTGGTTATGAGCAGAGGGTTTCTAGTCCTGCTGTTGGGGCCCAAGCTTCACCGTTTATTGACTGTGTAAACTTGAGCAAGTGGCTTAGCCTTTGTAGCCTCAATTTATTCATCTTTAAAACAGGAATAATATTGTCCAGGCAGGGGTATAGTTTAAAATAATACTAAATGAAATAATATTTTTGAAGGACTTCACAAAGTGTCATGCTACTAGCAAGTTGTCTGGGAACAGGTAGACTACCCAGAACACTGGACCCCTAAAACAGTAGATTCAGGTCAGTCAGACTCCAAATACTTGTTACAATTTCCACAAAACCCTATAGAAAATTTACAATATGTATGTCATGTAAGCAGATATAGTTGGCTATTTAATATAGGTTCAATGTTTCTCATTTATTATCATTGTTATGTCTTGGTCCACGGCTTGTCCACCCAAATTTCATGCTTTGTTTGGTCTTAGTGGGTGGTGATTGGAAGCCCCCCAGAGATCCTTGTGCTGGAACTTGATCCTAGTGATAGTATTGTAAAGGTATTAAGTGAAAATGGAATTCCTTGATGGTGCTCCAACATGAAGCCTTTGTTTGTGATAATGTGATTGAGGGGATCTCTAGGATTCAGCCATGGCAGGAACAGAAGAGGGACTAAGACCTGAAGGGCAGCGAGCAAGCCCCACAGGTACAGAGGACATGCTCTGCCCTGCTGTAAGCTCTGCCTTCTGCCATTTGTGATATTTTTAGACTTTCCAGCCACCAGAATTGTAAGCTACTAACCTTCCATTTCTCTAAATTCACCCAGCCTCAGGTGTTTTGGTTAGCAATGCAGTAACGGACCACAGTGTTTTCCCACCTTTTGCTGTTATTGTGGTGGATTCCCAGGGATGGCCCTGATATAACTGCCCTGAAGGAGAGCGTCTAAATCACTATTTCAGTGAAACTGGGCCAAAAAAACAAATTTAACTTTCCCAGTGAATCAACTATGTATTCACCAGTTGCTGTACCAGGACCCTGTTTGTGTGTGATTTCATTATGACTCTCAACCACGCAGGAGTTAAGGCATTTGCTTCCATTTTGCAGATGAGAAAACTGAGACTCAGAGACAAGGAGCAACTTGCAGAAGGTCAATGGAGCTCTATCTTGACGCAAACCACAGATCTTCTCATTGTTCTATTTCATATATGAAACAAATTAAGTTTAAAGTTAATGGAACACACTAGGAATAAGAAGAGCAGGAAAGGGTGGGGTGACGAAGGGTATGGGGAGAAGACAGGAACAGTGCTCTGTGGAGCAAGATCACCACATTCCTCTGCTCTTCAGCCTGTCCTCTAAGTGAGCCCCGCTTCCTTGGAGCTGTGACTGCTGCATTTTATCCTGTACAGACTCCATTATCCGTGAAGTCTAGAGTGAGGAGGGAGACTAATTGATGTGTGAAGTATGGTCAATAGACCAAAAAGAGATCTATCTAGCCTGATAGAATTGTAAACATACCACCCCAACTTCTGGTATTCTTGTGGGAGATGGCAGTGTATTCTCACTAGGAAGAAGGGTGAGCGTGGATGTTTGGTGATCAGAAGGGTGGCTTGCTGCAGTGACAGTTAACTGTCCCCCAGAGTTAGTTACCGCTGGTTACCACTGGGAAGTTGACTCGAATGGTGTCTTGTAAGCAGCAAGCTATGAACAGCCTGAGCACTAAATGATTACATGGAGTAGACCTCCCACTACCATGAAGTGAACTTTCATGTTAAGCCACTGAAATTTCAGAGTTTCTTAACTAATATACTTCAACTACTATAACAGCCTTCTAGCTGGTTTCCTTGGGTTTCACTCAAGCCTACTTTCAATTTGGTTTTCAACCTCGTAGGTACTCCCTCTTACAATGTAGCTCAGGGGCTGGCCCTATAGTGCAGTCCTTAGGCATAGAAAGGTAAATTCCACATAGTTCAAATCCCAGCCCCAGCAGCTTGAAAAACATGCCAGGTGCATGTGTGTGCATGCCTCAAATCCCCACGTAGTGGAGAAATGGGGAAAAAAGGATGGCAGTGTGACTGCACGCCATTGAGGGACGCTTCCTCTCTCTCTGGAAAATGCATCTACCTTCCACCCTCTAGTGATAAAATGTAGATCAGAACACCTTCTAAAAGGCATCCATTGTGCTTGGAGGAAGTTCCAGACTCCTTGCCACTGTCCATACGGGCCTGCTTGATTCGTCCCACCTGTGACTTGACTCTTCTTCACTCAGGAGTCCTTTATCCTGGGATGCTCTTCCCCAGGCTCTGCTCCTAGTGGCTCCTTTTGCTTCCTTTAGACATCAGTTCAAATGTCTCCTCACAGAGCCTGGTCCTGACCCTCCTCCAAGGTAACCTCACTCCACTAACCCGTATAAGCACACTCTCTAACACAATGCTATTGTTTTTAAATTGATAGCACATGTCAGAATTGGCGACAACTGTGTGTGTATTAATTTGCTTGTTGTTTCCTCAATCAGAATGGGAGCATACTGTGCCTGTTCCCTGCCCTACCTCCAGCCTCTAGAACACTGCGTATCACAGAGAAGGTTAAATTGGTTGCAGAACCAGTGAGTGAATGAATGGACACAGAGAGATGAACGGCACGCTTCTAAGAATCGGGTGAAGGCAGCATTTGCTGGAGGGACAATGGGTAACTGCACCCTGACACGGGGCCCTTTTCTGATCTCCATACCTTTTAGCTAAAGGGCGAGGTACTGACTTCTTTCATCCTTAGTGGGCTCCATCTACGCAGGTGCATTATAAATGACACTGACATGGAAACAGCACAGAAATAAACTAGTGAATGGAGGCTCTTAGTCGGATTCCAAGGGAATTGAGCTTTTTATTTTATTTATTTATGTTTTGCTGCCAGAGTGTACATGTGCTCACCAGAGAGATGCAGAGAGAAAGAAGAGGGAGAGAGAACCCCTAATGAGTCACACTGCAGTTCTTTCTCTTCTGTCTCCCCATCCGGTCAGAATTTCAGGCATACACACACACACACACACACACACACACACACACATATACCTGGCATGTTTTTCAAGCTGCTGAAGCCAGAACTCAAACCACACTGTTACACTCACTGTTGGTCATGTGGGATTGGTCTCCCTTAACCACCAGGCCATGGACAGGCCCAAAGGGAATGAGGATTTTAATTAAGGAGTAGTAAAATAGACAAGATAAATTTGTACAAAGACAAACAAATGAACAAAATGAAAAGCAAACAGTAGATGCCATTTGTTCTTTAATCAGAAGTCTACTTGCGTCTAGACTTGCAGGTCTTATTCAAGACCCTGTGTTAGACTGAGCCTGATTCTTCACCCTGCTCGGTCTCCTCACCCTCTGCCACGTGACTCTACAACCTCCATTTGTAGAGGTCCCTCCCCATACCTTTAATGTTGGGCTCAGCCAAGTCGTACACACTGTGACCAGAGGATTATTAGTGGAAGTAACACACATTCAGGGCACCTACAGGCACATGAGACAAAATAAATCATCATCATCTCATGCCTTTGCGTTTTGTTTATTCACACGGTGGTAGTTGGTTGATGTAACCATCTCACCCATGGTCCCTTGAAGACAGGCCCTGGGGCTCTCACATGCACCCTTTTGGAGACTCGGACCCTGTCCACTTCACCTTGGGCTTTACTAGCAGTCGAAGACTCTGCCCAACTGTTGTGGCTCTGACCTGGGTTTGATGCCCGTTGGAGGGATCTCCCTGCTCATATCTGTTGCTTGTTTTCACATCTCTGGGTCCACCCTCTAGATATGTTCTTCACAGCAGTGGCAGCTCCTTCTTGGTTCTGCGGCTTCATATGTTATAAGGAAGTACTCTACCCAGTACAGCCAGGACCCTGAGTTTGAGCTCTCTGGGGTCAGGGCTGCCAGCTCCTTGCCCTACTCTTACCCAAGTGAAACACAGATAGAAGCCAGGCCATCATGAGGAGCCCAGCTCTGACATGCAGCTGCAATAACCAATGCAGTAAGAGTGTAGGCCAAAAGCTTTCTCTGGGGTAGGATAAATCTAGTTCAGATAAGTGACAGAGTTTTCAAAGAAGTATCTATCAAGATCAAGACACCAAAAGGCTGAACTTTTTTTTCATTGCCGAAGGGCTTGTGCACTTGAGAGACAGGAGGAGATTGAGAGAGAAAGCACTCCTAATGGGGGTGGTCACACTGCAATCCTTTTTCCTCCACTTTTCCATCCTGCCTAGATTTTGGGCATGCACGCACACTTGCCTGGTTTGTTTCTCACGCTGTCAGGACAGGGACTAGAACTGCAGTCAGCCGTGTGAGATCCAGGTCTTTTAACCACTCGGTTACCAGGCTAGCTCAGACCCAATTTTTCATTCTTTCCCCCCAAAGAACATTAGAACATAAAATAACTCTTGTTAAAAAACTCGAATTCTCACGTGTCCCTTCTTTGCTGCTTCACACGGCAGGCTTTTTCTCAGAGGTGCCCCAGTAGACATACACATGGAGGATGGGGGCACAGTGTTCGAGGTGAGAACAGCATGCAGCCTGCACCACACCCACCCCGGAATTCACTTTAATCTC
>NW_006160131.1:2598345-2613461 GCF_000334495.1 Tupaia belangeri chinensis
TCTGGCCCCAATTCTCAGTATTAGCACAGTGTTTCCAACCCTCACTCTCAGTTACCCACTAGTTTCCAGGCTCTTCCTCCTTCCTTGAAATCCAAACAGCCTGCCAATCAGAAGACACTTAGATTCTTTCTCTTTGAGGTTCCCCCATGCCATTTGTCCAGGTCTATCCTATTTAAAAATCTCCTGAGTCTCCTTTTTGTCTTCAGATTAAAGTAAAAACTCCCAGCAAGGCATTCAAAGACCTTTGCAGCCTGCAACCAATTTGCTCTCTGCCCTTCTGACTCCCACCCCTCACACACTGCACACTGGCTACTTCTCCATCTCCCTAATGCTTCTTGGCCCCTGAAGATCCTTGAGCCCTTGCAATGTCGGAGGTGCATGCTCAAGCATTTGCTCTAGTGTTTGTGCAGACAGCCTGGCTCTTGATCTAAAGGACAGCAGCTTCACAGGGTGACCTAGAACACAGATTTTGGAGCTGGGCTGACCTGGGTTCAAGATCTGCCTGTGCTTCTCGTTGCGCATATGACACGAGATAAGGATTTAAGTTTCTTCATGTGCAAAACCCTGGTCCAATGCAGGTTCGGCCTTTCTTTTCCGTGTGATAACCCAGAAGTCCAGGCTGCATCCATTTCTTGTGCCTTGACATGGCTTCAAGACTCCGTAATATCAAGCAGCCAGCAAGTTTGCAGAGGAGGAAGGTTCTAGGTTAGGAAGTTATGCCCTTTGTTTTAAGAGGCACCTCTTCCTCTATTTAAGTTTGGTTTCGTGTCCAGTACGGTGGAGACCACTACGGACTCCAATGGTCTTCCTGGTCTTGGCTTTGCTGAATAAATTCCTCTCTACCCACCAAGCTTTGTGGCAGGTAGTTCATACCTGACTGCAGGCCCTGAACGAGCATCCCTGCCCATTCTGGCATCAGATGAGTTGAGGATCAGGAAAACATATGCAGGAGGCATCCACAGAGGGTTGTAATGGGTCTGGTTGCCCTACGCCGACCACGGGTGGCACGAGAGAAAGGCTTGCTTACTGTCCTTTGTGCACAGCAATGGGAGCTTGGGTAAACTTTCAGTAAAGCAATTTACTGAGACTTCAGAAGTTGTTAAACTGGCTTTAAAACCATAATTTTGCAAGGCTGCCTTTTTCTTACCCTTGGAGATGCTTCTGCCATGTACCTCTCTGCCATGTGCTGCTGTGAGCTCTTCCGTAGGTCCTGAGTTTCTGTTCCCCATTGGACATGAGATGAAAACAGCCCAGCCCTTCCTCACTGTGTTTTTGTGAGGCTTGTGAAAGAAAGCATGTGTAGGAGTGCTCAGGAGGCCGAAGGCGGGTCGTACGTATACCTAGAATTTACTCCCCTAGATCAGCTGACTCGATTTTCATTATTTCAGCAGCAAGTCTTTGTCAAATGAACACCCTCTGTGACTTCCCTTTCCTCGTTCCAACCCATTTTCTTTAAAATCTGTTTTTCCTTTTCAGGAGAGAGAGGCAGGTGGCACGCTGTGTAAACCGTGAATGAGATTATGAAAATATCTGCAAATCTTGTGCAGTCTCCAAATATTCCAATGTAAATATTTGCTGGAAGCCAGTCCAACTTCCCATTCAAAGAAGAAGACAGCAGGTGAGCTTCAAGTTATGTGGGAGCAAATCACCTGAGATCTGTCTCTGTGTAGGGGACTCAGTGAGTGACATTCAACCTAGCAGTTCTCAGTGTAGAGCTTGACCCAGCTCCCTTTGTACAGCAAAAGGAATCCATGGCTGAGTCACGGGTCTTTCCCTCTCATTATCACAGTCAGGCCAGGCCTCCTTACATCTGCACATGCTGCTATTCAACAGGACTACCGTTTCCCATGCTGCCAAATCATGTGGTGATTCCTTATTCATCTTCCAAGAGAGATGAGACTAAAAGAGCTTTTCTGGAATGCTTTCCCTTGCTGCCTTGTCCCCACATTTCCTACTTTGTCTTCCTCTGCCCATCATCATCATCACCGTAATTATAATCACTATAATCAATACCACCATCACTATCAATACCATCATTATTATTATCACCATCATCACCAACACTACCACTATCACCATCACCAACACCATCACCATCATCACCATCACCACCACTATCACCCTCACCACCACCATCATTATCATCACCATCACCACCACCATTTTCTTTAAAATCTGTTTTTCCTTTTCAGGAGAGAGAGGCAGGTGGCACGCTGTGTAAACCGTGAATGAGATTATGAAAATATCTGCAAATCTTGTGCAGTCTCCAAATATTCCAATGTAAATATTTGCTGGAAGCCAGTCCAACTTCCCATTCAAAGAAGAAGACAGCAGGTGAGCTTCAAGTTATGTGGGAGCAAATCACCTGAGATCTGTCTCTGTGTAGGGGACTCAGTGAGTGACATTCAACCTAGCAGTTCTCAGTGTAGAGCTTGACCCAGCTCCCTTTGTACAGCAAAAGGAATCCATGGCTGAGTCACGGGTCTTTCCCTCTCATTATCACAGTCAGGCCAGGCCTCCTTACATCTGCACATGCTGCTATTCAACAGGACTACCGTTTCCCATGCTGCCAAATCATGTGGTGATTCCTTATTCATCTTCCAAGAGAGATGAGACTAAAAGAGCTTTTCTGGAATGCTTTCCCTTGCTGCCTTGTCCCCACATTTCCTACTTTGTCTTCCTCTGCCCATCATCATCATCACCGTAATTATAATCACTATAATCAATACCACCATCACTATCAATACCATCATTATTATTATCACCATCATCACCAACACTACCACTATCACCATCACCAACACCATCACCATTATCATCACCATCATCACCATCACCACCACCACCACCATCATTATCATCACCATCATCACCATCACTACCACTATCACCATCACCACCACCATCATTATCATCACCATCATCACCATCACTACCACTATCACCCTCACCACCACCATCATTATCATCACCATCATCACCATCACCACCACTATCACCCTCACCATCAAGACCATCATTATTATCATCATCATGATCACTACCACCATCATGATCAACATCATCATCACTATCACTTACATTTACTGAGAGCTTAATATCAATCAGGCATTGCTTAAATACTTAATGTTAAATGCTCATAACAATCCCATGAGGAAGCCGAGGCCAGTGAGATGAGGTGACAGCCAAAGTTCCATTGCTATGTATGGCAGAGTGGCTAAGCAAGCCCAGCCATCTGTGAAGAGTGTGCTCTGGGTTGTCACCATATACCTTCCCTCTCACACTCATCTGCTTCCCCATTAGACCATTAGGTTCCTAAGAGTCAGAGCTGTGCCTCTTTGGCCCTTGTGCTCCTGGCTCCTACCATGACCCCATGACAGAGCAGGCACACAGCAATTTTCCCTGAATAAAGCATAAATAATAGTATAAGTGAGTGTGAGTTCCTCTAAAGCCACTTGGAATAGAACCCAGTATATAGATGTGGTTCCCTCAATATTTATTAAAAGAATAACAACAATATTAAAATAAGTAGAATCCTTCAAATATGGGTCCCTTTTACTTATGCCTCACTGCTCCTTCTGGTCACCATGGCAGACTCAGTCCCATGTCAGCATTTTTCCTGGCCATCACACCCCAATGCTACCTGGTGATGTCCAGAGAAGGAGTAATCCAGGAACTCGGCTGTACCTCTAGGGTGTCCAATGTGCCCTCCTCTCTCCCAGTAAGTATGCCACTAATAAGTTTGGGACCTGGTGTGTCTGAGGCAATCCCGAGAAAACTCCCTCACCCCCTTTCATTCTGTTGTTTCCAGGATGAGCTCCTGGAGCTCAGTCCATGACCTGGCTACCAGAGTAGCTATTGAGAGCTATTAGGTCCAGACTCTACGCTGGGTGCTTGCTTTCCCTGCATTGCCTCCCCATGCGTTGCTGTCATCACCATCACCACCACTCTCAGCACACTGTCTGTAGCCAGGGTGCTTTCTCCGCATTTTATGAGAAATCCTAGGCTCAAGAGATTACATGACTCATCCAACCTCATACATCTGGTGAGGGGAGGAATCAAGACTCTGACCCAGGAACCAGCAGTTAGCGTAATGGCTATGTCGCTGGACTCCCACGTAGTCGACCGCGGTTCACGTCCCGGACCTGGTGGCTTAAAACTCACGCCGGAAATGTGTGCGTGCGTGCCCAAGATCCCGAGAGGAGAATGGAGGAGAAGGGATTGCGGCGTGACCATCGCCCCTGGGGGGTAATTTCTCGCTTTCTGTCTCTATGTCTCTCTCTGTCTGCCTGGCAAGCGCACTCGCCCTATGGCGAAACCCCTCAAAAAAAAAAAAAAAAAAAAAGACTCTGACAGGCCTTTCCAATTCCAAAATTCAGGGTCTTTATATTATCTCAGAGTCCCTCCTTCCCTTCTGTAGGTTGATGCAGGACTTTGATGCCCATTTAACTCTTACCAGTCTCCTGGGGTTGCCCAGTGCTCCAGGTCCACTAGCTATATATGGACACGTCTCCAGGGAGTGGACATCCTATCTGGCCCACACTGAGAGCAGGTCCTGGGCAACCCTGCTGAGTCCCTAGAGAGTGGACATCCTATCTGGCCCACACTGACTGCAGCTCCTGGGCAACCCTGCTGAGTCCCTATTGCAAGACTGCCAGCTGAAGGGAGGCTGTCTCTGCGTGCTGTGCCCTGGAAGCCAGACTCTCCCTGCTCCATCATTTTCTGCCATCCCCAGAGCCAGGCCAGCAGCTGCCCCAGCTCCCGTATTCTGCCACCCCCAGTCAGTCAAAGTAACACCAAACTCTGCTACAAAAGCAACCCCTTCAGAGCTCACATCTTGCCCTTTGCAGAAGCAGCCAGAGGAATCCCTGGCCAGAAACATGCTCTCCCCTAGCAATTTGAAAGAAGGCCTTCTGCAATTTATATCTTCAGCTCCTCTGAAGTAAATGAGAATGGATGGGCTCACTGAGCAGAAAATGCCAGAAGGCATTCCAGAGCTCAGAAACCCCAACACAGGTCTTCTGTGAGGGGACCGAACAGACAGGCAGTGCTGGGAGGAAATTCTTGCCCCGTAACAGCCTGTATAGGCTCAAAGGGTTATTTATAAATGCTAGAGTATTTCTTTTCAAGGCAGCTGCGAGAGTAAATCAGAACAGAGCAACAGTTCAGGAAGTCATGTAAATATTCTAATTGTCTTATCTCAGCTTGCCACTTGTGGCTCTGTGCCCTTCGTCAACATTCAGGAACAGTTGTTGAGCACCTACTATGTGCTATGCACAATGTAAGGCACCAGGAATATAATGGTGAATGCAAATCTTTGTTATCATGGTGCTTATGGTCTAGTAGTTGGGGAGGTCGATAATAACTCATTCATCAAAGAAACAGTGAACAAAAATGTACAAATAGAGATTGGAATACTGAGAGGGCAACAACACAGGAAAGAATGAAGGTATGAGATAAATTAACAGGAAGAGGACCGTCGCTGGGGACAGTGGTGAGAAAATGACACTCTGAGGTTTCAAAGAAGACAAAAGGATGCAGAGCCAGCTATAGGAAGAACAGGATGGAGAGTATTCCATGGACAAAGGCCCAGTGGAAGCAGGAGCTTGGTATAACCAAGAGAAAGAAGGCGGCTGGAAAAGAGTGTCAGAGAGGAAAAGGCAGCCATGAGCGATGGTGACAAGTCAGGTAGGGAATAACCAGGTGTCCATGAAAGCCCTTTGGATTTTCATCATATAATTAATTAAAAGTGTGTGTGTGTGTGTGTGTGTGTGTGTGTGCATGTGTGCATGTGCATGTGCATGCATGTGGGTGTGTATGTGTGGGTGTGTATTTTATTTGGTTTATTTTTGCATAGAAAAATACATCATGACTTTCCTGACAACACAATACATATGGATATATAAAACAACTCCATTTCCTGGTAGATAGAAGGAGAATGAGAGTGAAATCTGGGTGGGAGGCTGCTTAGGAGGCTACTGTGGTCACTCAGGCAATGACATTTAGGTGTGAGAGAATATCAGTAAAAATGGAGAAATGTGAGTGTTTTCTAGAGAAACTTAGGATGCAGAAGAAATGAGTTTCAGTGATGGATAAGTTCTAGGAGCTAAACAAGAGGACGAAGTCTACAATAACACAACTGGGTGAATGTGATGCTATTTCCTAAGAGGGAGGATGCTTTCTCTCTCTCTCTCTCTCTCTCTCTCTCTCTCTCTCTCTCCGGGGAGTGCACATGCCTGATAGCAAATTTTTTTAAAGTTAAAAAGAAAAGTAACAACAGTAACAGTAGCTAAGATTGTGAGTTCTTGCTAGTGTTGAATCATTCAGTGTTCATCGCGGTCCCCTAGCGATGGGCTCCTCAACCACAGCACTATTGACAACTTGGACTGGATAATCTTGTTGGGAGGGGTTGCCCTGTCCATTGTAAAACACTTTCCAGATTTCTGGCCTCTACTCACTAAAATACCAGCCACAACAATCCACCGGTTGTGACAACCAAATATATCTCCAGATATTTCCAAATGTCCCGTGTGGGGCAGAGTCACCTCAGGCTGAGACCGTCGTTCTCACACATCCTACTCTAAAGCACCGTCATCGCTGTGTTATAGTGGAGAGGAGACTGTGCCATGAGGAGGTTAAATGAATTGACCAAGGTCATACAGACAACTAGTCCTTAGAAGACGACCAGTGCCAGGGGTTTCAGGGTCTCTCTAAAAACAGACAGGGGCCTGGATCTGAGAGCTGAACAGTCTGGCCTGAAGTTAGACAGAGTCGGTGGCCAGGGAGAGTCAGGTCAGGGGACCAGACACTGAAGGTCAAGCTCTGAGAGTAAAGACCCTTTGCAGAAGTGGGAGGTTGGTGGGTGCTGGGGGCAGATAGGGTAACATAGAGCTGGGACCACTCTACCACTCACTCACCCATTATGAATTGCCTACAATGACAGAATCTGTTTTCACGGTCCAGGTCTCAGGGTGGAGCCAGGGCAGGCTCCTCCTGCCAGTCCAAGAATGAGCTATAGACAGAATGCAAAGACTAGAAGCATTAAATCATAATTATATGTACATGTATGTATATATATTAGATAGAGAGATTTTTGCTCTAGGGTATGTGCACTCGCCAGAGAGATGGAGAAACAGAGAGCAAGAATTCAGCACTTCCCCCCACTCCCTGGCCAGGGGATGGCCATTCCACAATCCCTTCTCTATTCTTCTCTTCAGATTTTGGGCACATACACATGTGTATCCAGTATGAGTTTCAAGCTGCCAGGTCTGGGACTTGAACCACAGCTGACCATGTGGGAGTCTAGCACCTTAACCTCTATGCCACCTGCTGGCCCCATAATTATATCTAATATTATGGACACTTACGTGTGCAGCATTTTACATGTGTCATGCGTTCAGTCCTCATGACAATGCTAACCTTGCTCCTAGCTGACAGATGAGGAAACTGGGGCACAAAGAGGTGAAGCTACTTCCCTAAGTTAGAGATCTAGATAAGCAATGGACATGGGGCGCAAACCCAGGTTTTCAGACTCCAGGAGATAGACGCAAGCTGAAAGGAGATCATCACCAAGTTGATAGGCAGAGGGATCATAGTCTCTTTTCTCCTCCCCTTCTTTCGTTCTTCTCTTCCTCTTCCCTCCTCCTCCTCCTATTATTATTATTAATATTGGGTCATTGGAAGAGTCATGACTGTGCAAAAATGCATCATGACTTTTCTGACAACCAATAATAAAATCCTCAGGTTGACAAGGAAGAGACCTAGATTGGAACACAAAGAAAGAGTAAAAGCAAATGGCTTCCAAAGGAGAGGAGCTCCCAGCACGTTGGTGAACTATGAGTTGACTTTACCACCACTCCTTTTCTTCAGCAGGGAGATTCATCATCTCTAACTCACAAGTCATCCATTTCAAAGTTCTTAGTACACTGTGAAGTGGGAGGCAAAGATGAGTTCCTACTTGTATTGATTTGATCATAGCCTGCTGTGGTCATGCGCAAGTTCACCCATAGGGGGATAACCAAGCTGCAATTGCTTCTCCTCCATTCTACTCTCAGGATTTGGGGCACACATGCATGTACATCCAGCATGATTTTCAAGCCACTGGGCATGAGACTCGAACCACAGCTGACCGTCTGGGAGTCAAGCCCCTTAACCACCACACAACCTACTGGCTCCCTTAGGCCGTTTCTAATCTATAGTTCCCACTCCATGTGATGTTGGCTACTCAAGGACTATGGGACATGCTGTGCCCCATGCCCCACGCTTCAAACAAAAAATGACACTGAGTTTTCCTTTTGCTATGGATTCTTTGACACTTTGGGAATCTGTTGCTTCCACACATCCCATAGACACACATAGGCTGTGAGGCATAGGAGACACAGAGCTGGGCCCCTTTTGGGGACACACTAACATCCTGGTTCTTTTGCTTCCCCTCCAAGCTTTTCTTCCTGAGTGGGAGAATCTTTATCTACTGTGGGAACATGAAAAAAAAGTCTGACTAGTCATTTAACTTTTCAGAACTATGGTCCGTCTATGACAGGAGTTGGTAAATATTTTCTCTGCAAGGGCAGGGAGTAAACATCTTTAGCTCTGTGGGCCATATGGTCTCCATCATGGCTGCTGAATTCTGCCATGAAAGCAGACATAGAACACGTAAACGCGTAAGCATGACTCTGTGCCAACAAGACTTTATTTACAAAAACGAGTCATAGGCCAAATTTGGCCTTCAGATTTGGGTAAGATTGACTGACTGCCTAGACTGTATTATAAATATAATCCAAGTTATTGAGTGTTTGGGCTTTAAAGCTTAAGACAGGTTCTTGAAAAAAAAAATTAAATAAGTAAATATGTAGGACTTTTCTCCCATGCTGAGCTACATCAGTCCCTCCCGTGACAGGTTGTTTCCATATGTAGGTAGCATACGAGGCCCTAGTTTAGAACTGCTCTGCTGCACCGTGAAGCCTGTGGACACATAGTCGGACAGGACTTTGGTTGTCACAATGACTGGGGACATAGGTGTTGTTAGCTTGCAGTGGTCAGATGCCAGGGAGACTGAGACTAACAAAACCAGGCTGTTACAAGCCCTGGGCAGTGGCCGATGTAAGTGAACTCTAACAGACAGGTTGGGTAGACTGCTAGCCTCCCTCCAGAAGGCAAGACCTTTTAGGTTGAATTAGGAAGTACCACCAACCTCCGTTGATCAGATTAGGTAACTCCCTACTCTAAACTAGGTTTCCGAAGCTAATGCCAGTAGGGACCTGAGGTCGCAGTTCCACTGCTATCTGGATGGGGAAGGGGAGGAAGACAGTAGGAACCAACCAAGGGGAACACACTGTGACGTAGCAAAGCAAGCGGTCCCATGGCAGCGTCAACCCCAGCGGTGTAGCCATGCCCCGCCCCCTCATAGCCAGCCCTGGGGCAGACCTGCACTGGCCCGCTGGTCTCGCTCTCCTCTTGGGTCTTCTCGGGATGATGGAGGGCATCCCCTCTGACCCCCAGTCCGCTCTGCCAAGTACAACCCTGCGGCTCTTTGCTCTGTGTCCACTTCTTCTCAGCTGAGGGCACTTTTTTCCCATGACTGCAAGAATTTTCAGTCCAAATCCATTAGCTGTCAACGCTGCAGTGGGAAAACAAACCTCCTCATTCTAATCCGTGTTTTCCTGGAGACTTATTCTGACTATAACATGATTTATTAGTAAAACTCTTGCACTCTCCACCCAGCTGACATTGTCCAGTGGAAACAGGAGGCAGGGAGAGGCCGAGAGCACTCGCCAGGCCCACTCCTCACACTGAAGCTGAACGTTCACCTGTCAAGGCAGTGCCTCCCCTGGCCCCACACACACCTACATTGTATGCAGCTACCAGCTTGGCTGCAGGCTGTTTCTGTGTGGCCCTCCTGCCCTCCTGCCGTAGGTCTGCCTCCCAGGCCCTCTGGGCTGGGATCAGTGTGGGCAGTTACGACCTCATGCTGAAGAATCAGTGGCTACTGAGGAGGCTGATAGAGAAGCAGTTCCTTACCGTGCAGCAAGTGGAATGAGAGCGACGGAAAGAAAATTCTGGGAGGACCCACGGACAGAAGTTGCCCAGCATGGAGATAGTCTAAGGCTTTATAGAAAAAGCAAAATACTGTTATGTGAGACAAAATACCATTTATTCATAGCTAGAAAGTGAAAGTGGGTTTGTAATAAAAAGCAACCATCCAAGGTGGTAATTCTTGAGTTTTGAATGTTAGAAGTTAGGTGGGAAGACCGTGGCTGGGGCCAACTCAGAGAGGGTGTTTTGGGACGCGTGTGGTATGAGCCAAGGCAGAGAGCAAGAAAGAGGGTGGGGCTTGGAGAGCGAGTAGTAGGTGGACACGCTGTCACTGCTGGGCTGTGCTTGCAGAGAAGACAATGGTGGGCGATGAGGCTGGGATGGGGTAGGGGGAAGACAGCACAGGCCTCCTAAGCCCTACTCAAGACTGCAGGGCACGGGCAATGGCTCAGTGACTGCACAACTGGGTCACGTGGGGAAGGTCCTGGGTTCATGTCCTCAGACCCGCCTGAGTGCGCTGGGCACGTGCACGTGTACCTGTGACTGGGGCCAGCTGAGACGAGGTGGTTCCTGCTGCAAAGACCCCTGGGCAGGGTCCCAGTCTCTCTCCTCTCTCAAATGGAAGAAATAACTATTTTTTAAAAAAGCATGTACCCTGCATGCCATGAATGGTGGAGAATCATGAAATGGTTGAGGACAACAGTTCTCAGCTGGAGCCCATCTCTCCTCCACTCTGTGGGAACATTTGGCAGTGTCTGGAGACATTTGGTTGCCACAGTTAGGGAGGGGGTGTTACTGGCATCTCCAGGAGGGTGGATAGAGACCATAGATGTTGTTACACTTCCTATGGTGAAAAGGACACGCCCGCTGGTCCCTCTGTGGAACAGAATTTTCTGGCCCAAAATGTGCATAGCGCTGAGTCTCAGAACCTGGTTTAGGGTAGGGGGTCACCCGTGAGATCAGTGGTACCTCCTAACTCAGCCCGAAGCACCTGACTCCAGGGGAGAACAGCCTTACCGGACCTGTTCATAGAATCAGAGTTTGTCTGTCACCTACTGCCCCTAGAGGGGATAGACATGGGTGTCTCACAAACCTGAGTTGAAAGTTTAGCTCTGCTTGGTCACTAGGGTCACCTGGAGTGGGAAACTTACCACCTTCCTAATGCAGAGCCTCCCACAATTAGGTAAGGGTGGACACAGCTACCCCACAGAGCATTCCAGAGGTGGAAACACACGGCTACATTTATTTTCCTTTTGTTTTATAAGCCAAGAGGCTCAATATCCATTTGGAATTTGACCTTAATACTGAAGGGCTGTGTGACTTGAATATCTGTGCATTCATGTTCATTTTAACCGTAAATTTGCACTCTAATTTAGAATATGGTCAACATAATTCAGTTTTAACTGCTGGTATTTTTTGAAATGAACTTTCTTTTAAAACTTTATTTACAAAAATAAAATGTATGCATTGAAGGTTCAGAGACGGATGAGTTCTGACAAAACACGTGCAGATGCCCCCATGTCCATCATCATAACAAGAAATAGAGCACCTCTAGGCCCTCGGCAAGGTCCCTGGTGCCCATTTGCTGCCAACCCTTGTCCCATCCCAGCCCCAGCCACCACTGATCTGCTTCCCGTCACAATGATTTTGCCTTACGGAGTCACATAGTATGTGCTCACTTTTTGTCCTCCCGCGTCTCCCTCTGCCACCTGCCTGACTTCATCTCCTCCTCTCTCCTCTTTACTCACTGCCCTCCATTCCTCTGGCTTCTTTCAGTTTCTCGAATAACCCAGGATTGCCTAAGAGACACCATTGCCCTCACCATAATCCTGCTGGCTCCAAACCAGCTGAGGACGACTGGCTGGCTGCCTAGGGTGTGCATTAACCTTCTGGAATCATTAAATCAAACTGATACTTGAATCCTAATCTCTAGTGAAGCATTTTATTTATTTTAATCCCCTAAGCACTTCAGCTCCACTTTTCCTCTGGGCCTGCCATTCTGGGAGAGCTCAGAACGCCCACCCTGATCCCTTCTGATTGAAATCCCCCAGAGGCTAAAGGGTGGGGAGTATTTCTAGTGATTTGTTCAACCATGTGGCAAGTCATTTTTAACCCTGTAGTGATTGCCCACAGCACTAACAGTAGGTGGAAAAATTAGTTCTCAGGCTTTGTTTAGATTTTGGACTTAATAGACCTCTTGAGTACCTCTGGTTCTGCAGTTAGCACGTTCACCTGTTCCCTAACTCAGCCCTCAGAATGACCCCATCAGCCAGGATGTCTTCATTTCTGGAGGAGAAATGAAGTATCTGCAAGATATGATATGCTGGGCCAGAAAATTCTATATGACAGTCTGCCTTTGTTTTTCGTTTTGAAATGTTTATCTTAGAAATTCCAAATGTGCCTTCTGGTTTGCAATAATGGCAAACTAGATTTATTTGGATCAACCCTACAAAAATACTACTTCTGTGCATGCTCAGTAATTGTTTTTATTTTCTGGAGGGTGTGTGCACTCATCAGAGAGAGACAGAGAGACCAAGAGAGAGGGGTAAGAGAAAGCATCCTCCTTGGGGAATGGCCATACTGCACGCCCCTCTCTCTGTGTCCCCCTCCTTGGGAATTTTGGGCATGCACATGTGACCAGTGCGCTTTTCAAGCTGCTGGGTCCAGGAGTCAAACCACAAGGTCGGCCATTAGGGATCTAGTACCATAACCACCGACCCACCCGTTTGGAATTCTAAAGTGAACAAAAATTAAAACATCACAAAATAAAATAAACTAGAAAATAAGAGAGACAGAGGCAAAGAGAGAAAATGAGTATTGATCACCAGCAGAACCCAGTCAAGAAAATGCCAAAGGATCTTTTTTTCAGGAAAAAATATGGCCCCAGATAGAAACTAAAGAACAAGTGAAATGTTATATGTATAGGTCAATGGAAATTAGTAATTCAGTGTTAACATTTAAAAGTTAGAATTAAGGGACCAGCAGTTAGCATAATGTCTATGTCACTGGACTCCCATGTAGTCGACCGTGGTTCGAATCCTGGACCTGGTGGCTTAAACTCACTCTGAGTGTGTGTGCGTGCGTGCCCAAGATCCCGAGAGGAGAATGGAGGAGAAGGGATTGCAGAGTGGCCATCCTCCCTGGGGGGTGATTTCTCGCTTTCTGTCTCTCAGTCTCTCTCTGTCTTTCTGGTGCGCACATGCACCCTATAGCAAAAAATCTCTCCAAAAAAAAAAAAAAAGTTAGAATTAAAATGGGATCAGCAGCTAGCATAATAGCTATTCACTAGACTCCCATGTAGTTGACCATGGTTCGAGTCCTAGACCTGGCAGCT
Source organism: Tupaia belangeri chinensis (assembly GCF_000334495.1). Taxonomy (NCBI): domain Eukaryota; kingdom Metazoa; phylum Chordata; class Mammalia; order Scandentia; family Tupaiidae; genus Tupaia; species Tupaia belangeri. The sequence continues at coordinate 2,611,712 of NW_006160131.1, forward strand.
TAAACTCATGCCAGGTGTGTGTGCGTGTGTGCCCAAGATCCCCAGAGGAGAATGAAGGAGAAGGGATTGTGGCATGGCCATCCCCCCTGGGGGATGATTCTTCGCTTTCGGTGTCGTTGGTGAGCACACATGCCCTATAAAAAAACCTCTAAAAAAAAAAAAAAGTTAGAATTAAAATATCAAACTATAATAGCATTTGTATCACGATAGAAGTAAATAGAAATGATGCTAATGTTAGAGAAAGAGTAAAGTTTCAATTACGTTCATGCTTCTTTTTCCTCCCCTGTGGACAAGGTGAGAACTGTAGTCACGTCCTCTGCGAGTTCCTCACAATGTAGTCCATGGACCCTTCCAGTTTTCCATTTTATTCTAGTTCAAAAGTCTATGAAATTAAGAGCTTTCTCCATTTTGAAATGGTCATTCCTCAAAATAATAAATCTTGGGAACCAGCAGTTAGCGTAATGGCTATGTCGCTGGACTCCCACGTAGTCGACCACGGTTCGTGTCCCGGACCCGGTGGCTTAAAACTCACGCCGGGCGCGTGTGCGTGCGTGCTCAAGATCCCGAGAGGAGAATGGAGGAGAAGGGATTGCGGCGTGACCATACCCCCTGGGGGGTGATTTCTCGTTTTCTGTCTCTATGTCTCTCTCTGTCTGTCTGGCGAGCGCACTCGCCCTACAGTGAAAATCTCTCAAAAAATATATATATCTCTTCATTTGTAAACAGTGTGAAATTACATTTGGTATGCCATATAAATACTAATCAAAAGAAAACCGTTACAGTTTCCAAATTTAGCAAATTAGGGCTGTTTGCTTGGATCTGGAGTATTGTTGTGTTCAAATCCTGTCTGTGGCAGTCACTAAGGAAGGGAATATCTTCAACCCCAAACTATGGTGCCTGCTTTTTGATGACACCATGCGAGAGAACACCGTCGCAGGTGTGGGAGTGACATCTATCATTGAGCCTTACGAAGTGCTGGGCACAGGGAGTGTACATTTCCTTGCCCTGGATTCCTTTATTGGGAACCGGTCTCACCTGCTCCATACTCAGCCTGCTCAGCCCAGGGTGCCGGCTCAGGCCCAGCCTGGCACTGGGCAGCCCGGTATTTCGTCCTCTGTCCTCACCTCACGGTGACTGGTTTGCAGGTAAGCAGTAACAACCCAGTAAGGCTGTCAGAAGTGAATGGTGTAAGTGATGCACACAGAAGCCAGTGCAAATGAGGGAGAATTGAAGACCAGGATTTAACCCCAGGATTTTAATACTGGACTTAACTCCAGGGTAACTCCTGGATCAAAGCCGGGCTGGTGTTCTGCAGGGTGAGAAGACTGGGAGAGCCCATGTCCTTGTAGCGTGGCTCAGTGGTTTTCATATTTAATCTACGAAGCTGCGGCTGGGGGGTGTCCCCGTCCGCCGGCCTCTTGCTTGGGATCATGCCTGCAGTCTCATCCCTGTCACTATGGAGCTGTGTTTCCTAGAGCCTGTGAAGGCCCCGTAGTTTGCAGGTCAGTCAAGATTCGGGGACTGGCAAGTAGCAAATAAAAGAGGGGGGAGGGAAAGGAGCAGGGACCGATGGCCGAGGGGAGCCTGGGACTCTCTGAGGTGTCTGTGTTAGTCTTTTCCAAGGACCTCCAGGGGAAGCACCCCAGGCCTGTCTGTAGGAGGTGATGTTTTTATCTGTGATGGCTGGCTCTGGGGAGACCTAGGCCTCCAGATCCTGTGACCACTTTCCACAGGAGGGCCCTGCAGGTGA
>NW_006160131.1:2613526-2616489 GCF_000334495.1 Tupaia belangeri chinensis
GGGGGGGGTGGGCCGAAACGAGGCCGTTGGTGGATTTCCCCACCGTGGGAGCCATGACGTCACCTACTTAACCATTTGAATTAAGTTCCCATTGACTGTAACAGAAGGCATCTTAATAATAGACTACACCTTATCATCTGATTTGTCTCCCACCATCAGACATGTAAGGTGGGTTTTTTTTGTCCCCATTTTAAAGACGAGAAGATTGGTCACTGTCCCAGTCTGTTTTCTCTGAAGACCGCAGGAGAGTAGAACTGGTAGTAACCAACTGGGTATGGCATCACCTGTAACGTAGAAGTATGTTGCATAAGGAGAATAAATACTTATGTTTTAGTATATAATTAAATAGTAATACTTTTAAAAAGTATTCCATTTTAAAAGAAGTTTATTTTAAAAGAGAATAAGGGCTGGCCACCTGCCCAAGTTACTTACCTGCTCTGATCCATAAAATGATAATAAACGAAGGGACACTCTTCTGATTATTGAATAAGGTGATCTATGGAAAGCGTCTGGCATTTGGTTACCTCTGCCTATTGGCCTTCACAGAACTGCTCTCCATCCTCAGCCCGTCTCAGATAATGACATCGCCATCCGTCTACCCACGCCGGAGCCCTGGTTCACACCTGCCCCTCACGCAGGCCAGCAGTGCTACATCTCCCTCAGAGAAATGCACCACTTAAATATTACAGTGACTGTCACAGTCCCTCTGCCCCTACCCCTGCTGCCCTCTTCCTCTTCCAGTCCATCCTCCCAAAGGACAGAGTCTCGGACAGCCTCCACTTCTGCATCATCAGGGCCAGACTCTGAGTGAGGCATCCGGTTCCTCCATAATCCAGTCACCCCCACACCCTGCCCCACCACATCCCATGAACAGGTCTCGCTGCTCTTTCAGAAAAGTGCTTCTGGGCTGCACGCAGCTGTTTCATCTCTCTGTAATGCCCTTCTCCACTTTCTCCTCTCTCTTTCCAGGTACCCATCTGTGCTTCGAAGGTCATCTACTCTGGAATGTCTTCCTCGCCTCCATGTACGCACCCCTCCACTCTTCCACCCACCCCTCCATCCATCCATCCCTTCACAAACACGCATCAAAGACCCGATACATCCTAGAACCTCCAACAGACCCTGGAAATACAAAGACCATCGCCTGGAACACGCACTGGCCTCTAGAGCGGTAGACCCCAAAAGAGAGGGATGACAGAGAGGTGTCTCCAGGGACACTTCAGCACCTCCATTTCTAGTTCATCTTTATCACATCTTTTTGTAAATATTCAACTGTGTATGCATGTTTTTAACATATAAAATAGATTAGTACCGTGGTACAAGCATACAGTGCACAAAGTAAAAAACAGACAAGGAAGGAAGTGCTTGTCTTGTTTGTTTAACTAGCCCTGCTGTGTGACAAAAAATATCTCATTAGCACTGGAAGGAAACTATAAATAGACTCCAGGAGACTGGTCACCCTTGCCAGAGTGACAGACCTGAGTACGTTTTCCTATTAAGTCATGTATAAGACCAGTTATGAGTATAGCACCAGAATTGGGAACTCAGGCTCTTGGGACCAGCAGATGGCATAACAGTTACGTCATTGGGCTCCCATGTAATCGACTGTGATTCAAGTCCTGGGCCCGGTGGCTTAAAACTCATGCCGGGTGCATGTGCGTGCATGCCAAAATCCCAAGAAGAGAATGGAGGAGAAGGGGTTGTGGCATGACCTGGGGGATGATTTCTCACTTTCTGTCTCTCTGTCTCTCTAGCAAGCACACACACCCTATAACAAAAACCTCTAAAAATAAAAAAAGAAAAGAAAAAAAGTACTCAGGCTCTGGATCATGTGTAGACAGAAGACAGAGTGTGTTCCAGGTTTGCCAATTACTGTCTGAGAGACCAAGACTCTAGCCTCCTGGGTCCTAGTATTGTAAGGTAGGGCTTGGTGCTATGCCGTTATCCCGATCAGCTGTGCAGGCTGAGACCGCTGTCTCCCTGGGCATTCTCCACCCAACGTGGATGTGCACAGAATGTGTACTGATGCAATCTTATCACTGGAGATGAATTTAGAAAAATTTTTCCCCAAGACAATGCCAAATGCCTCTTCAGCACATGGAAGGGAGCAACTCCGGTTAAAGCCCAGAGACGCATGTGGTGCAGGAAAGCCATTCCAGCTGGCTCAGGTGTTAATTACAAACTTCCAGCAACCGACAGCTCAAAAACCACAGTGAGGAGCAGAAATGGCACTGTTTGGGGCAATATTTTGACAGCTCTATTAGTAGACAATGATGTTCTTACCATCCACCAGCTGATCACCACTAGCATCGCCCAGCTCTGCCTTCAGTCCTGCAGGGACAGGGGAGCAGAGATGGGCAATGGTGCCTTTTTTTGTGAAAATCCCCAGTAAAGGGCCACTGGCTTTATCATAGTGTCACCTGTGCCTGCTGCTCACCGCTCTGTGGAAGTCCCACCTCCTTTCTCATTTCAATTTGCAAATCATTCAAGGGGCACCAAGTGGGGAGACAGCTGAAGAACCAGCTGGACCTCACAGCCTCACAGGTTCTAACTGTAAAGCAAAACGCCCAGGCTGGAAAATGCAACACTTGGAGACATCAAGACCAGGTGGGATGTGAACAACTTGGTTGGCCATGCTGTCTCTCATCAGTGCTGTGGTGTGTGGACGTGCTGCCGCCGAGCATAGGCTTCCAGATGAGCGCAGGGAGCCCTTGCGTGTTCACAGACGAGGACTCTCATAAGTGAATCACCATTTCCTGGGTCAGGGCGCCCTGCCCTAGCCTCCTAATCAGAGGGGTGTTTGTGGTGGGCTGAGTCAGACCTGGTCTTGCACCCCTTCCTAATAGGCATCAACCCACCTCTACTCAACAAAGTTAACGACAGCCTCCCAGTGTCTACGTGTAGTCATTTATCAATAAGAACGAGAAGGGACCTAGGGCAAGGAAGAAAGGAAGGAAGGAGGG
>NW_006160131.1:2616802-2633395 GCF_000334495.1 Tupaia belangeri chinensis
GGGGGGGGGAAGGTAGGGTGAAGATGTCTTTTATCAAGATGCACTTTGTCAAAGAGCATAAAAGCAGTATTCATGATGTCTTTATAACCAATAATCGATTTTAATATTCACCAGTGGCACTTCTTGGCAGGGTTGCTTTTACCATCTATACACATAAAATCCATCTTCAGAGCAACCCAGTGTGGCAGGCAAGAGTTACAACCTGGTGTTCAGGCAGCTGGGTTTTGCATCTCTAACTCACTGTTTACTGGCTGGAGCAAGTGAATCTGCTTCTCTGCACCTCCAGAATTATGGTGCTTAATTTGCAGTGCTGTTTGAGAAGAAAAGAAAATGAATGCCCTTTCTGGACTTAGTCCAGTGGTTGGCACATAGTAGGTGCATGATAGTGATTTCTGTAAGCAGAGCATCTATCAAAGGGACCCACTACTAACCAGGTCTTTGTGGATTGCTTTCAAAGGCATTGAACTCTGGGGACTGAGAGTCTATTGGGTGATGGAGCCTCCAGGCAGGGCATAGACAGGAAGGTGAGAGCATTGGAAACAGCCTCTCCAGCAAGGATCCCAACACTTCTACCTCGGGATCATAAAAGCATCAGTGAGCTGTCATATTCAATGGGGTGTGCACACATGAGTGAGAGCACCCGAGAAAACAACTGCTTGAACTTTTGGGAACTGCCAAAAGCTCATTTTGTGCTCATCTCAACAAGTCAGGATTCACCTGGCAAGTGACAGTTCTGGCTCTAATAAATTCACTTGCTTAGAAGCTGAGGGCTGTAGAAAGAGCTTTCAGGAGGAGGATAAAACTCAAACATGCAACTGTAATTCCTTTCTCTCTTGATGTGCCTCAAGGAGGACACCTTTTCTGCGTTGGAGGGCTGACTGACAAATTTCCCTCTGATACTTTTTTTTTCAGGTTTCTACCATAGGGTGCATGCACTCAGTTGAGAGAGAGAGAGAGACAGAGAAAGTGAAAGTGAGAATTTGCCTCGGGAGGGGCAGGGAGAGGGTTGGCCACGCCATCATCCCTTCTACTCCATTGTCCTCTGGGGATTTGGAGCACACATGCACTCACGCCTGTCGTGATTGTCAAGCCATCAGGCTCATGACTTGAACTGCAGTCAGCCATGTGGGAGTCCAGTGCTTTAACCACTACTCCACCTGCTGGTCCTGCTCCTGGTAGTTTTCATGTCTCCAATAATTCAGTCCATAGGAGCTACCTTTTCTTTATTGTCCCTGTTCTGTGAACTGGAGACAGAGCCACCATTAATGTGTAACATGGTCTCATTTGAAGACTTTCTCCATTTTTTGGTGGGAAAAACTCAATAATTCATTGAGTTAAAAATTTGATCATTTAAAAAGTGTATTTTCTAATTGACAAATAAAAATGTATATATTAATATTTATCATGCACAAAATGATGTTTCAATATATGTGTACATTATGGAATGGCTAAATCAAACTATTTAACAAATCCACCACCTCACAAATGCATCAGTTTTTGTGGTGAGACCATTTAAAGTCTACTGCCTTGGCAAGCGTTACGTCCATAGCACATTGCTATTACCAAGAGATGGACAAGAGATCTCTTTGGCTCATTCCTCCTACCCAGCTACCCAGCTGAGCTTCTGTGTCCTTTGATCAACATCTCACCTATCCCCTGCCCAGCCAAGCTCTCAAAACCACCTCTCTACTCTCCACTTCTGTGACTTCAGCCTTTTACAATTCCACAGACAAGTGAGAACACACAGTAGTTGTCTGTGCCAGACCTGTTTTACATAACACAATATCCTTCAGATTCATCCATGTTGTTGCAATGGACAGTTTTTCCTTTTTTATTATTTATTTATTTATTTTGGCCATAAGGCACACACACTTGCCAGAGAGAGAGAGAGCGATAGAGAGAAAGAAAGCAAGTGAGAAACCATCCCCCATGGAAGATGCTGTGCCACCATTCCTTCTCCTCCATTCTTCTCTCAGGATTTTTGACACACATGCACATGCACCCAGCATGATTTTCAAGCCACGGGGCCTGGGACTCAAACCATGGTCAGCCATATGGGAATCCAGTGCTTTAACCACCAGGCTACCTGCTGTCCTCACCTTCTTTTTCCAAGGATGAATACTGGTTCATTAAATATATATGCCATAGTTTATTTGTCAACTTTTTAAAATAATTATTTTATTTACTTTATTTTATTATTTATTTATTTGTTTATTTTAATTTGACCAGAGAGGGACAGAGTGAGAGAGAGAGAGAGGGAAAGTGGAAAAGCAAACTACCAGCTCTGGAACTCGAACCATGGTCAGCCATGTGGGAGTCCAGTACCCTTAACCACCATGCCACATGCCAGTCTTCATTTGTCCATTGTTAGTGGACACTTGGTTGGTCCCATAGTTTGGCCACTGTGAATCATACTGTAATAATGATAACAGCGCAAATATCTTTTCAACATTTTCCTCCAGATGTATTTAGTTCCTTATGGATGGGGGACTTGCTAATGCTTCCGGTTATAAACTGTGGTGAGACTGACAGGCTGGAAGGCTGCATCTTCCTGTTAACGAACCCCCCACACACACACATCTCACCAGTTCCAGCTGCCCCAGTGCCAGGAGACGAGGTATTTGGAGCCAGCTCTGGGTGGCTCTGCCTCCAACCAAAGCACAGTGAGGGCAGTGGGTATACAAAAGACAAACTAGGAAACTTTCTCCTCACATTCCTGGAAGGCCACACATCTTACTCTCCTCTGCTCTAAGGGACAGGTGTGCTCCCCATTCTAAGCGACTTGCCCAGTGTGAGACACAGCATTAGGGTCTAATCTCTCGTCCTTTTCCTCCAAACGTACCTTCTGACCCTGTTCCTACTGCGGTCCCACTTTCTTGCCTAGAAACATGTGGCCATCCTGCAGGGACCAGCTCAGAGGCCGCCTGGTTCTCCTCCCATTCCTTTGGGAAGGAGTAATCCCCTTCTCTGTACCCTCCTACCATTCATCCATCCCTCCACTCCAGGGAATCTTGGCAGGGGCAATAAGGCTCCCCCCCTCCATATACCCTGAGACAAGCCACTTGGGGTTGTCATGGTGACTGCCGTTTAGTGAGTGGGGGGCCAGAGTGCTAAGCCTCCTTCATTGCTACACTGGAGAATGGCAAAGCTGCAGTTTCCTGCAAATGCCACAGTGCTTTCTGGGAGAGCTGCCATGGCTACATGGAGTCCCAGTGGGTGGGTGCATAATAAATGGCCTTTTGGTAACTGAGAGTGAATGAAGGGGTGAGTGAGCATGCGGCCATTTTGTCACATGGTGCTCCTTCCTGAAAATTCTTCCAAGAGCTCAGGGCCAGGAAACACTTGTTTCTGCTGCTGTTAGAAGTTTCCTTTTCACTGGTGTCCTGTCTCTGCAGGAACCACCCACTACCATCAGCAGGGCCCCGAGGAGAACCATGCAGGAAAGGGCACTTACCAGACCCAGCTCACCTCCACCTTCTCCCTGTCTGCTGAGGCCCAGGAGTACACGGCTGCCCTCACCTGGGCTCCGGTGGGGTCCAGTCCTGCAGGGGCCATTCCACACTTGGCCTTTTCAGCCCTCTGCTCTCACTCTGCCTCTCTGGGACATAGTTCCTTAGACTAAGCTCTCTTTTTATCATCTTCTTTATCTGTCTCCAATGAAGATGCTTTGTGTTTATCAAAACCTCCATGAAGCTAACAGTGTCCTGGGTTCTATCAGCTGAGTAAGAAGAGCTGAATCCTCTGGTGCCTCTGCTATCTGAACGGCATCACGCTCATGCTTTGTGCTCGCTGGCTTGTTTAGCCCATGAGAGAGAAGCTATTTTACCGCATGTACATGCGGTAAAATATAGTACATACATTTTTTTCTTTTTCTTTTTTTTTTTTTTTGGAGAAGTTTTTGCTATAGGGCACATGCGCTCATCAGACAGAGAGAGAGAGAGAGAGAGACAGAAAGTGAGAAATCACGCCCCAGGGGGAATGGCCACTCTGCAACCCCTTCTCCTCTGTTCTCCTCTCGGGATCTTGGGCATGCACACACACGCACCAGGTGTGAGTTTAAGCCACCGGGTCCGGGACTCGAACCACGGTCGACTACATGGGAGTCCAGTGACATAGCCATTACGCTGACTGCTGGTTCCATAGTACATACATTTTTCATCTGCATCCAGGTCACAAGATCCAGGGAAGCAGTAAAGACCCTCTGTGCCCCCTCTCAACCTCTGTTCTGGGGCCTGGCACAGGTGTTCAATCTATAACTTCTGATGTATCAACTGGCTGATCAGCAAAATGAAACTCATCTCCTAAAGCAAATCATAGCACCTCTGCAGCAAAATGACTCAGGTCATAGAGATCTTCCCCCCACTTGAGTTTGGTTCCACTGAAGGCCAGGCCAGTCTGCAGGAGTTGGGTTCTTTGTATCACTGGACCGAGGTCAGCTGACATAGCCATGTCCTAGAGCTGAGTTGCGTGGCTCAGGGAGGTCTGGGAGCTAGTCTTGCTGGTACCCAACTTCTCTCTGCCTAGGTCTTGTCGCATCCCTCTGTAGTTTCCTTTTTCTCTCTCTGTTCCCTTGAGGAGTCTATGAGTCACCAGAAAGGAAGGAAAGAAGAAAGGATGGAAGGAAGGAGGGAGGAGAGAGAGGGGAGGTATGCAGTTTGGCGAGTTACAAGGAGCCACATACATTAGGTGCCAACACCTTGGTTGGTCATCGGGGGGCTGGACAGTGGCACTGTAGGGCAAGGCTGACTCCCGTGGAAGGTTTGGGATTTGCACCTGGAGACCTCCCTGAGTGTGCGTGGTATGTGTGTGTCCATGACCCGGGGCTGGCTGAAACTGGGGGTGGATCATGGCATTGAGATCCAGTTTGGGGTGTTCTTTGTTTTTCTCACTCATTGGGAGAAATAAATAAAAACTAAACTCTTTTGAAAAATAAGTATAGTTATGACTTGGGAATGAGGATCAAGAATCCTTGGAGCAAATGAGCATCAGGGAACTTCAGGAAAGAGACTTAAGAGCTCTAAGGGTCAGCGAGGGGGAAGGCAGACCTGCAGAGACCAGCGTACAGACCCAGACTTCTCTAAGGAGCCACCTCCTAGGCCACGGTTGCTCTCCTCTGGTATCTGCTCTTCGCTGAGACATGAGCCCACTGTTGCCATGGCTGGCCTACACGCTTCTTATACTTGGGGCGGATCTGCTCCAACAAATGCACTGCTAGCAGCTGAAAACTTAAAACAAAGGGTCTGCCCAGAAGAATTTTGTCTCCGCTCCCTTCCATTTTCTTTGAGACAATTTCACCCTCCGTCGTCCCGCATGGTTCCTGCATAAATTACTCGGCAAGACCGTCCTGCCGCTGGCATGCCTGCCTGACTGCCTCTGCTCAGGCTTTGGATCTGCCAGTTAAGCTTTAAGCATCTTGAAAACGTATTGTCTGGAATGAAACAACCAATTATGCTTTCAGGTTTTGTGGCATAATATCGCAGAAACCAGCAATTACAGAATCAGAGTGGCATCAAATGGGGTAGAAGGGAGTTAGCACAGATTATTCTTTAAATAGCAGTTACATGAACTCATAATAAATAGGTATTAAGTGTTAAATGTATGATAAGTAATTCTTGACAATGCAATTATCCAAACAGAAGAGGGAAAAGTGGCAAAGTGGCATTGTCAGCCTCTTTTGTGCACAGCCCGTGCAGCGAGGCTGAGCTGCCGGGTGAATTCATCTTTGTTCCAGCCTCCCGTGGAAGCAAAAATACAGATGTGGGTATCGAAAGGAATTCAGCTGGTTCCAAGAGATGGCAAGGTTTCAAAAGAGCCAAGTCCTTTTCCACTGGGGCAGAATGTGTTGACCAGAAAATTCTATGACAGCCAGCTCTGCTTGATGCATGGCCAGTTAACTCAACAAGTGCTGAGGGGGTTCCCGCTTTGAAATAATTCGCATGAGCATACCTCGCCTGATGCTTAGTAAGTAGCGGATGTGCAGACGATGTGATGTTTATCTGGGCCTTAGCAGAGGGACATAGTGGGAAGGCGATCCTCTGTGATGCTGAAACTACATGGGAAGGTTTTGAGGTAGTGTTCCAGGGTCTTCCTGAACTTGTAACCCCTGTGCAGGCTGGTGATCCTAGCAGGCTGAGATCAGGGGGCTGGACGGTGTGAAGAGCCTGTTGGGAATGCCCCTGCCTTTCATGGAAGAAATACATAAACTTGAAGAAGCAGGGCTGCTATGTAAAGTCACCCATGTTGTGCATGGCCCAGTTCCTGGGGGCAACATTCATATAGACTGATGTGAATAACTCCCCCATGGAGTGGAGTCAGCACGTGCTGGGACCCTGTTTTGAAGGCCCAGTAGAATGTCTATCAGTACTCCAGTTTGATAGTCACCCAAGAGAATCAAATTCAACTCAACAGTTTTTGGTAATGTAATTTAATAGTATCTTTTGGAAAATTACTTATATTTCTGAGTTTCTGATTTCCTAGAAATGAAATATGGATAAATATTAGTATCTACTTGAAGTGGTAGTTATAAAGATTAATGACATCACGTATTAATGAGTTTATGAATGAATTATGAGCTTATGTAGTTCATTAAACCTTCTCTTTTCTTCCTGGACCCTCAGTTAAGCTACATTTCTTTCTTTTTCTTTTCTTTTCTTTTCTTTTTTTTTTCAGAAAGTTGTTTTTTACTAGAGGGTGAGTTTTTTACTTGCTGGAGAAACAAAGAGTCAGAAAGTGAGAAATCACCCCCTGGGAGGATGGCCATGCCACAATCTCTTCTCCTCTAGTATCATCTAGGGATTTGGGGCACACACGCACATGGGCCCAGCATGAGTTTCAAGCCACTGGGTCTGGGACTCAAACTGTGGTGGACTACAGGGAGTCCAGCAATGTAACTGTTACACCATCTGCTGATCCCAAACTACATTTCTTAAATCCCTGACAGTTAAGTATGGCCATGGGACTGAGTTCAGGCCAATAGAACAAGGGTAAAATTGGGCTATATCATTTCCCAGCCTGGCCCAGAGGCACCAGCCAGAGGAGAACCCCAAAGTCCTAGGGGCGAGCCGTCCTTGATATTTGTCTTCCTCATTTCTTCCTTCATCCGTGTCTGTGTTTGAATGCTGCCTCTCCAGAGAGACTTTCGCTAAGGGTCCTCTCTTATCTGACTCACCAGCATCTTTTACTGCCTATCATCTTTACCTTGCTTCATTTTAAAATTTTTCTTCACAGCATTTGTTTCTACTTATGTAAGTAGCGGGTTGTCAGAGAAGTCCTGACATATTTTTCTGTTTTTCTATGCAAAAATGTGTCATGACTTTTCCAGCGACCCAATACCTGCCTCCCCCTCCCCCGTGCACATACAAACACACACGCATGCGTCTCTGTGAGTCTGTGTGCTGTCTTTCTCCCTCTCCGAAAGAAAGCTCCAGAGGGGCACGCGCTCTTCCAGACTCCGTGCCACAGCAAGCACAGTGCCTACACCACAGGCGCTCAGCGAATACCTGGTGAGTGAACATCCATCAACAAACAGCAGATGCAGGGTCCGCAGGTGGCAGAGTGTTAGAGTACTAGACTGCCACAAAGTTGATTGTGGTTCAAGTCCTGGACCTGGCGACTTGAAACTCATGCCAGAGATGTGTGTGTGTGCCCAAAATCCCAAGAGGAGATCAGAGGAGAAAGGCTTGCAGTGTGGTCATCCCCCGCAGGGATAATTTCTCCCTTACTGTCCCTCTGGAGTACGCACACACCCTATAGCAAAAAGCCCTAAAAGTAAATTTAAAACATAGTAGACAATGTTTTGTTAGTGTTGTTGTCATCATCCCATTCTGTATTGTGCTTTTCTCTCCAGAACCAAACTACCACTGCTCTCCTCATTTCTTATCATTCTGGGACATCTCTGGGATTCTGTCATCAGAGGAAATAAATCCTCTACAGATCCCTGCTACACTCTTGGCCTCTTCATTGAATTTTCTTCTCCAACTTCACCTTTAGTGGAGACTTGGCCCTCTCATTGAGCCGTCCTTTCCTAGCAACCCTGTGAATGGAGACTACTCACTCTCCTACACACCTATTTTATATGTGGGGAGTTGGCTGGGCATTTTGGCGCCCTCCCTTTTCACTTCTGGATTGTCTTCAACCTAACATGAAATTCTTGACCTTGCACAGCCTTTACCCATGGCCACTGGGGTGTTCTATGTACTACCCCTCTTTCTATTCCCTCACTGAAGATTGGAGTTTCTGGTTCCCATTCTGCCTTCGCTTTCCATTCCCAAGCCTTGCCTATTGGAGACTCCAACATCATATTGACACCGACTCATCCCAACACCTCGATTCCATTTCCTGTGTCCTCTTTGTGATGTTTACCTTCTCTCCTCTTCATCCACTCACTTCCATGGTGACTCTGTGGGTTCTGCATGATCTAGAGCTCTTCCACTGAGGAAACGTTAAACCTAGACATGGCAGTTTCTGAATACAATCTTGTCTTTCCAAGACTCTCAGTTGGTTTCTTCTACCATATCTGGTCTCAAGTCCCTTGACTTCTTGGTTTTCTCCTTCACATCCCTTTGTCCTGGTTCCTTCTCCCCTCAGTGTCTTGGGCCATAAATGTATGACTCTTCCATCCCTATCATCAATAGCCTCAATTCACTGAACCCACTGTTCTCCTGTCACACTTGCCAGCAAAGTCCCTGCTTTCTTTCTACTCCAGTGCCAGGCTGCTCCGACTGCATACTCTGGATGCTGAGCCAGAGGAAGAAATCTCACCACCTCACAGGTTGGCCCCTAAAATGTCAAGGTCTTTGGCTTCACCTGAGGTCTCAGCCCTTTCAGAAATGACTGTTTCCTGAATACACTCTCTCCCACTCTCTAGAACAGCTATTGCAAATTTCTCCACAATTTTCACCACTCCTATCCTACTACCTCCCACTCACTCTAGGTAAATAACCTCAGCTCCTACTGCACAGGGGGGAAAAAAAAAACATATGAGGCTCTAGAGAGAAATTTCTGAACATTTCTGATCCCAGACCTGCAAAGGTAGTTGTATACTCCCTTCCTCCTGCGATAATGAAGGGAATGCCTTCTTCCTTACTTGTTTGTGTCTGGTTTTCCCCCTCTCCTGCCTCCTTTGGTATTTTACCTGATTATTCTCTCTATCCTGCAACTTCTAATTCTCCCTTTTTTATTTACTCTGCAGTATTTGTGTTAAACCTTGGCTAACTCTGATTAAAAACAAAATCTCCCTCTACTTTTCAGTCTCTCGCCAGCCACAGCCTGGCTTCCAGATACTGCAAAGTTCTTGCACAAGGTACTTCCCTTCATGTCCTCATCCCTTACATCTCTCTCCTTTCTTAGCCCAACATCTGCACTTACCTCTGCGAACAGGCTGACCTCACCAAGGGGACCAACATCCTCCCTGGCCAACGGTTAAGCTCCATGGAAGCTCCTGTTCTTGACCTTTCTATTGTCAATGGTAATGACTTTGAAATCCTTCCCCCCTTGGCTTCCATGGCAATACACACTCCCAGTATTCCCCCAACCTCTCTGGCCACTCCATCTCATTCTCCTTCACAAGGACTATCTCGTAAGCATTGAGATTCTTTGGAATTCCATTCTGGCTATTCATTACTGTGGATTCAGTATTTTTTTCTTTCCCATCTGCACATTCATGTTGCTTCAATAACTTTTCCTATGCTGATAATTCCAAATTTGGGACTTTCAGCCTAACTCTCTCCTGAGTTTCAAACTGCCTTTTTAGAAGCCTACTGTGGGAATGGCTCTATGGTGCAGCAGAAATGCACTGCTCAAGAGAAGCCAGATCCCACGTGGTGACCACAGTTTCAACCCCAAGTGAGTCACCCTGGAGCATGCTGGGCATGCATTTGAGTGCCTAAGATCCAAGAGCAGGAGGGCTGGAGGAAGGGGATATGACATGACCAGACCTTACAGAGGGTGCGCTTCTCTCACTCTCCACCTTTCTGTCTCCTACACTCACGGGCATGCACACGCTCTACCTGAATAAAGGGAAAATGTAAAGCCCACTGGGTATCTTTGTCTGAATGTCCCACAGGTAAATAAATCCATTCTGAGTCTGTGCGTCTCTGGGTATGTCTGTATCAACCACACTCAGGTGCTTGAGCACTCACCTTCTCCCCTTCATCTCAGGACCCCTGCTCCATTTAACCTCGTCTCTTTGTACGTATTTTGCAAGTGCATCCTCTTCTCTTAAGCCCCAATGCTATGCCATCGACATCTCTCTCATACATTCCTACAATTCTTGCTATGGCCTAAGGGATTTTTCTAAAGTGTAAATCTGACCGTGTGAAGCCTCTGTGTAAGGTCCTTTGGTTGTTCCTGGTTGCTCTTAGAACCAAGTCCACACCTGTATCATGGCTCCTAAAACCTGCATTGTCCGGCCTCCAGACACTTTGCCCAGCCTGGCCCGTGCTTCTCACAGCTCATCTTTTGGTTAGGATCAGCACCCTATCTCTCCACATTTCTGATCCTAGTCCACAGGTCACTTCTTCCAGGAAGCCATCCCCATTTTCCCAGGCTAAATTAGGGGCCCATCCTCTGTGTCCTCACAGCTCTCACTGCTTTCCCTGCCCCACTACTGAGCACAGGGCATTGTAACACTCCTTATCACTGTCTCCTACAGCCAGCACTCCAATGTTCACACCAGCCTCCTCACACCAGCACAGACATGGCGCCCACAGGGCCCGGTAAACACTGAGCCTATGAATTAAACGTCAAGAGGCCCTCGATGTTGGAGAGACTGGACACCGTTATCTTGCTCTAGTGTTTTCCTTCAGCTCTGCTCCGCTAAGAGGCTCTGAAAACTGATGGGTTTACTCAAGCCAGCCTTGATCTTCACAGCACCAAAAATCTAGGCTGATTCAGCCAATCGTTTTATTAAGTAGACAAAACTTTGGAGCCATTTGAGACAGTCTATCTATTTTATAACACTTTGTGTAATTTTCTCCTAGTTTTTTTAGACGTTTTCGCTATAGGGCACGTGTGCTCACCAGAAAGACAAAGGGAGACAGAGAGATAGAAAGCAAGAAATCAACCCCCAGGGAGGATGACCACACCACAATCCCTTCTCCTCCATTCTCCTCTCAGGATCTTGGGCACGCACGCACACGCACACAGCATGGTTTAAGCCTCCGAGTCCAGGACTCGAACCTTGGTTGACTACATAGGAGTCCAGCAATGTAGTCATTACGCTAACTGCTGGTCTTATAATTTTCCCCTAATTTTAAATGCAACACATGCAAAGTAAGTTTGTAAACCCAGGGAAGCAAGAGCAGAATGAAATCACCCATAATGCTGCCACACGATGCTACCTGTTATTAAATCTCCGTGTGCATTCTTCCAGTCACTTTTTTATGTTCGCTGCTACTCGCTTTTCTTCTGTTACTAAAATAGGACCCATGGTCCACACTGTTTTGCAGTCTGCTTGTGTGCGTGCGTGTGTGTGTGTGTGTATGTGTGTATGTTTTCACTTAGTCGCGCTAAAGTGAACATTTTTCAATGTCAAAACATATTTTCCTCTTGGTTTACGGATTTAGTGAATGCCTTGCATTTTATCACAGAGTTGTACCACAGTTTACCAAATCCTCAACTAAAAGGGATTGAAACTTTGAGTTACTTTCATCTTTATTTATTTATTTTACTAGACAAACTTATTTATAACTTCAACTTTGCAAACGTCCACTTTTATTTGCTGAGACTAAATCATGGACATTATTTAGACGTTTGATACATATTCAGAAATTCTTCAATTTTTCCTCACCAGTAGGTATGTGTGGATGGGTTTATATCACTAAATGTGTGAGTGTGAGTGTGAGTGTGTGTGTGTGTGTGTGTGTGTTTGTCTCTTTAGCAATGCACAGTTATCATTACAATTTGTATCATTTATTACTAGAGAGATAAATTGACCTTATTAAAATATATTTATTGGGCACACCATCATTCTGTACATTTGACTGTTACAACCGCTTCAACTAGCTTTCACACTTAGGAGCAACTGAATGACCGATGTCCAGCCTGACCTCCCACCAGCATGAGTTCTACATGCAGCTCTTTCTACAACATGAAGAGGTCAATAGGGAGAACCAGTAGACCTCTGGAGAGGAAATTCATTCAGCAGACCTCTGTTGCATCTACCATGTCCCAGGCCCTATTCCAGGAACCAAGGCTATGGCAGTGAGCAGATAGCCATGGTCCTTGTTTGCTTGGATAGTCACACTCCAGTGGGGAGACAGACCATTACAAATTCAACAAGGGGCTGGCCATGTGGTCTAGGGATTAAGAGAGTCTCATCCTATATAGCTGACCAAAGTTTGCATCTTGGCCTCAGCACACATATGCATGTGTGCACTAAATTCCAATAGGGTGTTGAAAGAAGAGAGAAAGGATTGTGTTTGACCAAGCCCCAATGGAGGATGCTCCTTTCTCTCTTCCTTTCTCTCTCTCCCTCCTTTCCTCCCTCCCTCTCTCTCTCTCTCTCTCTCAATGCACATGCTCTCTGGGTAAATTTATGGAAAAATGTATATTATGAAAACACAATGAATGAATTTAAAATTTATTTTGCACCAAAATAATTTCAACCTTATTTCCACAAAATTTTACAGTTCCATCATAAAGAAAATAATTATTTCAGCAGTGATAAATAGAGTGAAGGAAAAATGATGAGATGTGGTGGAGACCAGAGATGGGTAGGAGAGGCACTTGAGAGAGGGCTTTCTGAGGAGACATTTTTTTTTTTGAGGGCTGTTTGCTATAGGGCACATGTGCTCTCCAGAAAGACAGAGAGAGACAGAGAGACAGAAAGCAAGAAATCACCCCCCAGGGGGATGGCTACACCATAGTCCCTTCTCCTCCATTCTTCTCTTGGGATCCTGGGCACGCATGCATATGCACCTGGTGTGAGTTTAAGCCACAAGATCTGGGACTCAAACTGTGGTCGACCACATGGGACTCCAGTGACATAGCCATTATGCCAACTGCTGGTCCCTCTGAGGAGACTTTTGAGCTAAACCTAGAATATCAAAGGTGTCAGATCTGGTGAGAGTGTGTTCTGGGAAAATGGAAGAGAAATTGCACAAACTTGGCACATCTGAGCATCAGAAAAGAGGCCAGGGTGTCTTAAAGACAGAGAGAGTGGGGACCAGCAGCTAGCATAATGGCTATGTCGCTGGACTCCCATATAGTTGACTGTGGTTCGAGTCCCGAACTTGGTGGCTTAAACTCACACGGGGCGTGTGTGCATGCATGCCCAAGATCCCAAGAGGAGAATTTAGAAGAAGGGATTGTGGCATGGCCATCCCCCCTGGGGGGTGATTTCTCTTTTTCTCTCTCTGTCTTCTTGGAGAGTGCACGTGGCCTATAGCAAAAACCTCTCCAAAAAAAAAGAAAAGGAAAAAATAAAAAAGACAGAAAGGGTGGTGGACAGAACATGGGGAAAAAAAAAAACAACCTAGGTCTAAGAGCTAGAAGGAGCCAGAACATTCACAGCTTGGGTCCATGGAGAGGAATTTTGAATACCTAATATGTACCAGAAGCATTCAAATTTCTTTAATTTTTTAAAGAATTATTTTATCTAACTTCATTTATTTATTTATTTATTTTCATAAGAGAGAGAAAGAAAGTGAGAAAGCAAGGCACCAGGTCTAGGACTTGAACTGTGGTCGGCCATGTGGGAGTCCAGCGCCCTTAACCACCAGCCCCAAGCTTTCAAATTTCTAAGTTTCAAATTTCTAACTTCATTTTTTGTTCACAAAATCCTGAGAGTTTAGTATTTATAGTGCCCCTTTAAGTAGTTCTTGGCACAGAGTAGGTGCACAGTCAATATTCGTCAAGGGAAAGAATTAAGAAATAAACTAAAGAAAGAAGGAATAAGCTGAAACACAAGCCCAGAGCTCTCTCCTTTCTGAAACCTGTGCTTTTGGCATTGCATGAGTTGATAAAATAGTAACCCAACTTTTGAAAGATTTCTTCAAGCTCACTGAAATTGCAAAAGTTTCTTCACTCAACTTGCTATGCTGACAGCAATAATTCAGAGAGAAAAGGAAGTCATAAAATCATAAGATTTGATAGACTTTGAGTTAAATACAGCACAGCACCCCAAAGCACTCATTTGGTTAATTGTGGGTGGAATTATTTGAACAAAACATCTTGCGCCTACAAGCAAGTGCAGGTGCAGGCGGAGAAGCTTGTAAAAAATCTTTTGCCAAATTTGGTCCTGAAAGTTCCCCCAGAAGTTGGCACCAGCTCCCTTTCCTCATGGTTCCTTTGGTCCCTCCTTTGATGGCAGAAACATTGTGACAGCTGTGAAGTTTTTTTGGCGAGTATATCCACTTAGGTGGATTTCTTGTCTCCTTTCCTCCCCAGCAGATGCTGAAAAACTAGCTGAATGAGTCCCTGTTTATTATTTGGGGGGTTTTACAGATAAACTCTCTGGTTCATAGATCAGTGACCAGAACTTCAGAAAAGTGTACTGTTCCTTCTCTAGTCCTTTTTCGTTTTGTTTTGCTTTGCGGAGGGGCGGTGGTTAGCACCTAGCACCGTGTTAGGGAGAGAAGATGGACATAATCGTTGCCCTCGCAGGCTTACAATGAATTATATAGGCAATTATTAAGCTACGATTACGATAAAGCCGTGAATAAGAAACAATGTAAGGAGAAACATGTAATGAGAGAAGCTAACTTCAGCATAAGGATCAGAGACGGCTTCCCTGGGAAAATGAATTCTGAACAGAGTTTGGAACAACGAGTGAAATTAACTAGGTGGACAAAATTGGGCTATTAGGAGATGGAAGGCATCCCAAACGAAGGGTGTGCAAAATCCAAGAGTGGAGAGAGCATGGTGTGTTGAGAAAGAGAAAGAAGACTCGTGTGGCTGGAGCCTAGAAGACTATGAAGTAGGGAAGACTTGAAAAGCATTCCTTTCTGTGCTCCCTGGGCCACTGAGACATCTGCCCCAGGGACAGGCCTTTTGCCTGGTGAGTTTTTGTGGCTGAGGTTGTGCTGCAGAGTGTACCTCATCCCTCCCCCCCAACACACACACACACCTTTAAACTCTCAGGTGTGTCATTTGGGACCTGGAGAAGTCCTTCTTTCCCTGCTCCCTATGCCATCTGGACATCCACCCCAGTGATGACCCTGGCTGCACTGAGCGGCAGAGACACTGAGCTGCAGAGATACCGTGGCTCATCTGCTGCCACATCTCTGAATCCTCAGACTTCAGTGTTTCCTTAGGTTCACAGAGCATTGCTGCACAACACTTTTTGTTTTCCTCAGTTGACGCTCAGCAGCTCAGACCCAGGTGGACCTGTTCTCTAAAAACTGGGAGGGCTTTGAATTATCCAACTCCAGAGACAACAGTGCAGATTGCTAGGTGAGCATCAGGGAGGCAGAGCAGCAGAGAGATCACGGATTACTCCTCCTGCTCACCTTCAAACAGAATTAAATTGAAGAATTTAGGAATTGATGTATAATTCACCTGATAACTAGAAACCATTGCAGAAGCATAAGAAATGTGAAAAACCAAGAAAATATCTCTCCCCCAAGGGAAAACATCAATTCTTCATCATCTACAGACAATACTATGGAAGTCATGGAAATGTCAGACAAATAATTCAGAATATTTATAGTGAAAAACATAAATAAGCTGTGAGAGAAAAGATATAATAAACTCCAGAAGTTACAAGAGACAATGAGCTCTGGGAGATGAGGAAATCCTTTCACTATTTGAAAGAAGAAATAAACACCGTAACAAAGAATCAAACAGAATTGTTAGAGATGAAGACTTTAATACAGGAAATAAAAACCTGGCTTGAAAGTATTGAGAGCAGATTAGTTTATGCAGAAAATCGAATCTCAGATGTAGAAGACAGAACCTGTGACCTAGAAAAATTCACCAAAAAGACTGAGAAAATAAACCCCCCAAAATGAGAATAATATACAAGCAATACTAGATACCATTAGACCCCCAAACATCTGTATAATCGGTATTGTGGAAGGTGAAGAAATTAATCAGAGCACTGATAATCTATTCCATGAAATCCTGGGAGAAAACTTTTCAAATATAGAGAGGCACTCAAATATCCAGAACCAAGAAATACAGAAGAACCCACATAGGAACAACCCAAGAAGATCTTCTCCAAGGTGCATCATAGCCAGACTGACCAAAACCACAGACAAAGACAAGATACTAAAATTGGCAAGAGAGAAACATCAATTACTTACAAAGCTTATCCCATCAGGTTAACATTGGACCTCTCATTGGAAATAATGCAGGCAAAGAAAGAACGGGGAAATATATTCAAAGTATTAAATGAAAAACTACTTTAACCAATATTACTACATCTGGCAAGATTATTCTTCATATGGAAAGAAAAGACAGAAACATTCTCAGATAAACAAAACCTGAAAGAATTTACCAACTCCAGGACAGCTCTTCAAGAAGTTCTAAAGGGAGTTCTAAAGGAGATAATGAGATGTTGAGATCCCCAGTGATTACAGCTATCTCAGGAAAACTAAAATCAGACAGACAGAAATAGGAGATTAAAAAAGAAAGAAAGAAAGAAAAAACAAA
>NW_006160131.1:2633849-2638768 GCF_000334495.1 Tupaia belangeri chinensis
TCTCTCTCTCTCTCTCTCTCTCTCTCTCTCTCTCTAGTCAAATTAAAGTAAAATAAATGAATAAATAAAAATTTTTAAAAAAGGGCTGGAGTCACAATACTTATTTCAGACAACAAAAGCTTTAAGATAAAAACTGCAAGAAGAGCAAAAGAAGAGCATTATAGAGTAGTAAAAGGACTAATTCATCAAGAAGACAGAATGCTTATGAATATCTATACACCCAACTCAGGAGCACCTAAATACATGAAGGAAAGTCTACTAGATCTAAAAAGAGAAGTGAGTTGCAGCACTGTAATCACTGGGGATCTCAACATCTCATTATCTCCTTTAGACAAAAAATAAGCAAAGAGATACAGGACCTAAGCTATACCATAAATCAAATGAACTTGATAGACATCTATAGAACTTTCCACCCTAAAACCACAAAATACACACTTTTCTCACCTCTGCATGGAACCTTTTCAAAGAGTGACCATATGATAGGGCACAAATCAAGCCTTTACAAATTCGAAGGCATAGAAACTATATCCAGCACATTCTCTAACCAGGATAGAATTAAACTTTATATTAATTTCATAAAAATATACAGACAGGTGGAAACTAAACAACCTACTCCTGAATGACCTCTCAACTATCTAAGAAATTAAGACGGAAATAAAAATATTTATGGAAACAAATGATAATGAGTACATGAGTTTCTATACTCCGTGGGACTCTGCAAAAGCAGTCATAAGAGGGAAATTAATAGCAGTAAGTGAGCATAAGGAAAAGATGGAAAGGTGGCAAATAGGTGACCTAACAATATGCCTCAGAGGACAGGAAAAACAACAACAACATCATGCCTCAGAGGACAGGAAAAACAACAACAACAAAATGCAAAAACTGCAGGAGAAAAGAAATAATAAAGATTCAAGCAGAAATAAATGAAATAGAAAATAAATGAACTATACAGAAAATAAATGAAAGCAAAAGCTGGTTCTTTGAAAAGATTAACAAGATTGAACACACCATTAGCTAGGCTGATTAAAAAGAAGAGAAAAAGGAGCCATATTAATCAAATTTGCAATGAAATAGGCAATATTACAACAGACACAATAGAAACACAAAATATCATTAGAGGATACTATGAGCAACAATATGCCAACAAACAAGAGAACCTGGATGAGATGGACAAATTTCTGAACACATATAATCTACCGAGATTGAATCAGGAGGATATAGCCTGGATAGATCCATAACAAGCAATGAGATTGGATCAGTAATAAATAACCTTCCGACAAAGAAAAGCCCAGGTCCTGATGACTTCACTTCTGAATTCTACAAAACTTTTAAAGAAGAGTTAACCCCCATTCTACTCAAACTATTTCTAAAGATCCAAAAGGAAGGAATCCTTCCAAATTCATTTTATAAAGCCTCCATCATCCTCATTCCCAAAACAGATAAAGGCATGATAAAAAAAAGGAAAACTACAGACCTAAATTTCTGATGAATATAGATGCAAAAATTCTCAACAAGATACCTGCAAATCATATCAAATAACACAGAAAAGATTATTTACCACAACCAGGTAGGCTTTATTCCAGGGATGCAAGGGTGGTTCAACATATGCAAAACCATAAATGTAATACACCATATTAATAGGAAGAAAGGTAAAAACCATATGATCATTTCAATCTATGTAGAAAAAGCATTCAACCAAATACAACATCACTTCATGATTAAGACTCAGCAAAATCAGCATAGAAGGGTCATTTTTCAACACAATAAAAGCCATATATTAAAAAAAAAAAACCTATAGCTAACATTATACTGAATGAGGAAAAGCTGAAAGCTTTTCCACTTAAGACTGGTACTAGATAAGGTTACCCATTTTCTCAACTCCTTTTCAATACAGTGCTGGAAGTCCTAGCCAATGCCACCAGAAAAAAAGAATAATATAAAAGGCATTCAATTTGAGAAAAAAAAGAGTTGAAAATATCTTTATTTGCAGATGACATGATGGTATACATAGAAGACCTAAAGGTATCCATAAAAAAAACTTCTCAAAGTAATAAATGAATACAGTAAATTGGCAGGATACAAAATCAACAACCAAAAATCTATAGCATTTCTATATACAAAAACCAAGTTGACTGAGGTAGAACTAAAGAAAGTAATCCCTTCTACCATACCCACAAAATGTATAAGATTCCTAAGGATAAACAACCAAAGAAGTCAAAGACCTTTACAAAGAAAACTATGAAAAATGGAGAAGCCAGTTGTCTTCAGAAACATTGGTGTAGTTGAACTGACAGTTATTGTGGCCTGAGGTTCATTCACAGGTTCACCCAACCAAAGTCACAGTTCAGTTATTTCAAAATGACTGTTGGCACATCCCATGCAATATATCTAAATTGAATAATGGTACCAGATAAAATAGATGGGAATGAAGCTTGTATATCTTCCATTATCATGTGTAATCAATAAATGATTTAATTCTCTTAAATAAAAAAAGTATCGAAAATGACACCAAAAAAGTGGAAGGACATCACATGTTCTTGAATTGGAAGAATTAATATAATCAAAATGGCAATTCTACCTAAATTAATCTACATATTTAATGGAATTCCAATCAAATTATCAGAGACATTCTTCACAGATCTAGAAAAGACAAACATAGAATTTGTCTGATATCATAAAAGAACCCATATTGCCAAAGCAATCCTGCACAAGAAGAGTGGAGTGGGCAGCTTCTCACTCCCTGACCCCAGAATATATTATTATAAAGTGATAATCAGGACAGCACAGTATTGGCACAAAAACAGACAGGTGGACCAATGGAACAGAATAGAGTCCCCAGAAATATCTCCTAAAACATACAGCCAACTGATTGTTGACAAAGGATACCAGTCATTCCATTGGGAAAAAGGAAAACCTCTTTAGCAAATGGTACTGGAAAAACTGAGTATCCACCTGCAGAAAGATGAAACTGGACCCTCATCTCTCACCATTAACAAAAATCAACTCAAAACGGATCAAAGATGTAAACCTAAGACCTTAAACTATAAAACTACTGGTGAGAAACACTGGGGAAACTCTGAGAAATGTTAGTGTAGGCAAAGACTTCTTATATAAGATCCCCAAAGCACAGGCAAAAATCTCAAAAATAGAAAAGTGGGATTATATCAGATTAAGACATTTCTGCAAAGCAAAAGACACAGTTATTAGTGTGAATCAACAACCCTTGGAATGGGAGAATATTTTAAAATTATGCCTCAGATAAGGGACTGATAATCAGAATACACAGGGAACTCAAGCAGTTTACAAAAAAATAAAAAATAAAAATAAATAAAAAAGATTAACCCAATTAAAATATATGAAAATGATTTAAACAAAAAACTAAGGAAGACATACAAACAGCCAAAAAGCACATGAAAAAATGCTCAACATTCCTCTTTATATGGGAGATGCAGATTAAAGCCACAATTAGATACCACCTAACCCCTGTCAGAATGACTAAGATTAAAAATACAAAAAATGATAAGTGTTGGTGGGGTTGTGCTGAAAGGAAAATTCTCCAACACTGTTGGTGGGAAAGTAAATTGGTCCAGCCACTGTGGAAACAATATGGGATTTCTTCAAAGAGCTATGAATAGAACTGCTATATAATATAGCAAGTCCACTACTGGGTATCTACCCAAAGGACAGGAGAATGCTCAGTTGGAAAAGTGCCTACACATCTATGTTTACTGTGACATTATTCATGATTGCTAAGATATGGAATGAATCCAAATGTCCACAAACAGATGAATGGACTGAAAAAGTTGGTGCATATACTCCATGAAATACTATTCAGCCATTAAAAAAAAAAAAAAACAATACCCTGGCATTTGATAGAAAGTGGATGAATATGGAAGATTTATTGCTGAGTGAAACAAGTGAGGCTATGAAGGAGAGACATTGTATGTCTCCACTTAACATATACCAACTGTCCATACTCTATGATAGAGACTCAAAGATTGAAGGACATAAAAACATTGAAAATAGTTATGGACATTGGAGACAGTGTAGAAGGAGGGTAGGAAAAAGAGTATAGGGAAGGATATTAGGGAGAAAAAAATGGAGAGATAAGACCTTTGTGTGAAACGAAAATAGTTTATTGCCTGTTGATGATAATGTGTACAGTATTCTCACCTGGACTAGTCTGAGGTATATTTCATGTTGGGTAAATTCTCTCTACAATCTAATTGATGTATGTGTGAATGAATATATAAAAAATGATGATAATAATAGAAAAAAGAAAAACAGTTAATAGCAAAAGGAAAAAAAAAAGACTATGAAGGAGATAAAGTTCAAGAAAAGGTTAAGTCATGTTGAGTTGAAAACTTCACCTGAGGAACAATGGAATATTGGTTAGCTGTTGCTGCATAACAAATCACCCCCATATGCTTTAAGTCCACATATTAGTGGCTTAAAGCAATAATTATAAATCATATGTTTATGGATCAAATGGAAATGATCGAAGTATGTTGGGCTTAGTTGGTCTTGATTGTGTTTACTTAGTCTGTTTAATCTCATCCATGTTTAATCTTATCCATGCCCAGTTGATCTTGTTTATGATCAGTGGAGTTTATCTGCCCTCAATTGATCTTGGTTGCACATACTGATCAGGGCTGTACTCTCTTGAGCTTAACTGTGCTTAGTTAATCTTGGCTGTACTCAGGTTGATCTTGGCTGCCCTTGGTCCATCTTGACTCTGTTCTCACATGTCTACAGGTCAACTAGAAGATCCGATTTATTTAGAGTGGACTTGGCTAGAGCATGTTGGATGGAAAACTTCTGGGCCACCAGTCTTATCATCTTAAGACCAGTGTACAAAGCCGAAATTTATACAGCTTATGGTGATGGCATATGCATGCCATATCATCCTAAACTCTTTC
>NW_006160131.1:2638799-2657822 GCF_000334495.1 Tupaia belangeri chinensis
CCCTACCTCAGACTTAAAGGATCATAGAATCTACCCTCATTTTAAGCTTTCAAAATCATCCTCTGTCTTCTATTCCTTGTACCATTCTCCTTAGTTTTTATCCCCATCATCTCCCCGGATTATCGTAAGTGCCCAGCTATGATCTCTTTACTATGTCCTTCAACCCACCTTCTTCATTGCCCCCAGAGTGGTCTTTGATTTTAGCTCTCCCATAGGAAAAGGCTTTCTCTTCTTGGCTTGGTATTTAAGGACCTCTAAGGTGGCACTATGCTTCTTCCTCAGGCCTGGATTCCATACTGTCTGCCCCACATGCCCTGAGATCCAGAAGAAACTGAGCCACTCATCTTCTCCCAAAAGCCTCCACTTTGACACACTCCTACGCTGCTGTACACTTTCCATTCCTCTGATCTCCTGTCTAGAAGTTCTAGGCTCCTTCCTGGCCATTTGGAAAACTTCTCATCCTTCAAGAGCCAACTTAATGGTCACCTGCTATTTATTATTTCTACCCAGCTCCCAGGGAAGAGCTATTAATGCCTCTTTCCTGCTCCTCTATGTAGCACTTACCACAGCATATGCAATTATCTGCTTTCAGTCTTGTCTTCTCTTACAAGATTGGGGATTTATACATACATACCTGGCTGTGTGCAAGATAAATCTGGTGTAGGAAGAAAGTATGAAAACATTATTGATACTTATTTTTACTAGCATGCTTTAAATTTTTCATTTCTTATACATGCTTTATATACTGGTGAAGAAGTACAAGAATATAATTTATGAGTAACATTGGGAACCACTCCTTTACACTATATACTCTTTGATAGTTGAGACCTCAATATCAACAGCAGATTTAAACTCATTACGTTTTAAATGAAAACTAATAGCTTTAAAGTACAAGGAGTTTTCTTTTCTTTCTTTCTTTCTTTCTTTTTTTTTAACAATGGGAGCAAAGCTGTCAGCTAAGAAGTACAAGACCTTCCACCTCTCCCCACTCCTACCATACACATACAAATAGCTAATGAGGAAAGAGTTTTATGAAATATTGTTGTTTTCCTGGACTCCTGGTAATAAATTAACAATTGGTTCTGGATGGGTAGCAAGTATATTTCCACCAGCTGCTATGAATGGATCAGAGTTTATATTATTTATATTCCCTCGAATCAACACAGACCACGCCTGGGAGAGTATTCCCGGGGAAGACTGAAGGAGACCCTTGTTCTCTTAATTAAGTTCTGGAACATATTTTACGTCGGGAAAGTCCACAGTCTCTACCTTCCTGGTACCAACAGTGTGGCTTAGAGGAAGAACTGGATTTAAACTGTTGGCAATGCAAATTATTCTAATTCAAGAGACTTTCCCCCCACTCCTGCTAGGTTGACCTCCTTTTTATAACTACTAGACATAGAAGTGATCATTTAAGTGTTCTTGTCACTGGAATGAGATGACTGTTGCTACATTTAATGGCAAGAGGTGAACACCCCATAAAATAGATAATTTCTAACAACGATAATAGCAGTTCAACTCTTCCAAATACGTACTGTGTCCTGAGGACTCTGCTACATGCACCATCACACTTACTCTGTGTCCATGCTCTTTTTATTCCCAGTTTGTAGGTCAGAAAACTCAGAGTTGGAACAGCTTTCCCAAGATTACATGACTACTCAGTGGCAGAGTACCGACTAATCCCTAGGTGTGTCTTGACCTACAGGGAGCACTTTCAATCATTTTGTGAAACTATCTCTAAACACAAACCAATTGATCCAAATAAAGAGACTGGTGAACATTCAGAATCTTTCCTGGCTCTAAAATTCTAAAATAAAATGAATAAATTCCGAAGTACTGTGCAATGTATTCTGAACTCAGAGCTTTGTTCAGCAGCCACTATTTCAGAACTCCATCTCGTCAGTCAACTACCCAAGGTCACCCATGCAGATCGCGTGCCGTTAGGACACACACCACTGGAGATTACAAGAGCACACTGCTGCGTTCCACCGCTGGGCCCTTGGACATCCTTTCAGAAAATATAGTAGCAACATTGGTTATAACGAGACTTCAGGGCACACGTGACGTCTTGCTGCTCTCTCCTTGCCAGATGTGGAAACGAACGTCTTAATCTGGGCAAATTTTTTAAATTGCCGAAGATGACTACTGTAGCTTTTTCCAGAAACACGGGCTCATTTTTAGAAAAGAGAAAATAAAAAAGCTTGCATAATGGTGAAGTGGAAATTCACAAGTAGGCAGAGAGAACACATGTCGGATGCTCATTTCTGCTACAGGAAAGAACGGATTCCTCTTTAAATACCGCTTTTATTACTTTGCAAATGGGAGATCATTTTTATGGTGTTTAATCTAATTTTTTGGACAAATTGTATATCAGGTAAATATTTTCAGAGATTTGATCATTAAAAGGAACAAAGCTAAAAATTCTTAACAGAGCGTCTAATCTGAAAGGAATGGCACAAACCAGGGTTATCCATTAGCAAGAGGGAAATGGAAACGTGAGAATGGATAAAGGTTCTGAGCACGTGAATGTTTCCCTCTGCTTGTGCCTACGTGCAGTCCTGGGCCATCCCTCACCTTTGTCTGGTAACCCCTCCTGCTCCTCTGTCCTCCACAACCTTCCCTGGTAAAGGGACTTCCTGAGCTCCGTCCTTCCCTCCTGCTCTCCGCCCTCTCTCCGCCTTTCCATATACAGTGTGCATCAGTTCCCTAGGCTACCATAACAAAATTCTGCGGACTCGGTGGCTCAAACAACACATGTTGTGCTTTCTCACAGTTCTGGAGGCCAGACATTCAAGATCAAGATACCAGCAGGTTTGAGTTCTTTGAGGTCTCTTTCTTTGTCTTGCAAATGGCCACCTTCTAGCTGTGCCCTCTGTGTGTGAGTGTCCCTGGGGTCTCTTCCTCTTCTTACAAGGACACCAATATTACTGAGTTAGGGCTCCGTCCTAGCAAACTCATTGTAACTTAGTCTCTTTCAGAGACATAGGTGGTGCAGGGGATGAGCAGGTGCTGGCTAAAGCTGCAGGGTTCCCGTCAGGAGGAATGAGTCCTGGAGCACTGCTGTACAGTCACTAATAATGTAGGACCAGCTCACGATGTGGTGGGGAAGGTGCTGGACCCCACATGGTTGTGTTCAAGTCCCAAACCTGGCAGCCTGAAAATTATGCTGGGCCTGTGTGAGCGAGCATATGCAGATATGTGTGTGTGTGTGTGTGTGTGTGCGCGCACACGTGTGCATGCCCAAAATCCAGAAAAGAGGGAGAAGTGGAGGAGAGGGGTTTGTGGCATGACCACTCCCCATGGAAAGTGTTTTCTCACTCTTTCTCCAGTGAGTGCATGTGCCCTCTGACAAATTAAATGATAATAATAATGTACACTTGAAATTTCCTGAGAGTAGATGGCCCATGTTCTCAGCCCCCACACGCAATGAGAAGTATGCGAGAGGCTGGCATGTGAATTAGCTTGATTCAATCATCTCACAGAGTGTACACACATCCAAATATCACATATTCCACCATCGATTTATTTTGTCTGCTAATAATACCTTAATAAAGTGCAGGAGAGAGGGACCTTATTTCCAAGCATGGATCTGTTCTGAGGTGCTGGAGTTCAGGGCTCAGCGCATGAATTTTGAGGGAAGTCCACTCAGCCCATAACATGGCATCACACTGTTTAGCTGGGACCTCTCGTGTGCTCCAGCCACGTGCGTCCAGTGAGTTGTTCACTAATTAGATTGACTTTGAATAAGTGCACCAGCGTTGGTGCCACAGAGGAAGAGGAAAGGCTAGAAAGGTTTCATTCCACTGTTAGGCTATGAGTTAGGTGTTTCAAACAGACTCTTGGAGGTGCAGACCGTTAGAGGCCCTCCCACCCCTGTTGCTGGGGCTAAGTCTCCTGTTAGTATCCAGACATACTAGGACCTCCCATTCCTGTAAAATAAAGCCTAGGCCCTTAGTGTGGCCCTCTGGTATCCACTAGGTGGCCCCATACCACATTTCCAGACTCGACTCCTGCCTGTCCTAACTCCCATCACCGGGCGCCTCCATTGCATCCTCCCGGAAGGTCCAGGTCTTTCCAGAACACCCCATGCCTTTACACACTCCACGATGCACACGTACAAATGCAGATATTTGTGTTTAAAACCCATTTCTCCTATTCTTACACCTGGAAAAGGGCAGCCCTTCTGTGAGAAGAGGCAAGGTAAAACTCCCTGAGGAAGAAGGACCACCTCCCCTAAGTGAGGCAGTGAATAAATCACTCATTCCGCAGTGTTGGGGCACCTGGCTAGCCATTTGGGTGGAAAATGGTGGAAAGTTTTACCTCACACCTCAATAGGTGCAAAATAGCACTTACCTGTGAAGTGCTTTGGTTTTCGCTGCTGGCTAAGGAAGCTGAACATATTTCTTGTTTATTCACTGTTTGCTTTTCATTTTTGTGACTTGCCTGGTTTTCCAATCAAACCTGATTAGACTGCTTATTGATTCCTTATTGACTGGGAAGAAGACATGGCATGTGAAGGGTATTCGTCTTTTGTCTACCATGTTTGTGGTAGAACTCCTCCTGCACCCGTTATGCACTCACACTTCAATTTTCTTGTGGTACTGTCTAATAAACCATCACTTTTTGACAGGGTCAAACAATTGCTGCTGCAATCTTCCTGCCCCAGTCTACCAGCCGGGGATACAAGCATGGCCCTTCACATCCAGCTCTTTTTTGGTTTTGTTTGTTTGTTTGTTTGGAGAGGTTTTTGCTAGAGGGCATGTGCGCTTGCCAGAAAGGCAGAGAGAAACAGAGAGACAGAAAGCGAGAAATCACCCCCCAGGGAACAGCCACGCCACAATCCCTTCTCCTCCATTCTCCTCTCTGGATCTTGGGCACGCATGCACACACACCCTGCATGAGTTTAAGCCACCAGGTCTGGGACTTGAACCACAGTCGACTACATTGGAGTCCAGCGACATAGCCATTATGCCATCTGCTGGTCCCCACCCAGCTCTGTTTGAGACAGGGTCCCACTAAGTCACTCAGCCAGATTCTAGTTTGCAATCTTCCTGCTTCAGCCTCCTGAGTCGCTGGGATTACAGTGACATGTCACTGTGACCAGCCTCTAGGTTGGACCTAGAGGGATCAATTTGAGGCCTCCTAAGTGGTCCCAGCCTTCAGAGCTCAGCATCTAGTAGCTGCCATTGAAGCTGAGCCAATAAACTACAATTTTATACTTTCATGTAACCAGATTAAATATTTTCCCTCATGACTTCTGAGTTTCTTGTAATGCTTAGAAAGTCCTTACTCAACTCATGAAGACATAAGTCGTCTTCTAAGCAGTTTTCATCTTGTACTTTAGTAACTTGCTTTTAACTCTTTAATTCATCAGAAATGGAGGAATCTGAGCTACACTAAACCCTGCTGAGAAGACCATACCCACGGGTCACACGGGACACCGGAATCCAGATCCAGCATGGACAACTGGAATCTGAGGCCTGGCCCTGGTGGCTGGAAAGGACATGCCAGGCCCGTGTGTGTATATGTTCAAAATCCTGAAAAGAAGAAGTGGAGGAAAAGGAACTGTGGTGTGACTACTCCATCGGAGGTTTTCTCTCTCGCTCGCTGGTGAGTGCGCACGCCTTCTGGCAATAAGAAAAAAAGGAAAGAAAATCGTACTCACCGTACCCCCGGATTCCAACATGGCAACTGCAGTTCCCGGGAGCAGACAGGAAAGAGCTGACCAAGTACGAGAGCAGGGCTGCTTGGCTGCTTCCCTGCTCATGGTCAGGTAGAAAGATGCGAAATAAAAACTTTGCTCCCTCTTCTATCATCACTGTCTCCCCACCCCCAGTCCCAGAAAGGTGCGAGTCAGAGGGAGGAGAACGAGGTATCCCAAAGGCAGACGTGGCCCATGCCCCTGCCTCACCTGGAGAGGGCGGCTGGACAAGAAGCAGGTGGGAGAGATGGCTGAGTCAGATATTGTACTGGAGTATTAAAATGAACCATGTCTTAAAATCTGCAGTTACAGAGAG
The DNA here is from genome assembly GCF_000334495.1 of Tupaia belangeri chinensis. Lineage (NCBI taxonomy): Eukaryota > Metazoa > Chordata > Mammalia > Scandentia > Tupaiidae > Tupaia > Tupaia belangeri. The sequence goes on from NW_006160131.1 coordinate 2,644,817, forward strand.
GTCCAAAGTCTCTTCAAATGATCTACTGACCAGCAGGAACGGAAACTGCTGACCACCAGGTAGAGTCTTTGTATTTCTCCGCCTTAATTGAGACTCCTTTAAAAGAGGACAGAGAGCGAAACAGCTAAAGGGTCCTAAGGTATACACGCACACCCCAAACTAGCATCAAAAGACGTGTTTTCCTCACCCTCCCCACATACTTAACAACCACACCAGGCTTCCTCTGATTGGGTTAATTTGGGTTACTGGCCCACAGCGGGAGCATCCATTATTACTGGGGACCTTTGTTCTGATTGGCTTGGGCTGGGTTCCTGCATTTTTGAGCCAATCACTGTGATGAGCAGGGTTGTCTTAGTCCAATGAGGGCCCGCCCTGGAGAAACGGGGGAGGGGGGGTGGTGGCTAATGGGGAAGGGAAGGGACAAAAAATAGAATTCTTCTCTGTACTTCCCTCTGGTCAGTAAGTGCCCTGGCCCTGCCTGTTCCCTTCAGTTTAAGTCTCAGAGTTTGGTGTAATTACAGCTGAAAGGCTGTTGAGACAGTCATTTATTTCATCAGCAGGGAGGCCAACTATTTACAGGTTAACCCAGAGAAGCTGATCCGGGATGTCTGCGGGAGGAAACTTCTCCAGGCCCCTAGGCCTTTCTCCTCAGCTGCAGCCTCCACCTGGCAGGCAGCAAACCCCATTCCAAGTGAGGATGACAGTAACTCACGTTCGTAAAATACTTTTCAGTTCAGGAAAGGCTTTCAAATCCCTTATCCCATTTCATCAAGTAGGGGCGCCGGGGTAGGGTGCGGGTTGGATGCTGGTTTGTGGACTTCAGAACCATGTTGTGCTAGGCGTGGACAGAAGGAATCCAAGATGCGGCTCTGTGAGACCAGGGCACTCCAGGCTTAGAAGGAACGTGTGGCTGGGTAGTTAGAAAGGACTTTGCAGCTCTGTCCACCCTGCAGCTGTGCTTTCTTCTTCCCCTAACTGACCCTGACCCTCTTCCTCCCTTTGGAGTATCTCCTGCTGGAAGTTGTTGGGTATTAGTGGGATTGTTAGCCAATAGTGCAGCCCTGCCTGCTAAAATGGCCTGGACCTGAGAGGACCCACAGGGTGCTCACCCTCCCTGGAATTTGAATTTCCATCAGGAGGATAGACAGCCGGACACATTTGGATGATCCTTGACCTTGGCCCTGGAAGAGCCAGCTTCCCCAGCAATCTCCTGACCTCGTATGCCCCACGTAATACTTGGAACATACTTACATTTTTCAGAAAGTATTTACTATTTGCCCAACTTCCCATTTAACTGAGCAGCAATCTTAGATAAATAGCTCGACTTTGGGGGCTGGAGAACAAGGCGGGGGCTGGGACGCACAGTGGCTATGGTGACTGATGTCTACTGCTTTCTCTGGTCTCTGTGGGGTTTTGTTTTTTTCAAAAGGAATGACATATGAAGAGCAACAGCAAACATTTTAAAATGTTGCTCATTGAAAATGTAAGAGACATTCCATATTCTCTCCAGCTTCGTCCTCTCCCTCTTTTCACCAAAATTAAAAAACAAACAAAAAACAGCCTTCCTGGGAAACACTGAACTGGCTATTAAAAGTCAGCCCTGAGGTGTAAGGCCTGCAGCTCTCTTGTGCTCTCTAGATTTGAAGGCCCTTTTAACAGCCATCCCTGCAAGTGAGGGAGAGTGGGCCGGGACCCTTCTCCGCCTGTGCCTCACTGGGGAGACGGCAGATGACTTATCCCCAAGAGGCAAGTCCCACACAGGTGACTTTGACTGGAAGCAGGAAGTAAAGCTACGTGTCTGACACTTTGTGGCCCCAAATACAGAGATCTCAGTAGACTACACTAGCCACTTTTCCTTCCTTTGAAGTGATAGGGCAAGAAGGGTAAGATATATAGGTGGGAAAAAAGAGAAGTAGAATTTCTCTCTCCAAAACTTGCCATCTCTCACCTAATAATAAAGCTAATTTTTTATAAGAGCACCATTTTTTACAGTTTATCAAACGCTTTCACTTGAATCTACAAATTGTCTATCGATTTTCATCTAAAAGAAACTAGCCTCTAATGTGGCAACTTTCCCATCAACACTCCCAAATGCTTGCCTTCTGGAATTAGCACCCTATTAACCTGACCATCTCTTTAAATGTTTTTCTACTGCAAAAATTATAATTATACCATTGCCAGGCATAATTATTTAGACAGCATTTTGCACATTAGTATCTACTCAATTCTCATTCCCTGTGGCTATAATTTTAACTTAAAATGAAGCTTAGATAAATCTGCTTTCTCTCTTTAAAGTCTGTTCTTGTTATTGTTGTTCTTTCTTATTTTCACTTTTCTTCGCTCCCGGTGAATGCTTTGAACTCCAGCGAACCTCTGACCTGCCTGCGCGGAGCAGAGTGAGCAGCGTGGGGGATCTGAGCACGCTCATGCAGGAGGGAGAGGGAGAACAAGAACTCACAAGGGAAGGCTGGAGCTCACCCTCCCCTGAGGCCAGCCCTTTCCCTCTCACCATCTGCCCCTGCAGTAAGGACAGACAAAACCTCTTACCTAGAAAATTTCAGCAAAAAAAAAACTGAGAAAATAACCCCCCAAAAATTAGAATAAGGTACGAGTAATACTAGATATCATTAGATGCCCAAACATCCAGGTAATCAGTGTCCCAGAAGATGAAGAAATTAATCAGGACATTGATAATCTATTCCATGAAATATTGGAAGGAAACTTTGCAAATTTAGAAAGGCATTCAAATATCCAGAGCCAAGAAATACCCCACACAGATTCAACCTAAGAAGATCTCCATGGCACATCATAGCCAGATTGACCAAAACCACAGACAGAGACAAGTTACTAAAATTGGCAAGAGAGAAACATCAAGTTACTTTTAAAGGATATTCCATCAGGCTAACATCAGACCTCTTGTCAGAAACAATGCAAGCAAGGAAAGCATGGGAAAATATATTCAAAGTGTTAAGTGAAAATTTAACCAAACCAAGACTACAATATCCAGCAAGATTATCTTTCATATGGGAAGAAAAGCCTGAAACTTTCTCAGATAAACAAAACCTGAAAGAATGTACCAACACCAAACCAGCTCTTTAAGAAGTTCTGAAGGAAGTGCTATACCAGGAAAACTAAAAACAGATAGAAATAAGGGAACAAAAAATGACCAAGAAAAAGACCAACTAAGTGGTAGGGAAGAGTTCGTAAATATGAATAATAATGATGAATGTTAACTTCCAGGATTTAAGCGGAAAGGTAAGACCACAGTAACACTGCAAATTCAACAAAAGAGAAATTACGTGAGACTAAACTGGTGAAATAGAATTCTGTGACTTTTGCCTAAAATATTACTGATTTTCTTCTATGCTTTGCCTTCCAGATTTAAGAAGTTTGGTTTTCTTGTTAGTTGTTTATAGGTTCAGCAATTTGTTCATCTTTTTAAATTGAAACATTAACTTGTCTCCCTTCCTGACCCCTTTGCAATTAGAAAATATTCGTGAGCATCTTTATTTTGTGGCAGAATGGTTATTTGCATAAGTTTGATAATACAATAGTATCTGTTGCCTTGTATCAGAAATTGAATTCTTATGGGGCTTTCTGCAAATAACAGACCAAATTGAGACTAACCTAATTTTTTTCAAGTTTGTTAGTTTATACCTCTCTTTATTAAAAGGGGGAATGGAGAGAGAAAAATAACGTTTCAGAAGAAAATTACAATGCACTTGTCACTAGAGTCTAGCTTTGTCCACATTTTTAGTTTAAGATCTCTTGGGAATCAATAAAATGTAAAAATTAAAAAAAGTTTAATATGGGTACCAGCAGTTAGTGTAATGGCTATGTCGCTGGACTCCCATGTAGTTGACCGCGGTTCACGGCCCCGACCTGGAGGCTTAAACTCACGCATGTGCTTGTGTGCCCAAGATCCAGAGAGGAGAATAGAGGAGAAGGGATTGCGGTGTGGCCATCCCCCTGGGGGAGGGGGGTGATTTCTCACTTTCTGTCCATCTGTCTGTCTTTCTGGCGAGTACACATGCCCTATAGCAAAAACCTCTCAAAAAAAAAAAAAAGGTTAGTATGGAAGGCAGGGAGGAAAAAGGGGAAACAATAAAAGTATTTTAATTGACAGAAAATGAGAAACTATGTGCTGATGATAATGTATATAGTACTATCTTTGTCTTGACTCACCTGCATGGTATTCGTGCTGGAAAAAGAAATGTTCACTGTAAAGACATATGTGAGTAAATGTTAATAAAATTTTTAAAAAGAAATAAATAAAAAGAAAGAAAGAAAATCACTTTGCTCATTATAAAAAAAAGAAATAAAAAGAAAGAGAGAAAGAGAGAAAGAGAGAGAGAGAGAGAAAGGGAAAGTAAGAAGGCAGCCCCATGGGGCTGGGCTTCGTTTGCACTTCTCTGAATGCAGGAGATACTGAGCGCCCTTCCACACACTCACTGACCACTTGATCCTCCTCTTTAATGAAATATGTGTTCATATCTCGTGCCTATTTTGCAGCAGGATTATCGGTCTCTTCATTATTGACCCATGTGCATTCTTAACTTGCTTTAGATATCAATTCTTTGTTATTTATTTATTTGTCTCCATTTGTGACTTACATTTTCAATCTATTGAATTTTTCAAGCTTATTTTATCCATGTTAGAGAATGTGTGTGCGAATGAGAGAAAGAGAGAGAGAGATGCAGACTTGACAGGGTCTTGTCACACTGCCTCCCCTCTCCCCAGCCCCCAGCTCTTGGACTCACACATGCCTGGAATGTTTTCAGGTCAACCTTGGGATGGGAACCTGTGCTTGACCACCTGGCTTCCAGCACTGCAGTTCAGTTTGCTACCAAATGTGTCACCAGCTGGGTCACTTTATGGAAGATTTTGATAAAAAGATCTTAATTTTAACACCATAAAGTTCATCAATCATTTTATTTATAGGATGTACTTTTAGGGTGTTATTTACCAATGCCATGTTAATTCCAAGGTTGTAATGTGCTTTTCCCCCCCAAATAACTAATATAAATTTAATTGTGAAATATATAAAAACATAGAGATAAATAAAAGTAAAAAGAGAAATTAACCTTAGTCCCATTACCAGAAATAACCACTGGCATAATTTTTCCAAGTCCTAATCTCACATTAAAAAAATAAATACAGTTCCTGGGTAAATCTCATGAAGAAAATCCAACATCAATTTACAATCTTTCTAATCCTCTGCCAAATTTTCTTTCTTTCTTTTTTAAAATTTATTTACTTTACGTTCATTCACTGAACATCATCACAGCATACAAAATGAAATTTCCCATCCAGAATACACTGTATATTGGCTTAATCATACTTATTATCGTCAACAAATAATTTCCATGTCTTTATGCTTATATATATATATATTTATTCCCTATTTCTCATCATCTGCCATCCCTATCCCCCTCCGCACTGTCTCTGGTATCTACAGTTGCTTTCCATTCCTTTTTTCCCCCACATTCTATTGATTCACAAGCTATCTTAGTTAATCTAAATACTTTCAATAATTCTATAGTAGCAATAGTCAATATTAATTATTTTCTAAACTTTCCTATTTCTGGAAATAAAATGAATCCCTTTCCTTGAGCAATTCGTTTTTCTTGTGCTCTAGCAGCAACTTATCTTAAGTTCCAATTGCAAGCATATCTCATACTTTCGGCAGAAAAAAAGAAATGTTTGAGTCAAAGGTGAGCCAGATAGAGAAAGTCAGATGTCGAGGGAGAGCCTCAAGGCAGCAGGTAACAGGAAAGTCACTTTGAATGTACCTCTGGGCACACAGGTCAGGCCTTCTGCTCAGCCTCCCGGTGCTTCTTCAAAACTAAACCTGACAGCATCTTGTTTACAGCAAAAGGGGCTATTGCTCTTGAGTAAAACCTATAAATATCATAGCTACCCTACTTCACTTTGCGAATGCAATGCCACTGTCTTAGCTCGTGAAGCACAGTCCTCTCGGTGAGGGAGGTGTCCTTGACACACCTATTGCTATCCAACAAATCACCCCCAAATTGAGTGACTTCAAGCAATGCCATTCGAACAGTGGTTACACTGTTACCTCTCATGGCTTCTATGGGTCAGAGATTGAGTAAGTGCTAAGCAGTTCTGGCCCAGTGTCTCTCATGAGTCACAGCAGATACGTAAGCCAGAACAGTGGATGTGGGAGCAGGCGAGGGACAACCAGGGATCTCTTTCCTCATGTGTTCTCCAGACTTTCTGTGGTCTTTCTGTGCAAGCTATTGATAGTTTGGGCTTTGTCACAGTGTGGTGGCCTCAGGACTAGCCTTTAGACTGCCCTTACATGGTGGCTGAAAACTTCAAGAGTGATTGTTCCAGGCCCAGCCTGGTGGTGTCAGTAGCGAACATAGTTGCTATGCTAGAAGCATGTGGCTGGCTGCATGTCTGCATCCCTGGGTTGGCCTGGAACCATGCTGGCTGCATGAACACACACTTGTAGGGGTGCAAGATCCTGAGAAGCTGGAGGGCTGAGGAAGGGGGATCAGAGCAGGCTAAGACCCTGATGGGGGTACTCTTTGCTCTCTCACTCTCTCTCAGGCATGTGCACATACTATTATGAGTAAAAATAAGCAAACTTCAGAGTGTTTCAACAGCCAAGGTGGAAGTTGCATGCCTTTTATCCTCCGTCTCGGAAGTCACACAGTGTCTTCCATTAAACAGTTAAAGCAGCCCACCAAATTTCAAGGGGAAGAGGCATAGATCCTACTCCTTAATGGGAAGAGTATAAAATAATTTGGGAATATGCTTTTTAACCATTGTAATCTGCCCTCTAACCACAAATTATTTACATGCCTCTCACATGCAAAATACACTCCCTTCCTCCAAGACCCCTACTTCTACCTCCAGAAATCTCACCCCATTACAGCTCCCCAGGCACTCAGCCCCACCTGAGAAGCAGTAGTCCAGCCCAGATCCAGTATTGTGCCCTCCAGGGAAGCTAATGGTCCACCCTGTGCACTCAGGCACTAATTCACCACCTGTGACTTGCCCTCTAGTCGGAGAAAAGGGGTCTCTGAGAGCACCTCCTCCAGAGCTTGCCGTCTAGTGGCATGCAGGCTAAAACTGGCTTGTAGAAAGCGTTTATTTGAAGATGAAATTAGTTAACTTTTTTTGAAGGGAGATTTTACCTAAAAGTGTCTGAATTTCAGCTTCTTTTCAAGAAACAAAGCTTTTTACCACCAGGCATAAATCCCCACATAGCAACAGGAGCTGCTGCTGAGCTGGCATGTGCCTCCACTTTGTCAAGGACTGGCAAGAAGGGGGCCAGCAGGTGGTGTGATGCTTAAAGCAGCTGGACTCCCTCGTGATCCACCATGGTTCAAATCCCAGACCCGGTGGCTTGAAAATCAAGCTAGGCACCTGTGTGTGCCCAAGATCCAGAGAGGAAAATGGAGGAGAAGGGACTGCAGTGTGGCCAACTCCCCTGGGGGTGAATTCTCACTTTCTCTTTCTCTGTCTCTCTCCTCCTTAGTGAATACATGCACTCTATAGTAAAAACCTAAAAAATAAATAAATAAATAAAAATTGAGATGATGGGAAAGCATTCTCATTCCCTACTACTAGGTGAGTATGGATAATTTGGAGGATATTTTTAAAATGTTCTATTCAAATTTAAAATGTACAAGACATTGACTGGCTATTAGACTTCTGTAAATCAAGGCTATAGAAATACTCAACTGTGAACACAAATGTGGGCTATGTGGTGGTATTATTTGCAATTTTAAGACATGAAAACAACTTACATTTCTATTTCTAAGAAATGGCAAAAATATTAAGATATTACTATCAATGCAATACAATCTTGTATAGCCATTGAAGAGAAATGAAATCGTTCTTCATGAACTGTCGGTGAAAGATGCCAAGAATTCATGAAATAGTTCTAGATATCGCATCACGGCATAATGAGTGTATCAGCACATTACTTAGGTGGGAGTCAAAACCGCACCAGCAAACAGTATATTCAATGGCCAAAAGTGAAGGGCATTTGACTTAGACAATGTGGTGTTGTTCTCCTTAAAATATTCTGGATAACTTGTTAATAAGGCCAAGCTAAATTTATTAGAACTCATTGCATGAAAGCAGATTCCATCCTGATGGAGTCTTAGTTGTGCCTCAGAAGGGAAGTCAAAGCTAGGGTAGTTATAGGACCCCGGGTCCTGGGCTCAAATTATCTCAGGTGTTTTTCAAAGACGGGATGAATTTGGATTGGACAAGGCTTATGGTCTAGTTGGTTAGGATTGGTGGGCTCAGCGAGGCAGGACGGTAAAACGAGGCTTGCTAGAGAGGTGAGTGATTCAGTATTGTCCGATAAACTGATCTGCAGAAACTATCTGAGACAAGTAATGAAGTCATTCACAGTTTACAGCTTTGGGCGAAAGTTTTCTAGAACAAGCAGTCAGTCATGCCAGTGTGGGCAGCCCATCACCTGTCTTCCTTGCAATGGAGTTGTCCTGGCACAGATGGTCTGGGTTCTCCGTGCAAACTCAGCTTCTCCATTTTCTAGCTGTGTGGATCGGGGCAGTTTGTTTAAAATTAGCGTTTCTTTATCTGGAATGAGGGTTGATGATGGTAGTGATCTCAGAGGCTGTGGTGAGGACTGCATGCGTGATCGGTGCCTGGGACAGAGTGCCCAGGAGACGGTACAACTTCTGTGACAGATAGACGGCAGGGGACAGGGCTAGAGAAGAAGTTCTCATCCTGACACGACTGACTTATTTTTTAAATTTTTTACTACAGTGTGCATGTGCTGGTCATCGAGAGACAGAGAGGGGGGATGTGAGAAAGCCCCCCCCCCGAAGGGATGGCCACTTTCTTCTCCATTCTCCTCTTGGGGTTTTTCACACGCATGCACCCAGCATGTTCTTCAAGTCTTTGGGTTCGGAACTCAGACCTCACAGTTGGCCATGTGGGATCCAGCCACTAAAAACAACAGGCCCCCTGCCAGCCTCTGTTGACATTTTGGTCAGATGACACTTTGTCATGAGGGGCTATCCTCTGTACTGTGGAATGTTTAGTTGCACTCTGCCCTCCTCCCCCAGAAACCAGAAACTGTGTTCCCTCTGACTGGGAAAATCAAAAATATCTCCAGACAATTTGAAATGTCCTCCCTTAGGAATCACTGGCCTACAGGCTACCCATATGCGGGTTCCATCGGGCAGAGGGTGGTTTGTGGGTATTACTAACGTCGGCATAGATGGCTTATGGCTCTACTATACCGCCTTTCACTGCTGGCGTGCATGTTCTGTCTGCCCCAGGGGCAAGCTACCCCTCGGCAAGCTCACCTTCGCTTCTGCAAGCACCAGTGATGGCAGGCAGGAAGAGCTGGAGAAACGAAGGCTGGGGGAGAAGCTCATAGGTGCTTCCGGGTGGGGAAAACGAAGCCAAGTACAGGTATTGGAAAAGACAAAGGTCAAACTCATTATGTCCAGGGATGAGTTTGATTAGACACTAAAATTTGAAGGTGCTTTTTAGCCAAAATGTTTCTGCCCGTGGCCAAGATATGCTCCAGGAAATTTAGAATGACTGAAAATGATCAAAAAGGGCTTTGGGCCAGGGGACTCTGGGTTTCCAAAGAAATAACCAAAAAGGGTCTCCACGTGGCAGGCTTGGCCATCGTCCTCACCCACCTGTGCTGTCAGCTTCTGCTCGGGCCTGGGAGAGACACCGAGGGGCACGTTTCCAAAGGTCCGAATGGCCTGGCACCTGCTCTCAGAGCATCGAGCGAAGTAAGCTGTGAAGCTCCCACTGTCACTTTTTAGTGGCCTTTAGGTAATAAGACCGTGCACAGCTTTTCTTGAACTGTGAAAGAGATGGAAAGCCTGAGTCATTCCTCGCTTTAAAAATGGCTTGCAGCGGGAGAGTTGCACCAGACCCGCATTCATCCACACACGGCAGCCAGCGAGGTCTTCATAAACGCAGTCTGATCTGACAAGCGGATCAACTTAATTGTTCAGCATGGCATCTAGAAAATACGTCTGGTTCAGAAGTGCTCACCGCAGAGGTAGGGAACTGCATCAGTCCAACCAGGTGAGCTAACCTAGAATAGTCAAAATCCCCGGGATGGAAAGGGGGATGGATGGTGGTTGCCAAGGGCTGGGGGAAGGGAAAAGTGGTGAGCTCACATTTCATGGGTACAGAGTTTCAGTTTTGCAAGATCAGAGAGCTGCAGAGAGGAAGGTGATGGTCGTACAGCAATGGCAATGTATGAACGCTGGTGGACTGTACCCTTACGAACAGTTACAGCGGTAACTGACCATATGAATATTTTACTGCAATAAAAACAAAACAACGAGATACCTACTTCTAGAAGGTAGGACTGGGAACCGACTGCACTGGCTTTCTTATCAAGACCAGCAGCTCGGCCATCAAGGCACACCCCTGACTCTCACCGTGCCCGCCAACCCCAAAGCTAGTGGGTCCTAGACTCTGCCCGGCTGCGTCCAAGTCCCTGCTTTGCAGACCCACCTTGAAACCACCCGGGGCAGGCTCTGAAACTATGAATATCCTACCCCTTTTTTATTATTTTGAGATATCAACAAGATTCTGTTACAGAGCTGTTCTTTTTCATTGCTGTAGGTCTAAAAAAGTTGACTTTGCTTGATTAAGAAGTTTTTTTTTTTCCCAGTTCTGTATTTTTTCTTTCTTTCTTTCTTTTTTTTTTAGGTTATCATTGGGTGCATATGCTTGCCAGAGAGAGATGGTGAGAGGGAAAGTGAGAAATGAGAAGTCACCCCCACACACACCAAGGGGGATGGTCATATCATAATCCTTTCTCCTCCACTCTCCTCCTGGGACCTTGGGCACATGTGCACATACACATGATTTTCAAGACACCAGGTCCATGGTTGGCCATGTGGGGATTCAGCGCCTTGACCACACCACCTGCTGGCCTGTTTTGGGGTTTTTGTTTGGTTTTTAGCTTTTGAGGGGAGGAGGTTGACAGTTGACAGGCCATGGGGTTCTGTGTTTGAAGTCCTTCTGAAGGCACTCATCACTCATATCGGAGGTTATGAAGGGGTAGCTGATATAACCTCTAGATATTTCTCTTAATTTGCCAGGCGTGTTTTAGAAATTTGAATTTGCTGCCCAAGTCCTGTCTTTACCACTTACCTCCAGTGTGACGTTGGGCAGGTCTCATGGCCTCTATGGACCCAGGCCCTCATCTGTAGGTGGGACTAGCCCTGGCTGGTGGGAAGATCTAATGAGCTACCGTATGTCCCAGAGCAGGGAACGAGTGGTAGGCGGGAGCTACCATGGTGAGAGCTATTTTTATGACTTACACAGAGGCTTTCATTTCTGTGAAATCCTCCTCGTACTGCATCCATCTTTGACTGAAAAGAGTTTCAGTCCCACATTCAAGTCTCAAAGTGTGACACTGAGCTTTGAGGATCGTGTCTGTTACCACGGGAGTATTTCTAACCAAACGAAAAATGGAGTATGTATCAAATCTTGGGAGAAATCTTTATCTTGAATCTCTTTGAACTATTTCTAAAACCATGAAACGGATTATTTTACCCTTCATGATGGGGAACATTTTTGCATGCACTGGAAAGCTAATTGGGCACTAAAAAGGCCCTCGATGGGTGGTAGTGGTTTGAGAGGAAACAATATTGTACTTATAGAAATACTTTTAAAAAACATTTTACCATAGGAATCAGCAGATGGCTTAATGGTTATGTCACTGGACTCCCATGTAGTTGACTGCAGTTTGAGTCCTGGACGCGGTGACGTAAAACTCATACCGGGCATGTGTGTGTGCATGCCCAAACTCCCAAGAGGAGAATGAAGAAGGGATTGTGGCATGGTCATCCCTCTCAGGGGTGAGAACTTTTTGTCTCTCTGACAAGCACATGAGCCCTATAGCAAATATCTCTCTGGGAAAAAAAAATGACATTGTTTTTTTACAAAAAGAAAGTTAAAACCACATAACACATGCCCAGGTACTCAGCTTTGGCTTGAATACACCTTAGCCCTTATTTATATTCGCTTCCGATCTTTGTACTATTTATATTGAGAAAGATCATTCGCAGACAGAGGCACTGGACGTGGCCAGAGGTAAGATGCAACCCTCCACGAGGCCGACCTGCAGGGAAGGCTCCCATCTGGTTCAAGGCCAGAGACCTCCCTGAGCATGCTGGGACACGTGCACTCATGATCAGGGGCTGGTTGATGGCTGGGTGGGTCACAGTGCCAGGATGTGGTTGGGAATGCTGTTTCTCTCTCACTCGCTCTGTCTCTCACTCATGCAAGGAATAATTCACAGATACAACTGAGCCATCTTGTATACCACTCTTCCATTTAACCCTGCCCCCTCCCCCAGAGAGAACCAGCATCTAGAAATGATTACATACTGTTTCTAGGCATGATCCTCCAATTTGACTATACGAGGCAACTTCAAAAAGTTTATGAAAAAGTAGACTTAGAATAGGAGTTTATTCTGGAGGGGAAAAACTTTGAAATCCATGCATAGCATTTCCTAATACAAATTTTTTGTGACTTTGAAAATTCCCTCCCCCTATATGCTGTAAACAACACACCGTGTTCTATGTGTGTTCAAACTTCCGCTAAGTGGTAACACGCTGTCTTCTACCTCATGCTGTTTACATGCCATGTTTTCTGCTTCTCTCCTGGGTGAGTTATTTTGAGTATTGTATAGACGTCCATTACTGTTGATTCTTAGCATCCATTACAGGCAGACCTGTTGTCAACCCCCAGGGGAAAAATTCCCACACATCTTCTCCTTCAGGGACTCCTCACTCACGACAGAAAATCCAAATGAAGCCTGGTGCTCTAGACCTCCAGGATCCAGTCTGTCTCTTTCTCCGCCAACCAGCTGTTGGCTATTTCCCAGACATACCATTAAGCAAGAACTTGTCTTCCAGGTCACACCGATTCATCTCTCAAGCACCAGTTGGAATATCACTTTCTCAGGGCATGGCCATCTCTGGACTAAGGTAGGCGGCATTCC
>NW_006160131.1:2658296-2660818 GCF_000334495.1 Tupaia belangeri chinensis
CATTCCTTGGCTTCCCAGAGGGTTCTCACAAGGCTGGATTGTCATTCTGCACTCACAGCTCTGTTCTGTGTCTGCTCGCCCAACCAACTCACACACACACACACACACACACAGCCACTAACTGTGCTCTCGTCAACTCTTCATCATCAATGCCAATATACACTATGGCAGGTCCTCAGAAGAGTGCTTACTGAGTTGGAGACGTGCCCTTTTGGAAAAAAGAGTGAATTCTGCGTGTCCAGGAAAAATAAACGTGAGCTTCCTCTTTAACGAGTTTGCTGCTCAGGATTTCCAGGTCTCCTACACTGCCCTGCCTGAAGGCTTCAGGGAATCCTGGAGTTGAAGGCTTATCCTGCCCTACTTCCCAACGATTCCAGGGGTTCCCCTACCTTTGTAATCCAGCTACTACCCTTGCCCTGTGGCCTGATCCTAGCCCAACATGTGGAGATGAACCCCACCCCTACTTAACCTTCTGGGGAAGGGTGAATTTTTCTTTTCCTTTCCATTTTTGTTTTTGCTTGGTTTGGTTTGGTTTGGTTGGGTTTTTTTGGATAATATCACAGCTTCTCAGACAAGGTACTACACTGGGAGCACCTAGGGAGCTTTGAAAGTCGTAGGTGCTTAGTTTTCATACCCAAGAACTCTGATGCTTTGCCCTGGGGGACAGGCCCAGCCCCAGAGTCCAAAGCTCCCCTACACAACTCTAACTTGCAATGGAGTTTGCAGAGCTTCCAGCCTCATGTGCCACAGAGCTACATGTATGTGTCATGTATGATACATACATGAACAGGATACATGTATGCCATAATTTTGTCCCTCAGTGAGGCCTAGGGAGCTAGAGGCCCCCCCAACTTCCCCTCATCCAGACATCGGCCACAGAAAATCTGTTCAATGAACTCATTGTGCCAAACAGATATAATGATTTCTCAGCATGCCGCCTTTAAAGATTTGGGATGCTCTGGTTTAGAGATCACGACAAGCCCAAAGCAGCTGGAATTGCATAAAGAGCGTGGGCCGTTGGGATCTGGCCTCTCCTGGACCATATATCCCTGGCTTGTGGAACGTCTGTGCTCCCACAGAGGTTGGACACAGAGAGGGAGGGGTCCTTCCTCATCATCTCATTGACTCAACCTCACAGTCAGCCTGCCATGTCACAGTGACCCTAGTCTTCCCAATGAGGACAATGATCCAAGGAGAAGTGTCGCTCCCAGCAAAGATCTGTCACGTGGCAGGCACCAGATCTGCTGTAAACCCAGAATTCTCCACTCTGTACTCCCAGGGAGAAAGTAGAAGTACAGGGAAAACAAGGTGACTCAGGGCGTGGGACGGAGAACATTCCTGAAAGTAGATCCTTCGAGGTCTAGGGATCCTCTGGGGCGCGAGGATTAAGGTCACTCATTCAAATCCTGAGTTCAGATAACAGCACCTCTCCTGGCTGGCTCTGTGACTTTGGCCAAGTGACTGCAGCATTTCCAGCCCCCTTTTCCTCGTTTGTAGGGTGGAGAGTCTCTTCATGTGTCGTCAGTGTGACGATGACACAAGACAGGGAACGTAGAGAGGACTCAGCACATGTCAGGCTTAGGTTTCATTTCCAGACTTGTCACTTCTTAGCTGTGTGATCTCTGGCAAGAAAATTTCCACTCCCTGAACCTCAGTTTCTTCATCTGAACAAGGAGTTGAATAACACCCACCTGCAGGGTCACGGGAACAGTGAGTGCAGTCTCTCTGGGGCACCTGGAAGGCGGGGCCTAGCCAAGGATGAGCACTCCCCCCACGGTCACTGTGCAGCTGCTCAGGAAACCTGGTAGCATGCGTGGGCTCGGGCCACTTGCCGCTGTGGTCTAGAACTGGCCACCTGGAGAAGTGTCCTCTGACCATGAGCACAGCCCATGAGGTGTCACTGTGGGGAAATCCTGGGCCAGAGGAAGGCCACAGCCCCCCAGGGCCTCCCTTGTCTCAACACATGATTCCTTAGCTATAGCCCCGTCCTCATGTGTGGGACAAGACCCAGACCCAGCAGGGCTCCGTAGTCGTCATCGGTCACCACTCCACTAAACACGCAGGTTTCATGCGACCCTGCAAGGGGAGTGTTATTGTCTCTACCTGGGGTTTCACAGAGATGACATTTCCTCGCCCAAAATCACTCGGTTAGAAAGAGACAATGACTTTTTGAGGGGTGGGGTATAAGTTTATTTCTTTTTTCATGAGAGACACCCCCAATAGCATCTTCACACAGAGAGCCACCCCCATCCCAACCAGCCTGGGGCTATGGGCACACACGCACCCAGCATGCACAGGGAGACCTGAGTGTGCAAACCCAGGACCGCCTCCGGTGGGCTCAGCGTCAGCGCATCACGTTACTGACACACCGCCACAGCTGACGCCAAAAGATTCTCTTGGGTCATTGGAAAAGTCATGATGCATTTTTTCATAGAAAAACAAAAATATGTCATGACTTTCCCAAAGACCCGCTTTTCTTAAATTATTATTTATTTAATTTTATTATTATTATTATTATTATT
>NW_006160131.1:2661787-2663379 GCF_000334495.1 Tupaia belangeri chinensis
AGAGAGAGAAAGAGAGTGAGAAAGCAAGCCACCAGGTCTGGGACTTGAACCATGATTAGCCATGTGGGAGTCCAGCACCTTAGCCACCATGCCACCTGCTGGTTTCAAAACCCAATAGTTTTTAAAGACCCCACCATATAGTCTACATAAACCTTATTAGACAAATCCAGTTACCTCACATAAGTCATATATCGTTTATTAAGTAAAGGTCCCCAGCACACACCCCACTCCTGCTGGTGCATAGACAAGCAGAATCACTAGGGTACATCCCAGATGGGCTTGACAGCCCCTCCCCTGACATCTACTGCCCCTGTTTGATTCAAAACCAAACGTTCACATCCAGCTCTGTCTGCCTCCAACCCTGTGCCCCAACGTACTACCCAGGGTGAGGACTCCCTGGCGGAGCCCCAGCCCTGGCGGAGCCCCAGCCCTGGCCGATGTGACGCTGTAGTGAGTCTGACTTTCTACCCCCAGATTGAGGAGGAGCTTTGAACAGAACTTGTGCGATTACGTTGAAAGATCAGTCGAAGTGTATGCCCCAGAGACAAGGAGTAAAGGGGACCCAAGGAAGGGAAGCAGCTTGTGCCAAGGCACGAGTCATGGAAAGAGCTCCCAGACGTTCACACAGGAGTTGGGGCTGCAGACGATGGAGGGCCTTGAGAGTCCTCAGTAGTGTAGAAGCAGACTCAGACCCTGTACCACACACGCCCTGTGAGAGCCCGTACGACCCAGCGCCTTCCTGGGGTGCTGACTTTCTCTCCTGCTGCCCTCTGCCGACCTGCAGGCCTGCTGTGAGCTTGCCATACTCCTTCCACCTGGGGTCTTTGCATATTCTCTTCTCTCTTCTCTCGGCTCACTCCCCTGGTGCCCCAGCCCAGCCCACCTAGTTAATGCCTTTGAAGGTGACATGCTCTGAAGGCTCTCAGGCCTTTCCTTCACGGCCTGAGTCCCAGGTTGCATGTACCCATGTACGTGTCCGATTGTGGTTTAATGTCCATCTTGCACGGCGGCTCGTCCTTGAGAGTGGAGTCTGGCCTGTCGGTTCACTGCTGTATCCTCAGTTCTAGCGCAGAGCCTGGTACATAGTGCCGTTCCTAATCTCTGGTGGACGAATGGGAGGAAAAACCATAGATGCATGCAGGGGTGGATGGATGGATGGATAGACAAAGACCAAAGCTATTTACTCAGGGAACAGAAACGCCAGGCTTTTATTGAAAAGTGAACTCCTGGTTGCGGTGTGGTGATGGCTTCAGAGGGGGGAGTTTCTTTGCTTTTAAACTTCAAAGCCGTCAGAAGGCAAGCTTGGCTGTAATTTCTCTTGTTCTAACCGAAGGGGTGCAGGTGCCTTGGCATGTCTGCAGCCGGGTCTTTGGCTTTACAACTCCGCCACCTAGTGGCCACGGTGTGCATCTGGTAAGGGAAGAGCAAATCGGTGTCCAGGGAAATGAGAAGCCTGGCTTCCAGGGAGCCTTTCCTCTGGCTCCAATCTCCCCACACTGGTCCACAGCAAAGGGTTTTGATCTTGCAGTTATCACATCTGGCTGAAAAGTGAGAATTTAAATGATAACACGCGTCGGCTTCTCCATGGGACA
>NW_006160131.1:2663666-2670266 GCF_000334495.1 Tupaia belangeri chinensis
AGGAATGTGCTGCACAGGTGACTGCAGTTCAAAGCCCCAGCCTGGCCGGCCTGCAACACCCCAGCAAGAACATGAGCACCAAGGTCTGGTGGGCCTGAGGACGGGAGGAGGGGACCAAGCCACCCAGAGGGCACTCTTCTCTCTCCTCTGTCTCCCGTCTGCACGGTCACATACTCTTACTACAAACAAAAAAGGGTTTTAAAAACTGCAAACACAGTCCTTTAGAAAATAAGCAGAGTTTAGGAAATGGCCATCTTCTAAATCCCTAATGGTTAAGAGAGGACAATCACGTAGGTGTTTACTTTAAGGGTGAAGGACAGGATTCGGGTACCCGGGAGTTATGCGAGTCTGCGTGCTAAGAGCGTCACCGAGAGCCAAAACCACCGACGCAGTGTGCGTTTTGGCCTCGTTCTAAATCCTGCAAACACGCCACCCTTGCTCTGTTCGCTAGTGGTGAGCTGCATCACGTGGCCCTAGGTGGCCCTGACGCAGACATCTCCTTCCAACCGTGTGACATTTCCGAGCCTCTCCTCTTTGCCATCTCTGAGCCGGGTTAGGAGAAGGTTGAGATGAATAAGACAGAGACAAGGCCGAGGATGGAGGGCCCCCAGGTGTGAGCGTCAGCGCCTCCAGGTCTAGGCTTAGCACCATAGCTGCCCTTCCTGCGACCTGCGGCAGGCCACGCACGTCTGCTGAGACATTTTCCTCACCTGTAAAGTGAGCCATAACATCAGACACAACGGTACCCCCATTCCCATTCTACCGATGAGGAACTGACTCAAAGGGAGGAAGTCGCTCTGTTCCCGATCGGGTAGGAAGAAGCTGCAGGGGAGGTCTCCCCAGTAGCCAGGGCAGGCCCCTGTGCTTTGTCATGCTGGGAACATTGCATGGACAAACAGCCCACGCCTCCTTTAAGAGACACCCACAGTCTCTCACCTGCCTGAATGTCAGCCTCAGCCCCGTCACCGGATCCTGCAATTCCTCCACCTTCCTCCACCTTCGCCTGGTGGTTGAAGGTTGCTTGTATTTTATCCTTTAATTGGAATCATGTCAATAAGAGGTCAAAGGATCTCCCTTTTTTTCTCATTAGTTTGTTTTTAAAATGCTAAATACTTTAAGATTTCCAGATCAAAAGACCACTTGAAACGCCCTGTAAACATTCTTAAGAATCCATGCGTGAATTTTGGAATCTTTGCCTTTTTAATCTGTTGCCCAAACAAAGCCACGGCAAGCAGCCCTGTTTGATTTCTCATTCATGAGACCCAGATATTTCAGATCCGATTTAGCTTACCTCTGTGTCTACAGGCCGTCTCCTGCCGTCTCTTGCCCTTGCTCTGGACGCTTACTTGAAGCCGTTCATGGTGCATTTTAAGTCATTTTAATCAGCAGTGAAATGTGGGGGTGCGCTGTTTCCAGCCCAGATGCCCTTCTTTGTAAACCTCTTAGGATGCAAAGTGGGGAAAACGTGCGGATGAACATCACCTGCTCTTCCTACATGCGGAGTACACACGTGCTCTCGGGCGCTCGTTCTACAGAAAGTGTTTTCTGCCCCCCGTGCCTCCCGGGCCTGCTCACTCGCTCGCTCATGCTTGCATATATTCTTCCGTTCATTCATCAGATATTTATGAGACCCTACTCTGCAGTTGGCCGTGGAAGAGCCCCTGGGGACCCTGAGATGAGTAAGACCCACAGGCAGCGCAGAATAGCATGAGTTTGGGATCGGAAAACTGTCGGCCTCTCACCTCAGCTTACCCATGTTCCAGCTGTGTGACCTCAGCGAGTCGGGGACCACCCTGGGGTTTGGTTTCCCAGTCTGTGGAAGGGAATCGATTGTGGAAACTCTGAACTGAAATCTGTGCCTGGAGCCGTGTGAGCAGGGGTGCTGACTGAGGGGTAAGTCGAGCTTTGTAACCTCAGCATGGCCTCTGTCTTCAGAGTTCAGACCTATGGCCCAGCGGTGGCAGTGCATGTTGGACGTGATGCTTGACAGGCTGAGGCCACATGAAGGACCGAGTTCAATTCCCAGCCCATCCTAAAAAGCTGGCCATGGTGGTACACACCTGTGATTCCAGCAACTCAGGAGGCTGAGGCAGGAGGATAGCAAGACCTCTAAGGACACCACACACGCCACACAAAAAATTACACAGAGCGAGAGAGAGGGAGAGAGTGTGCACAAAGTTCATGGAGCGTGCATATTCTATTTTAAATAATCTATGCACGGATTTCAATTTTTTTATACCAAAATAAACACGTACTTTAATTCCATTTTTCCACAAAATCTGTGAAGTCCCCTTGCACACACGTTTGAGGTTTCATGGGTGCTGTGCAAAGTGCTACAGGGAGAGAGTAGGGGGCAACCAACTCTTCCTGGGGAATGTGAAGAAGCTGAGAGAGGAGGAGGCATCGTTATAGGACAGACAGACCTGCCAAGAAGGATGGGAAGGGCACTGAAGGCAGGCAGGGCGGCGGGAGCATGGCCCAGGGCTGAGAGCTGGGTGGGAGCAGGGCCCGGGGCTCAGTGAGAGCTCGCCAGAATGGGAGGAGTCCATGACGACTGCAGGGGCACTGGGGAGGGATACTAGAAGACTTGGCTGGATAGATTAGAAACAGGTAAGAGGCTTGAATATCAAAAAAAAAAAAAATGCTTATGGGCAAGGAATGGAACCTATTTGGGGCTCCCTCTTCCCCTCCCTTACCCCACCCCCAAAACTCTAACGGGAGCCCTAGTGGGAAAGACAGCCTGGGCGTGATTTGCAAGTTCACACCAATTCCAGCTAGGAGTATGCACCCAGCTTCCATCTGTGTTTTGTGTTGCATCTCGCTCCTTCTGCATATGTGCCTGTAACTCAGAGACCTTTGGCATCCCATTTGCTCCTGGAATACTCCATTACGGCAATGGCAGAGAACCGGGTATGACCCCCATGCCTACCACCTAGTGGCCACAGGTCTTAGTGACATGCGTATCGTCTTCAGGTGTTTGTAAAAGTAGTGCATGCTACCGATTCAGTTACAACCCCGTGAGCCAGATCCCCCGTCTACACCCTGCCCTGCCCTCCCCAAGTTCGGTCACTACCAAGAAGGGAGTGTTCATCATTTTGTGGTGTGTATTTATACATTTCCTAATTTAGTCATCAATAAATGATATATAATGGAATTTTTCATGAAAAAACCTATAAAATAGAATAAGTTCAGGAAGCATGACTCTTCCGTTTTTAAACAACTTCTAGAACCATCAACATTTTCCTGTCTTCTGTTGTTTCAGTAAAGTTTTTTAAATCCTTCTTCCCCTCTGCCAATTGAGAAACTAGAAATTGTACTTCTTTCTCTTTTTAATGTTTTCAAAGATGGGCTCTCACTGCGTGCCGTCTTCCTGCCTCAGCCTCCTGAGTCACTGTGTCATAGGTGGGTACTTCCATGCCTGGACTTTAGGTGGGACTGGGACGCCACCCCAGAGCTCCCATGTGCTCCCAGCCTGCAAAGTCCAGTGTCTTAGCAGTGTGAGCCACCATAGCTAGGCCTAAAAATGTTATTTCTGTTCTGTTAATGGTTACTTTTACATTATTTAGTTACACAATTAACTTGTTTTCCTAATGATGCCAAGAGTTAATTAATAATTCTGTCCTCCTGAGCATGGCAAAGTCCTGTGTATGAAAGATTGACTGGAAGACAAGAACAACATAGTAATTGGAGAAGGGAGATAAATTATAAAGGAGCCTTACCTACACCTAGGGACTGAGGTAATGAGGGATTGGAGAGGAAGACTAGAGAACTATAAAGAATATTGGAGTCCAGTGGGCCAGCAGGGACATGGTGGTTAAGGTTGCTGGATCCCACATGGCCAACAGTTTGAGTCCCAACTGGTGGCTTGAAAAACACACTTATATGCCTAATATCCCAAGGGGAAAATAGAAGGGAGGGGATTACAGCATGGTCATCCCCCACCTCCACCTCCCAGGGCAGGGGCGGGATGAGGGCAGTGCTTTCTCATTATCTCTCTCTGTCTCTCTTTGGTGAGTGCATTTTTATAAAGAAAAATACAGAAGAATATTTGAATCAGAGATGAGGAGAGTGGCCGTGACCCTCTAACCTCGGCAGAGGTAGAAATCCAGGAAATTACTAACCTGAAAGAGGCTCGGGCCCCGGGGAGGAGATCCAGACCTCACTGGAGAGACGCGAAAGAACTCCTGAGTTCTGTTCTTGGAGAACTTAGGGACTGTGCCCACCAAAAGGGAAGAGCGAGACTACCCTCGGGAGCGCAGGGAAGCTGCCCTCAGGAGATGCTGAGGGGAGCCTTTCCAGTGTGGCCTGCTGGCCAGGGAGGAAAATTCCAGAACCACAGCATGACAAGGAGGGGTGGATTTGGGAGCTGAGAGACAGTAAATCCCTCAGTTGCTAACTATTTAACAGACTTTACCAGATAACATGCACACACACACACACACACACACACATGCACACATACTCTATTTTTATTTAGCATTTTAGTGTTACCATTTTCAAAAATGATTTTGATATCAATGGTTAGTCCGATTTGCCAGCACAGTTAGTCACCTCTGATATTTGTCAACGTCGCTCCCCGCAACCTCCTCTTCTGGCGGAAACGCATCCTGTAATAATGCTTTTCATTCAGGACTTCAGGTGGCAAACTCCTCTATTTTCTGTGTGTCAGAAATTGTCTTCATTTGCTCTTACTCCTGAATTTTAATTAATTTTAAGATAAAAATAATTCCTTGGAAGCTTGAGAATAACACTTTTATCTTTTCAAAATAAATCATTACTAATAAGAAGTCTACTGACAAGAAAACTGTTTACAAGAATTACTTACAGAAGTTCTTTTGTAAGAAGTGTGTCTTTTATCTCTGGGAACTCTGTATTTCTCATCTTAATGTTCTAGTTTTCATTAGGCCAGCCATGGCTGTATCTATCTTTAGCTCTCCCTTTCAGGACCCGGAGTGCCCATTGGGTCTGGACTCGTGTCTTGCTGGGTGGACTTCCTCACACCCCCCCCACCCCTTGAGTGCACACAGACCGGAAGGAGGTTTGCACACAATTGATCAATCAGCTGGAACCAAATGCCACAGGTGAACAGAGAGTTTGGCACATTTTTTTGCGAAGGGCAATATGAACCTAGGGTTGAGAAAATGGTCAATCCTTTCAACACAAACCACTCCTGTAAAAATAATCTAAGAGGCCAGCAGATGGCATAATGGTTACATCGCTGGACTCCCACGTAGTCAAGCACAGTTCAAGTCCCAGTCCTGGCAGCTTAAAACACACCAGGCATGTGTGTGTGCATGCCTGAAATCCCAAGAGTAGAATGGAGGAGAAGGGATTGCAGTGTGGCCATCCCCTCGAGGGGTGATTTCTCTCTTTCTGTCTCTCTATCTCTTCAGCGAGTACACATGCCCTACAGCAAAATCTCTCAAAAAATTAAAATTAAAATAAAAAGGTAACCTAAGAAAATCATCTCGGCCAGGGACAAAATCTAAGATACAAGGATTTCCCTTGAGTCATTATTTTTGAATGTGAGAAAA
The DNA here is from genome assembly GCF_000334495.1 of Tupaia belangeri chinensis. Taxonomy (NCBI): domain Eukaryota; kingdom Metazoa; phylum Chordata; class Mammalia; order Scandentia; family Tupaiidae; genus Tupaia; species Tupaia belangeri. Next base: position 2,669,201 of record NW_006160131.1, read on the forward strand.
AAGGGGAAACCAGCAGTTAGCGTAATGGCTATGTCGCTGGACTCCCACGTAGTCGACCGCGGTTCGCGTCCCAGACCTGGTGGCTTAAAACTCACGCCGGGCGCGTGTGCGTGCATACCCAAGATCCCGAGAGGAGAATGGAAGAGAAGGGATTGCAGCGTGACCATCCCCCCTGGAGGGTGATTTCTCGCTTTCTGTCTCTGTCTCTCTCTGTCTGTCTGGCAAGCGCACGTGCCCTATAGCGAAAAACCTTTCAAAAAAAAAAAGTGAGAAAAAAGAAAAATAACCAAAAATGAGAGTAAACCATAGCATGATAGGATAGACTATTACACCATCATTAAATGTGTCTTTGAAAAAAACATTTTGTAATAATGTGAGCAAGTGTTTGTGATGTGATGTTAGATACGGCCAACCGTACGTGTTATATGTGCTAACACAGTTCAAAAAATATATGTGTGCATTGAATAAAAACCCTAACTGGTTTATTTTTTTCCTTTGTCTTTGGTATTGACAGTAATTTCTGCTTCCTCCTTGGGTTTGCGTGTGTGTGCGTGTGTGCGTGCGACTTCTACACCTGAGCGTGCATACATGCTGTAACTAGGAAAGCAGAGACTGCTATTGAAGAAGTGAGAACAATTACCATTTGGGTCCTCAGTGTGGACCCGTGGCTGCCTTTGCTGTTCCCGTGAATACGCACTAACACGTAGTGGGGAGCTGGGTCCCACCCGCCCCACACCCACAGCCTGGGAATTCAGGGTCTGTTACACCCAGAAGAATCCCTGGGAGCCAGGATTGCTGCTACCCCTGGCTCAGGCTCTCGAGCCTCTGAGGTCCTCATCTCAAGACCAACCCCTGGCAGAGTCCCCCGCTGCTGTGTGCTGTGGGATGACTCCTTCAAGCCTCCAGTTTAACTTGCTGAGAACAGACCGCGGGCCTGCACTGAGCTCAGAACTGGGCAGGTCTTCGTTCTCATCCTCAGCACCCCTCCGCCGTGTGTATTCAGTTTAACGAATGAGGAAACAGAGGCTCGGGGAAAGGAAACAACCTGTCCAAGTCCTCAGCAGGG
>NW_006160131.1:2670297-2692329 GCF_000334495.1 Tupaia belangeri chinensis
TGACCCTAGATCCTTCTAACCTCCACATCGCTATCCCTCCCAGCACCCACCTTTCTCCAACAGCCCTCCCTGTTCCCCTGGCCTGAGTCATCCTCCACCTCCTTGCACCCGACCACCCAGCTGCCCCACCTCATTACCCTCCCTTTACTGAGGTCCCCGGATACAGGACCCCTGTGGGTGTTTGAGGCATCGTAACTCTCAAGAAAATAGCAGAGCAGTCAGGGAAGCTTGACAAGGTGACAATGACAAGTCCAGATAAAGGACTCCTGAAGGTGCCACAATCTGATCAAAAGAGATTAACTTGCGTGTGAGGGGCACACTGCACTGCTAGCACTTTCAAATCCTGCTAATAGTGTCAGCCTTTTCTTCAGCCAACGTAACAACAGGAACTTCCCATTGTACCAGGGAAGATGGGGGGAACTTGAAACTGGGTCAGCATTCCCTGAAAATAACAGAATCTTAAACAGGACGTGGGACTCTGCAGAGCAGCCTTGGGGAGTGCCACAGGGACTCTTGCCTCTGGCCCACCAGGTCTGTCTGGGGACCACTGAGTAAGAAGCGAAGGCGGAAACGGAACTCCCTGCCACCTGCGTGTTGGCACGGTATCATGTGGAAAGACTGAGGACACGTGAGACCAGCAAAATTCACTCATTTGAGGGGCTCGGGAGAACTCCTGAAGAAGCAGACTGTCGCTGGAGGAGCGATTCCCCGCATTCTCAGGGATGTCCGTGCTGTGTGGCCGCTCGTCCCACCTCACGAGAGTCACTGTGCATGTCCCAAGCTCTGCGCTCGGTGCCTTCATATCCACAGCTTGCAGTCCATCATGACAGGAACACTCTCACCATGGAAACTGCAAATGCAATCAACCAGGGCTGCTCGTCATCAGAGGCTCCCACCCCCCAAGGTTCTCTCACCTGCAGAGACGGTGCTGTGTCGACCTCTGTGGCTCCCCAAACCTTCTCTAAAGTAATGACCCCCAAGTCTGCCCGTCTCCAAGCCCTGCCTCACTCCAGAGCGCCAGACCCAACCTCAGGCTGACTCCAGATACCCCTTTCTAGGTAAAACTGTCTTTCCTAAAAGCCGGCTCCTTCCTCAGGTCCCCATCTGGCAGGAGGCCACTGGTTTCCCTACAGCCAGAGCCCTGGAGTCATCCTGGTCAGCCATGGGGTCCTGCTCACCCCATCTCCCTGCCACCTGCTCCCCTGTCATGACCTTGACCCAACCCCTTATTGTATTTCTTCTGCTTATTGCAAAAGCCTCCTTTTCTCCCTCCCCATACCATTATAAAAATGCTTTAGGTCAGAACAGTTCCCTTCCTTCCTTAATCCCTTCAATGGTTTGTTGTGACCTTTAGAGCAGCAGTCAAGCCCTGTGACACTCCGTGTGTGATCTGGGCCCTGCCTGCTTAGCCATGTCACCTCCAGGGACCTCTCACCCCGGGCAGTGATCCAACAGCGGGAGTGTAGTGCAACCCCTGAGCCACGCCGGCGAGCTGGGCCTCTGTACACTTGCACAGAAAGTCCACACCCATTACTCATCTGGTGGCTTCTGGTCATCTCACAAGACCAGTTCAGGCATCCCTCATCTAGAAAGCCTTCTCTGAACCACTTCCACCCTAGACCCCAAGGAAAATCCGCCCTTGCTGCTTTGATGTTCCCACTGGGGTCATGAGTCCTTGTACCGCACCAACTCAAACTGGGAGTGATCCATCTCTGCTCTGAGCTCTGTGAACCTGGGCCATGTCATTCACCTCGGGTTTCTTGTTGCTCAGTGCTGGCCCCGGCTCCTGGCTGGCCCTCAGAGATGGCTTACCAAGCCAGGAGTGAATCACTGCCCAATACCATGTGCCTGGTGATCACCACAGCATAAAGCCAGGCCCTGGAGTCTTCCCACAGAGTACCCTGCTTGAGTGCAGGGAAGCAGTGAGCCAGTGTCTGACCACCACCACCCAGAGAGGACAGGCGCATACAGGAGACAGGAAGCAGATGAGGTTGCTTGGGACAGGGAGTGGGAGAGAGAAAAGATGGGGAGGGAGAGACTGGGAACTGCTAATGGTTTACTCCTTGGGTGACGGCACCACTCTGAAGTTGGTGGCAATGGTAACTCTGTGAACATACTAAAAGCGACTGGCTTGTGCACTTCAAGTGGGTGAGTTGCATGATGTGTAAATTATACCTCAAGAAACTTAGTTAAAAACAACAATGTTGGGACCAGTGGGTGTCATGGGGGTTAAAGTACTGGACTTCCACATGGCCCCCTGCAATTCCAGTCCCAGACCTGGTGGCTTGATTTCTCACTGTCTCTCTGTCTCTGTGTGTGTGTCTTTCTGGTGAACATGCGTGCCTTGTAGCAAATTTAAAAGAATAATATTAAATTAAATTAAATTAATGACTCTTTTCTAAAAAAAGAAGAAACAAAGAAGCCCCACTGGACGTTAGCAGTAGTTGGGTAGTTGGAGTGAACTGGTCATGAATGTACCGCCGGTTTCTCACAGGACCACTAGAGGGCACCAGCAGCACACAGACCCACCCACCCCCTTACTCTGGAAGGGCTCTGACAGAGGAGAAAGTCTCCTAGCCCGGCAGGCGCAGGAGTAGCAGAAAGCCTGCTGCGTGGTGGAAGTTTTATCCTCCATGAAGAGGCCATACAGCCCACTTGAATTTCTCCAGATCTGTGTCTGGGACACTTCCCTCAGCCCCGCCTCAGGGGCCTTCACATGCACATTCACAGCCCCACCCAGGCCTCGAGGACTCTAAACTGGGATGAAGCCTGGGGACCTGCTTGGACACCAAGTGTAGAGGACCCTGGCGCCGGTTAATTGAGAACTGGCATTCAGCACTCCACGCACCTGAACCTCAAGTCAGCGTCACCTCCTTGCTGCCAGGTCCCGGTAAGAGAAGCCACCTGCCCAGAGAGTCACGACCAAAGCGATGAAGCCAGGGCACCCATGGGTTACATGCACCTGCTGGAACCAGCTGAGTGTCAGTGCAGGCCGGTCTCCATGGGGCACACCTGCTGTGAGCAGCGGCCTTTCAGGAACGAGGCCCTCGTGGAGCTACGGTCCAGCACCTAAGAGAGAGCTCTTCTGTGAGGAGGTTTTTTTGGGCACCTTTCTCGTTCAGACTTCCAAGGTTCCTGAGTTCAGGTTTGAAAATCAGATCAGATTCCGTTTGGAAGTAGTCAAATCCGTAACTATTCAACAATACTCTCCCACTTAGAAAATATCCCAGCTCCTTAGAGCCTGCCTGCCTAGTGTGCAGGGGACTCCTTTCTAGAAAATTCCATTCCTTCAGTGTTAAGATGGCAGAGGCATGGAGCCCTTCATCCACATATATGTATGCTCACACACACACATATACACACATGTACATAGACTCTGAGTGTGGCTTACTCCGAATACTCAGGAGAGGAGCTACGGGCAGGTAGAGCCTTCACACGAAGAGTGAGAGAGAAAAGTGTTGGGGAAGATGGAACTCCACGGGGAAAGGTGTGAAGTTTTGTCTGAGCGACCCCACAGAGTGGGAACCATGGAATCGAACCCATGTAGGGTCGTGCTGTGGACTCCAGAGCTGTTCCCAAGCTCTTGGAATGTATAAGCACACAGCACAAGAAGGAAGGTCACAGTGCAAACAGGACTGACCTTGAGAAGAGCACGCACTTGCCACCACCACAGAGAATAGCCCAACTGCCCCTTGCCACCTCGCTTCTGGGCCTGAATCGACACAAGGCAAATATGAAAAGCATTTAAGGGTAGTCTCTGGTATTTTAAACTGGTTTATGTATGAGGTCGTCACGAAAGCCATGATGCGTGTTTGCATAGAAAAACAAAGATACGTCATGATTTTCCTGAAGACCTAATATTTTACTGGGTTAATTTCAGTGGGTTGTGTTTTGCTCGTTGCTGGGCTACTTCAAGGAAACAGAATATGTCAGAGGAGCTGGGAATATTTAAGCAAAGGGAAATTCCACTAAACACATCCAATATCAAAGGGCGGCCAGAGGAGGAACCAGATTGGATTTAAACGAAGCCTAGTGGGTGTAAAGTATAGAGAAGCAGATTTGAATTCTTTAAAATTATTTCATCCAAGTTCATCGAGAATCTCTGTAGCCTCCCAGTCAGTGGCTGGGCTCTCCCTCAGAGCCCGCAGTGTTGCATTGTGGTACCAGTTAGTGCTCATTTATGGAGAATGGAAGGAGTGTGTGTTCACGCTTCCAGTCCCTCATTCATAGTGCTAAGACAAAATTCTTATTTCTCAATACATTTATTTATATTTTTAATGTAATTGATTTAAATAAATACTAAGTAAATAATATTTAAAATGATGCATAGAGAGTGCAGAGCCAGCTAGGTAGCCTCGTGGTTAGGCAGCTGGATCCCACATGTCAGATCATAGTTTAATCTTGACCCTGGGGGCTTGAAAAACACTGGGAGTGTGTGCATGTGAGCCCAAAATCCCAATATGATTTACACATGGAAGAGAAGGGATCGTGGCATGCCGATGCCCTCTTGAGGGTTCTTTCTTCCCTTATCTCTCTGTTTTTCTGTCTCTCTCTAGTGGGTTCATGTGCCCTCTGGTCTGGCAATTAAAAAATCAAAGGAAGAAATAAAGTGCAAAACTAGTGAGGGCAATAAGAAACGAATGGATTGGGGAGCACTGAGTTATTGCAGTGAATTTGTCAGCATCAGCAGTCGCTGTAACAAACAAGCCCCTCATCTCAGAGACTATAAGGGTTTGTTGTGCTAATAGCCTCCAGTTCTCTGCACCTCCTCCCAGTGTCCACACTTCCTTAAATGGGGCTGGTCTTTTGACTTGCCCTGAGCTACAGAATGCGGTGAGAGTGATGCTGCTTCCATTCTTCCTTAAGGAGGCATGGCAGATTCCACTTTTGCACTCCTAGGAGTTCTCCATAGAAGCCCGGCTATGCTTGTGGAGAAACAAAGGCCCACATGGAAAGGCCTTGGAGAGGAGGAGATGCTCTGCAACTAGATGAAAAGCAGTTTCAAGTAGGGGCCCAGCATTTCAGTGTCCTAACAGGACCCAGCTCCCAGCCACCCCACCAGCTGATGAGCAACCAGCAGTAAGACCAGCAGAAGAACCACCCAGTGAAGCCCGGCTCATATACAGAATGGTGTGCAATTAAAAATGGTCATTGTATTAAGCCACTAAGTTTGAGGTTAACTATTATGCAATAATAGATCATCAAAATAATGTCTTGATATAATAAAGGTGTGTTTCTCACTCACGATATATTGGCTGTTGGAAATGTCACTATGTATTTTTCTGTTTTTCTATGCAAAAACGTGTTGTGTCTTTTCTGATGACCCAATAATTCAATAAGGATTGAGAGGTCAGAGCGCTCTGCTCCATGTAGCCATTCAAGGATTCAGTATCTTTCCATACAGTGGTTCTACTGTATTCTGGGACTTGGAGAGCCAGGTTACTTCATACCTGGCCACATATAAAGGAAGAGGGATGGTGGAGAGAACTATGTGAGAGATTTGGGGGACCAGGCCTGGAAATGTCTTACAACTAGCGGCACTAATAACCACTAGATTGCCCACACTTAACACAAAGGGGGTGAAAAAGTGTGGTGAGACACTTATATCTGGGATAAAGAGGAGAAAAAATGATTCTGGAGATGCCTACCATCCAAGCTCTTTTATTTATTTATTTATTTTATTTTATTTTTTTTAGAGGTTTTTGCTATAGGGTATATGTGCTCACCAGAAAGACAGAGAGAGACAGAGAGACAGAAAATGAGAAATCACAACCAGGGGGGATGGCCACGCCACAATCCCTTCTCCTCCATTCTCCTCTTAGATCTTGGGCATGCATGCACAGGTGCCTGGCATGAGTTTAAGCCACCTGGTCCAGGACTTGAACCGTGGTCAACTACATAGGAGTCCAGTGACATAGCCATTACTCTAACTTCTGGTCCAATCCAAGCTCTTTTAAAGCAAACAAACAAACAAAAAATTCTAACACAGAGCAGTGAGTGGTACTAGAATATTAACAAATGGTTTCAGGGACTCTGAAAAAGGAGCAATTTTTCATGGAGCCAGATGGCTGGTCGGCAAAATACGTGAAGTATTGGCAGCATTTGACCTGGGCTTTGAAGAATGAGTAGGAGTTGGCAAGTCAGACAGGAAAAGTGAGTTTAGGTAAAGGGTCATGAAATAACACAGTATCTTAAGAAAGTCGTAAAGGAAGCAGTGCCATAAAAATAAATGCAGCCAAATTTGGATGACCTGGTCTGAGCCTCTGAACTGGGCTGCTCCAGAGGGACCCTGGGCCTTTTAGCTACATGAATCTTTAGGCTTGAAGCATTTGCTATAGGGCGCATGTGCTCACCAGAAAGACAGAGAGAGACAGAGAGACAGAAAATGAGAAATCACAACCAGGGGGGATGGCCACGCCACAATCCCTTCTCCTCCATTCTCCTCTTAGATCTTGGGCATGCATGCACAGGTGCCTGGCATGAGTTTAAGCCACCTGGTCCAGGACTTGAACCATGATCAACTACATAGGAGTCCAGTGACATAGCCATTACTCTAACTTCTGGTCCAATCCAAGCTCTTTTAAAGCAAACAAACAAACAAAAAATTCTAACACAGAGCAGTGAGTGGTACTAGAATATTAACAAATGGTTTCAGGGACTCTGAAAAAGGAGCAATTTTTCATGGAGCCAGATGGCTGGTCGGCAAAATACGTGAAGTATTGGCAGCATTTGACCTGGGCTTTGAAGAATGAGTAGGAGTTGGCAAGTCAGACAGGAAAAGTGAGTTTAGGTAAAGGGTCATAAAATAACACAGTATCTTAAGAAAGTCGTAAAGGAAGCAGTGCCATAAAAATAAATGCAGCCAAATTTGGATGACCTGGTCTGAGCCTCTGAACTGGGCTGCTCCAGAGGGACCCTGGGCCTTTTAGCTACATGAATCTTTAGGCTTGAAGCATTTAAGTTGTGTTTGACCATTTATAAACTGAAGAGCTCTGAGGAGTAACCCTTCTAAAACTCTAGGATTCATTATTTCCAAAGAAAATAGCATCCTACAAACTACCCAAGATGAACCCCCCAAAAGTATAGCGGGGAACAGCTAGATTAATATAATTACATAGAGTACATGAAGCATCCTCCACCAGATCTTGGCCACAATCCCCACTGTGGGAGTCCTTGGTTACTTACTCCAGTGCCTACTCATAGGAGTCAAAGCATTTCCAGCCCTGAACGTCTGTTCCTGTCGGTCATGTGGGCACTGTGGCAGGCCCTACTGAAGCTATGCTACCCAAAGGGCTCCCCTTCCTGACCACGAGTGATTGGATAAGAGGTGGCCACCTGGCCCTTGATGAGCCAATCCGATGCTCTCTATTGGACTGGAGACATGAAACCTCCAGTGAGCCGGTAAGTCTGCAGCCACCACACTGGGATTTGGGGCCTGTTTTTCGTAACGTGCAAGCTGGAAAGCTGGTAGTGGACACCCATCTTCAGGAAAGGACTAGGGAGAACATAGATTAGTAGGGGGCCCAGGAGCAGAGAGAAAGAAAAGTACGGTCGGCTGACTTCCCACTTTCCCAGAGACCCAACTCAATTCTATTTTGGTTTTACATGACACCTCTTCGTTGCCTACCAAGAACACACCTTCCCTGGCCCCGCTGTGGTGATGCAGGTGGCAGCTCGCTATTCTACAGTGGGAGCGCCCCGTGAAAAGCCAGGTTCTCATCCCGAGCTGACCTGAAACATTCCAAGCACACACACACAAACCCATGATCCTGGCTGGCTGGGAGGCTAGTGGCAGGGGCTATACAGACTGACAGGACCCTGTCAAGGGCAACCCCCTTTGTCCTCCCCTCTCTGACACCCACAGATAAACTTTAGAAAGGAAAGAAAGAAATCACCTTCACCAGCTAACTGGAATAGGTTATTCTTCTTTGTTAAACAAATCAGTCCCGGCTGAAATGGAGAAAACAGTAATTTAGTGGGCCCATTGCAAAGATAATGTCATAATATAAAACTAACCATGAAGTGAATTAGGCATAAAAATAGCATTGGAAATGTTGTGTCGATTGAGACTATGCCTGGACGCACAGTGCCTGAAATCCTAGGTATAGCAAGAGTTAGAGGATCAGCTGGTGGAGCGCGTGGCTTTCCCTGCAGCCTCCCCCACAGAGCGTCCCTCAGGGTCGTGGTTTCACCTAGGATGTGGTAGAAAAACCGAGAAGAAAAGTTTACTATGCATCCTGGTCTTAAGAGCCCCTTTCTGCGACTGGCCCCATAAAGCAGTGGTTAAGCCCTGTTCATAGGGAGCTGGATCCTAACTGGCAGACTGTGTGGTGCGCGTGGCATTCCCTGCAGCCTCCCCCACACGAGCGTCCCTCAGGGTCGTGGTTTTACCTAGGATGTAGTAGAAAAACCGAGAAGAAAAGTTTACTATGCATCCTGGTCTTAAGAGCCCCTTTCTGCGACTGGCCCCATAAAGCAGTGGTTAAGCCCTGTTCATAGGGAGCTGGATCCTAACTGGCAGACTGTGTGGTTCAAATCCCAGCCCCAGCAGCTTGAAAAACACGCCAGGCACATGTGCTTGCCCAGAACCTGGACAGAAAGAGAAACGGAGGAAATGGGCCGCGGCGTGACGGCGCCCCCTGGCGGCTTCTCTCTCCTCTTTCTGACTTGCACACATGCATATGCCCTCTGGCAGGTAAAAAAAGTCATAAATAAAAAGACCTTTTCCATCCACAGTGCCACAGGATACGTTTCCTGCTCCCTGAGCAGGCCCCAGACTCCCGACCTCTTCTCTCCCAGCTCCGGCTCCAACTTGCACGTCTATCCTCATCCGGGTGCCCAGCAGAATGGGGACCCACCCACAGGCTTGCCCCCTGCCACCCCAGCAATGGCTGCCAGCTGGAGCTGGCATGGTGCTAGCTGCAGTGACCCAGGGCTTTGCCTGCCAGTGAGGGAGATGGAACACTGCCAAGGGGCCTGAGAGTGCGACACCAGTGTCCCTGCAGGACAGGGGACTAAGTCCAGCCCCTGACAGAGGCTGCGTGACACCCACGGGCCTGCCCTCACTCCTCCCTCTTCATGTTGCCCTCTCTTTCACCCTCCTTGCCTGTCTGAAGGGCTCTTGAAGATGTCATATCAGACAAATGCCGAGTTGTCAGTGAAGGAGGTGGAGCTTTAGCAGATCCTTAATGGAACATTAAGAGTAATCAACAAAAACTAGAAAGGGGAGGCCTGAGGCCTGTTCCCAAGGAGAGGGAGTCTGTCTCCAAAAACGGGGAGAAGACTGGCAGGAAAGGGGGAGTGGAGAAGCTAAGAGAACTTCTGGCGTTTCCGATGTGTTCTGGCATGTCTTGTGTCTAGCTCTCCAAAAGCTCCAAGACAAATTCAGCGTGCCTGATGAGCAGCAAGTGGGCATGCCTGTGAGCTTCAAAACTGGGAAGAGCTGCCAGCCCACACCACAGTTACACCAAATGTTCCCTAAATGATTTTTGAGCGAATGTGTTTGTTAACTTCATTTTATTTCCATAGCCTACTACTCTGAACAATTATTTGATCATTCTCAGGAATCATTATGCACATAAGCTTTTAATTTTCACGATCTCATTGTGACCTTTTTAAAACAGATCAATCACTGGTCCCCACCAATGACCTCAGATTTCATCGTTGCCTAAGTTTCAAGTTTGAAATTCTAAATATTCTGGAAAGCTAAATGTTGGCACGAGAAATTTAGAATTTGAAAAAATGCTGGACTGGTCCCATAACCCAACAGTTAAGGAAGCCATATTGCATATGGTGATCCTGGCCCTAGTGGCTTAAAAAAGACTCCAGTTGCATGTGCGTGCATGCCCCAAATTGTGACAGATGGCGAGACATGGGAGAAAGGGTTACGGTGTGACTGTGCCCCACCAGGGAGCCCTTTCTCCCTCTCTCTCTGTCACTCTGCTTCTCTATGGTAAACGCACAGGCCTTCTGGCTTATAAACAAAAAATGTGAATTGTTAGCAAACAAAAACATGATCACAGATATTGATAGGTGAGTAAATACAAGTTGAAAAGACAACAAAACATCATTTCATCCAGTAAAACATTTGATCATTCTTTGTTTTGGGAGAGATTAGGAAATAGGAACCTTGCTACATGGTTCTTGTGCCTGTAAATTAGTGCAACCATTTGGAAATACCTCAGCACCATCCATCCACACTGTAAAGTGTCTACTCTTTCATCCAGCCTTGGCACTTCCCGGGCTTCCCCACTGCTCTCCCTGCATATGTTTGGAATCTGTGGAGCAGTCAGGATAAATGAGCCAGATCTTACACAGAGCAACATGAAATGACTTCAAAAATATAATGTGCATTTTTTAATGTAAAATCACTAATTCACATGATCAAATTAATGTAAAAGTAATAATATTCCAAGCAACATTACATCTTGGGAGATCTACATATAATGGAAATGAACAATGAAAAGTACATAGGAAGTCCTTGTATTTCGTACAAGAAAGTAGATACTTGTGGTGAGAAAAATGGCAAGGAGGAAGAAATATAAGTGAAATACAATAATAAACTTTTTAAAAACCTGAAGAGACGTGTGGACAATAACTCAATTGTGCTATGAATTAAGAAATGACTTATTCAGGTGTAACTAAGGTCTACAAAATGAAAAATTTAAAACAGTGATAACAATATCTCCTATTTTGCATAATGATACCAAAAAATGACCTCAAAAATGATAACTGACGGGACCAGCAGTTGGCGTAATGGCTATGTCACTGGACTCCCATGTAGTCTACCACGGTTCAAGTCCCAGACCTGGTGGCTTAAACTCACGTCAGGCACGTGTGCGTGCGTGCCCAAGATCCCAAGAGGAGAATGGAGGAGAAGGGATTGCAGCATGACCATCGCCCTTGGGGGGTGATTTCGCACTTTCTGTCTCTCTGTCTCTCTCTGTCTTTCTGGCGAGTGCACGTGCCCTATAGGAAAAAATTCTCCAAAAAAAAAAAAAGGTAACTGAGGAATTTGTTGAAATAAAATAATAAATTAGAAACATTCTAACTTTCCATCAATATTTACAATGTCCATTAATATTTAAGTATTGAATAAATCAAGTTATAGTCAATGAACAGCCCACAATGTAGCCTCATCAATAATGGGAAAATTCTGTATAAGCTAAGATGAAATATTCTACAAGTTATATAATTAAATCGTTATCTTTTTAACCAATAAAACTACCTACAAAAATATTCTATGGTTGGGAACCAGCAGTTAGCGTAATGGCTATGTTGCTGGACTCCCACGTAGTCGACCGCAGTTCGTGTCCCGGATCCATTGGCTGAAAACTCACGCCGGGCACATGTACGTGCGTGCCCAAGATCCCAAGAGGAGAATGGAGGAGAGGGGAATTGTGATGTTACCATCCCTCCTGGGGGGTGATTTCTCGCTTTCTGTCTCTACTTCTCTCTCTGTCTGTCTGGCGAGCGCACGCGCCCTATAGCGAAAAAAAACTCTCAAAAAAAATATTCTACAGCTAACATCATATTCGATGGTGAAAGACTGAATAGTCTCATTTTTTAAATAATTATTTATTTAATTTTATTTATTCTTTCATTTATCTTAATTTGACCAGAAAGGGAAGCAAAGTAAGAAAGCAAGCCACCAGGTCCAGGACTCAAACCATGGTTGGCCATGTGAGAATGTCCAGCATCGTAACCATTATGCCACTTGCTGGACCCTGAATATTCCCTTTTAAGAACAGCACATGGTAGGGGCCAGCAGGTGACATGGTGGTAAAGACACTGGATTCTCACATGGCCAATTCCATGGTTGGAATTCTGACCCGAGAGCTTAAAAATCACATCAGGTATGTGGTTGTGCATGCCCAAAATCCAGAGAGGAGAATGGAGAAGGGATTGCAGTGTGGTCATCCCTACTAGGGGCAATCTTCCACTTTCCCTCTCTATCTCTGGTGTGCACATGCTCCCTATGGTAGAAAGCTAAAAAGGAAAAAAAAAATATATAGAAGAAGGCAAGAATTGTTCACTCTCACTACTTCTTTTTTTTATTATTTTATTTTATTTATTCACTCATTTGTTTTTTAAATTTGACCAGAGCGAGACAGAGGGTGAGAGTGAGAGAGAGAGGAAGTGAGAAAGCAAGTCACCAGATTCAGGACTCGAACCCTGGTGGACCATGTGGGAGTGTCCAGCGCCTTAACCATCACATCACCTGCTGGTCCCCACTCTCACTAGTTCTATTCAGCATTGAGGGAAGTTTGAGCTAATACAATCAGGTAAGAAAAAAATAAAATAAAAAGCATACAGATTGGAAAGGAAGAACTGTTTATTTTGTATCCTAATCATTAATTTTAAAATTCAAAAGCTAACTTAAAAAGCGACTAGAAACAATGAATGTGATCAGCAAGATTACAGGCTACATGACCAGCATCCAAAACTGCTTTTATGTACTAACAATTAACAAATGGAAATTAGCATTTTATAATACCACCATAGCATTTAAACTATTAATGTTCATGCATAAATTTAACTGGATATGTGCAAAATCTGTTGAATAAAAAGGACAAGCTATTTTCTTGTTTCCTCATTGTCTCCACCTGCTAGGACCTAAGTTTCATAAGAGCTGGGGCTTGAACTCTCTTGTTTTGTAATGTAACCCCTCCCCGGCTGTCCTGGTACCTGGGACAGAGCCAGTGATCAGTAAATAATGAAACGGAAGAAAGAATGGAAGTGAGGGGAGGCGAAGAGGATATGGGAGGGAGGGATGGAAGAAGGGAGTGAGGCCAAATGTATTCATCGTGAAATCGTGAGGCAGGGTCGCAGAGACACTGAAATCCTGCTCCAGCCCTCTCCCTCTTTTTGAGGTTCCTATATAAAACACACATACAAGAGATGGCTCAAGGAAGGCACGCTTTCCTTGGTGGGCTTTGGTCGCTGACCCTCTTATTGTCCAGTAAACCAGGGGGCCCCATGGTTATGCCTTTGTTTCAGCCTGGCTGGGACTGTTGCTTCTGCCTCCCAGAAGCCCTTTCTCACCAGAAGTGAGTCCACCAGGCCAGCCTCTGCTCTCTTCATCCCTCGGCTCTTTCTAGCTTGGTCTCCCTGCTCCGTAGCTCACTCCTTCTTGGGATGATACTTTGGAAACGCACATTTGACCATGCTCAAAAACTCCAATAGAGGGGACCAGCAGGTGGCAAAATTCTTACGTTGCTAGACTCGCATGTAGTCGACTATAGTTCGAGTCTCAGACCTGATGGTTTAAAGCTCATGCCAGGTGCATGTGTGTGCGCATGCCCCAAATCCCGAGAGAAGAACAGAGAAGGGACTGTGGTGTGGACATCCCCCCTGGGGAGTGATTTCTAGCTTTCTGTCTCTCTGTCTCTCTCTATTTCTCTGGTGAGTACATGCACCCTATAGCAAAAATCTCTCAAAAACAGAACAAAACAAAAACTCCAATGGAGCAGACTTCAGGGTCTCCAAGGCCTCAGGCAGCTGACCGATGTCTGGCCCTATTCTCTCCCATCATCGGGGTTCTTTCCCTCTGACTGCCTGTCAGTTCTTCATAACACTAGACTTCCTCCTCCACCCTCCCAGGTCCTGTCCTCTGCCTCAGACACACTTCCCCAGGCTGGTTCCTTCTCACCATCAAACATCGACCCAATGTCGGGCCTGCTGGTGGTGTCATGGTTAAGGTGGCTGGATCCCACCACATGGCCAACTGCACAGTCGGAATCCCTGGACCTGCAGCTTGATAAACATGCCAGGTACATGTACATGAGTGCCCAGGATCCTGAGAAGAGAATGGAGAAGGGATTGTGGCATAGTCATTCCCCCCGAGGGGTGATTTCTCACTTTATCTCGCTCTCTCTTTCTCTCTAACTTCCTCTCCCTCCCTCTCTCTTTCTCTCTCTCTCCAGTGAGTCTATACATCCCACAGCAAATTTAAAAAATTTTTTAAAAAAAAACAGCCCAAATCACTTCCTCGGAGAATAATCATGGCCCTTCACTATCGCCACATGGAATTTCTTCCTCTCCTAACATCCTCCACTCCCTGTCATCACGTGTGTAGTATTGCGCTTCTTTGTTTCAAGCCCCTCACCCGCTCAGCTCTAAGCGCAATGAAGGCAGGAGCAAGTTTTATTGGTTTAATTTTTTGACTAGCATTATCTCTAGCACCTAGCCCAAGAAAAGGTGTTCATAAACATGGTCAAATGAGCCTTCACTTCGGTTTCAGATCCTACTCTAAGAGAGAGGAAGCTAGAACAACCCTTCCAGGGAAAAACGGAGGGTTCAAGTCAGAGCAAAGAAAAAAATGAATAAGCCTTCCAAAACAGAGGAATTCCCCATGCCTGGGAAGGGAAGCGGCCATCATGAAGAAGGCAGCTCCTGACAGATAATCCATCCAGGAAGGGAGGACGATGAACCAGAAACAGGGAGCAGGGAACGAGGGCTGGTCTCATCTCCCAAATCATAGGAAATAAATTGTTCCTCTTCTCCTCTCAAGTATTCATTCTGAGTTTTCTTAAAATGCTATGGCCAAACAGCACGTGTATGAAACTCTAGTGATTCTCAGCAGAATGTTGGCCTGATGATTAAAGCCATTTGGTCACCTGAAACCCAAGACCCAAACTTTTCCTCGTCTTCCTTTACACCATGCTAGCACCAGTTTTGGGTACTGTCATTCACCTCTGTGATCACAGGACTTGCACAATGTCTTAGACATAACAAATGCTATGAATAAATTCATGTAAAAAACAAAGAGGGTCCAGCAGGTGGTGTGGCTGTTAAGGGCGCTGGACTCCCACCTGGCCGACCATGGTTCAAGTCCTGGACCTAGTGGCTTGCTTTCTCACTTTCCACTCTCTTGTTCTGTCCCTCTATGGTCAAATTACATACATACATACAACATACATAAAGCTAAATAAAATACTTTTTAAAAAATTTAAAATGGACATGGCGTACTTTGTTGACAACTGACAAAAAAATTAGAAGGTGATCCGATTACTGTTTACAGACTTCTGCTTTTGGACACATTGTGTTAGTGAAATTTATAAGCTAGCACTTTAGAATGACCAGTTATAGCATTTTGTCGTCTATGAAAATTCTCTTTCCCATGACCTCCATTTATAAATAGCACAGAAAATGGAGGATAGCTACTTCCCTGAGTGTAGTTTGACTAGCCTGGTTCTCTGCCCAGTGACAAAGAGCTGAAATTCATTTACAGGCTGGTGTCTGCTGTGGGCTGCCTTTCCTGCGATCACTCCAAGAGACTGGCTAAATTCTTTGCCTAAACTGTGTCAAATTCTGAAGATGCTGTCTGGCCCAATGAAACTACGAAGTCCTGTCCCTTCGCCAATGTGTCTTTCAGTCTTAAAATACCATTTTCTTTCCTCCTCCTCCTCCTCCTCCTCCTCCTCCTCCTCTTCCTCCTCCTTCTTTTCAGTTTTTGTCATAGGGCACATTGTCAGAGAGACAGAGAGAGAAAGAAAGAAATTACCCTTAAAATACCATTTTCTTTCCTCCTCCTCCTCCTCCTCCTCCTCCTCTTCCTCCTCCTTCTTTTCAGTTTTTGTCATAGGGCACATTGTCAGAGAGACAGAGAGAGAAAGAAAGAAATTACCCCTCTGGGAGAACAGCCATGTAATAATCCCTTCTCCTCCATTCTCCTCTTGGTACTTTGAGCACATATGCACACACACTCAGCGTGCTTCTCCAGCCACCAGGTCCAGCATTTGAACCATGGTCAGCCACGTGAGAGTCGAGCACCTTAACCACCATGCCATCTGCTGGTCCCTAAAACACCATATTCTGAACCGAGGGCTATTTGATATGAAAACTGGAGTCAAAACTCAAGGAAGTCAATGGTAAAATACCAAGTCACAGAGATGAGCAGACACAAAAGAAGCCAGGCCAGAGCAGGGCAGATGGCCTGGATGTGGATGACAGCCGCTCATTGGCACCAGGGCACAGAGAGCCTGCCCAAGTGCAAAAGAAGAGGTTCAACCACTGTATCCCAGGAGGAAGGGAGAGGGTACGTAATGTTTTATGTTCCTAAATGTTTGAATCAAAATAAGTAAGAAGACACCACATTCAAATCACTTGGGATTTCATGAGGATTTTGGATAAAGAAAGGACTCCTGGAATGAAGGGGCAGCTGGCAATGATGATTATATTTTCAAGAACAGGATGTAAATTACTAAGGAATTTTGCTTTTATGCAATAAATGCTTACTGAAAAACTGACATTCTCCTCTACTCATTGAAGAGAGCAGAATTCCTACTGGCAAATGCTACTTGATTTAGAAAGAAAAAGATACTGGTCAAATATGGCTTTCTATCTCAGAAACCAAATTATTGCCTAAGAATGTCTCTTTCACCTGGGCCAATTTGCTTGAATAAATGTTTACAAGGTCCCCCAAAAGACCTGCCCAAGTCATCTCCATCCCCTCAGTTAACCACACCAAAATTGCTTACCAAGATGTATGGTTTTCTGTTTCACTTTTACCTCTTTTTGTAAAGAGAGTCTTGAGAAAGAGATAAAGCTTCAAGCTTGTCCTGTAGTTCCTAAAAAGCATCTCAATATACTGCCACAGTGTTAACTCTGTAAATGGAGAACCATTTCAGTTGTCAAAACACTTCCATCTTTATCGCTACACTTAATTGTTATCATAACAGAGGCTACTATAATAATTGAAGTTGGAAAAACTGGATATCCACATGCGGAAAAATGAAACCGGATCTTTATTTCACATCATATATAGATCATTTCAATTAACATAGAAAAAGCATTTTCTGAAGTCCAGCATTCTTTCATGGTGAAAATTCCCAACAAATTAGATGAAGAATTCTATCACAGTACAATAAAGGTAAAGCACACAGCTAACACCATACTCAATAGTAAAAAGCTGAAATTCTTTTCTCACCATGGTGAACACTTTGGTGAAGCTACTCGAGTATTTTTATGCTAAAGTTTCAGCTAGCTTTCTCAAAACATCTTCATAATATGCAGATGTTACTATTCTGTGGCCCTCCCAAAAGTCAACACAAAAAACATCTTGGACCTCTCAAAGCACTGTTCCCATGACCTTTGCTCTTGACTGGTCTACTTTTGCCTTGATGAGACCATCTTCACCTTTTTGGTAGCTGTTGCTTTTGCTTTGATTGTGCTTTGTCTTTGGGATCATACCGGTAAAGCCATGTGGCAACTCTGGTGAAGCCGTTACAATTCTTCAAAGAAATTCTTGGGAACAGCAGTTGGCATAATGGCCATGTCGCTGGACTCCTATGTAGTCGCCTGAAGTTTGAGTCTCGGATCCGGTGACTTAAACTCACACCAGGTGAATGTGTATGCATGCCCAAGATCCCGAGAGGAGAATGGAGGAGAAGGGATTGCGGCGTGGTCATCTCCCCTGGGGGGGGTGACTTCTCGCTTTCTGTCTCTCTGTCTCTCTCTGTCTTTCTGGTGAGCGCACGCACCGTATAGCAAAAACCTCTCTGAAAAAAAAGAAAAGAAAAGAAAGAAATTCTTAAGGATCTTGCTCTCTTGCTTGTTTAAAATTACCATTGACAGAGCCATTTCTTGTAGTTGGTCTGGACACAACAGTTTCGCTACTCGTTGAACAGAAAGTTCACTCAACTTTGTTTTTTCAGTCTTTGTGTAAGCTGAACCAATTGAGATGTCAATGGTGTGAGTACTGTTTCCTCTGTTAATCCTTGGTCTTAATTAGGATTCAAATTTTTTTAATTAGGATACTTTTTTTTCCCCCAGAAATTGATGTGAATGGCCTGCCACTGTGAGATTTATCTTCAATATCATTTGTCTCTTCTTAAAATAAGTTATTCGTTTATAAACTGTTGACTTCTTTGGGGTGTTGTTCCCATAAACTTTTTATAAAGCATCAATGATTTCACCATTCTTCCACCCAAGCTTCACCGCAAATGTTATGTCTATCCTTGCTTCAATTTTAGCAGAATTCATGTTGCTATGACAGGGGTTATTTTCAACTTGATGCCTTATTCTTCTCAGTACCTCAGCCTTTATCCTATTCAGACCTATTATAACAAGTAAGTATAAGTTGATCTGGTGTAAAAAAAATACAATCTATGCATAGATTTTTCATAACATGCATTTTCCATGAACCTTTCAAAGACACTTTGTGCATTAAATGAATACTACTCAGTCTTTTAAAAGAAAGAAACACAGATGGCTCTCAACTTACAATGAGGTTATATCCTGATAAATCCATTTTAAATAGAAAATGTCGTAAGTCAAAAACGAACATTTTGTAGACATGATAATATGTAAAAATAAGCAGGGGAGCATGTTCAGGGTCACTGAGGGAGCCAGCATGCAGAGGACCACAGTGGCAGGGTTTTAGGTATGACGTGTTGACTCCAGGGAGTGCTGTGTTACCATGGCAGACCCCACAAATACAACATGTGTCAATGACAAGTGAGAACCAAACTGTGTCACAGCCTCACCTATGAACAGAATCACAGCAATGTGAGCAGAGACTGGTATAAGAATTGAAGTACCCTGCATGACTCGCACAGCCTGCACGACGCAAACCCAAAGGGCCATGAGCTCCTGCACTCAGAGTTTGTTCAAGTCTCAGGCATTACTATCATTGAGGCAGAACACCGGGATCTGCCACAGAAAATTACACGTGGTTATTTAACCTGCTTAGGGCTTTGCGGCTTTGTGTTTCACTGTAAATGTTTACTTTTAGAAATTCATAATTCTATAGTCCTATCAACACAGGTGTTTAATGCTAATACTTCTTGTGTTAGCCCAGTAATAAATATCACTTAAATAGACATCTGGGGTTATCCCAGTTTTTCTCTTTAAAATGGGCTCAAATGTTGCTTGGACCTGAAAGGAATGCACTAAGTCTGCTGCAGGATAGAATACGGGTGTCATTGCTCATCTTCATTTGCAGACAAGGATCTTGGTATCGACCCAGAAGTGATTTGCTCGGTATCATTCTTTCATCAACATTATCCCCAGTCTCCTAGGGTAGTAGAGTGAAGCACAGAGAAAAGGTTGCACACTGGTGACTCAGAGCCCAAACTTTGTGCTTGCCCTACAAAGTAAGTTAAAAAGTAAAGCATTTCATGGGAAAACCATGATTTTCTGGCTCCTCTGAAAAGACTAGATCTGATGACTGGCCGGCATTCCCACATGACGATCATTGGCCAAAGCTTGGAACAGCTGTTCTCCATTGGTGGGACCCGTCCTCTGGGATCCTGCTCCAGTGAAAACTGACTCAAGAGGTCTGAGATGGGGCCTGAGATTTAGTATTTCCAGGTGGTGTCAACAGCCCTGGCTGAGACATCTGGTTTTGATCTCTTCTGCTTCCATCTTCCATTTTCATCAGACCCACCTGGATAATCCAGAATAATCACTTTTGTTTTAAAGTCATTTGACTAGCAATCTTAATTGCAATTCCCCTTTGCCACGTCACCAAACACATTGATAGATTCTGAACATTGGGATGCAGACATCTTTGGGGAACCATTGTTCTGCCTACTGTAGTCGGTAAATATAGACTGTTAGTTTATTTGACTCGGGTTAATTTCACTTTTCTACCCTACTCAAAGCTTGACCACAGAGGCGCAGTCATTCAAACTCAGGTACTCCCGCACTTGGTAATGCCAGCTCAGGCTCCTCTTTGTCTTTCTCGGTAAAACAAAAGCTCCCATCGTGTTGCTTTGTACAGACAAGTCGACAGGGCACCCGCTCAGTCCTGGAAGGTCCTAGAAAGCCAGTCAGTACCCAGGCAGAGCCATTACCCATTCAGGAGAGCTCATAGAGCTGAACGGGTCGAGGGTGAACTCTTATTAAAATTAGAACTAAAACATGACATATCAGGACAGGGAGCATGACCTGAGCAAAACTGGCATTATCACGTCATGCTGTGAAAGCCGGAGCTGGCCTCTGCCAGGCAGTGAGGGCCAATTTGGTTTCACTAACGAAGGTACTGCTTCTTTTATGTAAAACACAGTAACTGCATCCATGTGGGCTCCCATGGGAGAGGCACACAGTGAGGGGAGCACCTCGCACTGTCCGAGTGCTCTTCCTGCTATGTAATTAGAGACAGGCTTCAGCGATGTTGATGAGAATTGTGATGGAGGTCTGGCATAAATCTTAGAAGGTGAGCAGTCATACAAGAAAAAGTCTTGTTTTCAACTTCCTTTGGCTACTTTTTCATTCACTTTCTGCTGCTCAAACTCTAGCGATGAGCCAGGAATTCAGGAAAATGTTTTCCCCTTGAAATATTATGAACCCATGCAGTTCACAAATATTTGATACCCTAGAAATATGTCATTAGAGTGACAGTGCAAAACAAAACAGACACGAAATATCAACTAGTAAACCAAGCATGTTACTCTGTTATGGTGTTCCTTAACATAAATGTCTGAAACTGGGTAATTTATTTTTAAAAAATATGTTTATTTGGCTCATGAATTCTGGGGGCTGGAAAGTCCAAGGAAATGGGTCCAGCACTGGGCTGGCCTCCAAAACTCCATCACAGTACAGCCAACAGAATCGGAAAGAAAGAGGCAGACCTATGCAGAGAGTGAGAGAGGAAAGAGAATTCCCACTTCCTCTGTTTGTCCCTCCCACTTCCCCAGCCAGTTGGATGGTGCCCTCCAATTAGGTGTCACCTCTTAAAGGTCTTACCATCTCCCAAAGCCATTGTACTGGAGACCACGCTTCTAGAATGTGAGCCTTTGGGGACAAATTATTATCTAAACCATAGCACCAGGTAATTCCAGGGAGCAACTTTGGGCAAGGAGGACAATAAAAGAAGGTCATGAGATGAAAGTGAAGGGAGAGTGATCAGGGATGAGCTCCAGAAAGGAGGTATCTGGGCTAAGTTGCAAATAAGGAGAAGGAGGCGACCATGGGAAGAGGAGAGAGAAAATTCTAGGCAAGGGGAATAGCAAGTGCAGTAGCCCACAAAGGCTCAGAAGGAAGGCAGCACAACTGGAATGCAGGAACAAGGTCCCTGCCTTGCCCACTGTGGACCTGCCTTGCCCACAATGGCCTCCAAGACTCTTCCTTTGGAAGAGAGGCAGGGGGTAAGGAGTCAGCCTGGGTTTATAGGTTATGTTAGGGTTAAGTTACTTCACTTATAAGTAACCTGACTTAGAAAACAATAACTCCTTGGGTTTTATTTTTCCCATCTATAGAGTGGGTATGGTCACCCCCATTGTGGGACTATTTTGAGAATTTGTGGTAACATATGGCACAGAGCAGGTGCTTAGGGTCCCTGGACAGTGACATCAATTCTTACCCTCATGTCCCCTGCAGCCTGACATGTCCCAGCAAGTCATCCTCTGCTTCTCTGCTTCAGGGTTCCGTCTTCCATCTCTTTGCCAACAACCTGGCACTTGTCCTCCACTACTCAGGAATCTGGCCCAGAACCTAAGCCATGCCATGGCACAGTCCCAACTCACATTTTTAAATTTTCTTGTACTTCTAATAATGAATGAATTCTTTATCCCTGGAAAACATTCTAACAATAGAGAAATCAATTTTATGCTTTTGTAAATAAAATTTTAAAATATTTTATTCATGATGTAAAACATTCTAACAATAGAGAAATAAATTTTATGCTTTTGTAAAAATAAAATTTTAAAATATTTTATTCATGATAGAGAGTGCATGCACATGAGACAGAGGGAGACAGAGAGAGCGAGTGAGAGAGAGCGAGAGAGAGTGAGAGAGGGCGAGAGAGAGCGAGTGAGAGAGAGAGAGAGAGGCATACTCCTAACAGCATCTCGTCGTGATGCGGTCCCTTTTCCCCAGCCCTCCAGTTCATCAAGAGCCTGGGCACACATACACATGCCAGCATGGTCCAGGATGACCCAGGGATTTGAACCTGCATTTAGCCACATGTGGCTTCCAGCCCCGCAGTTCAGTTAGTCACCCATTATTCCACTGGACCAAGCCATACAATGTTCTATGGAAACATGGTATTTTAGGGATGGGGTCTTCCCCACACTTTGCTCCTGCTGA
>NW_006160131.1:2692872-2700331 GCF_000334495.1 Tupaia belangeri chinensis
TCATCTGAAATCCCCACACCCCCTTCCTCTATGCCTTTACGCCGAGGTCAAATTCCACAGGGTTCAAGCTGCCTCTGCTGTGCCTGCTGCCTCTTCTGAATTCCAAGAAGTTATTTCAGTGAAAAATATATTTCACACCAGATACACATAAATCCTGTATTTGGCCACCGTGTGTGCTGCCTGAGATCCCCTTGCAGGGCCTAGAGGAGGGTTGGGCACACTGTAGACAGTTCCTAAATACACAGCGAGAGTCCTCTGGTGCTCGTCCT
Source organism: Tupaia belangeri chinensis (assembly GCF_000334495.1). NCBI lineage: Eukaryota > Metazoa > Chordata > Mammalia > Scandentia > Tupaiidae > Tupaia > Tupaia belangeri. Next base: position 2,693,142 of record NW_006160131.1, read on the forward strand.
CACAGCTAACGCTCACGGAGCACCTGCCATGCACCACACACAGCACTGAGCACCTGACAGGGGTGGCCAGGGCAGGGCCAGGGTTCGGAAGCAGCCCCAGTCTCTCGGGGTGCTTGCCATAACTACTCTGTGGTAGATCCCGCCAAAGTCAGTGGGCAGCGCGTGTGTCAGAGGTGCAGGTGGCTTTCTGAGATCCTCTCCAGGAGCAGGCCACCAGCCCCTTCCCAATCTGCCTGTACTCCCACCACCCTCACCATCACCTCTACCACTGCCCTCTGGCATGATCTCCATGCCCAGCTCTCCCCCACACCAACCCCTTCTTCCCTCCTCAGACTCACACCTGGATTCGGGGCTCCACTGACCTGGGCTTTTTTTCCCAGCCATCTCAGCCTCAGCATGATGTAGCTTTGGAAGCTCAGCAAGAGCCCAGCATGTGGTCGTCTTAGTCCTGAATAATTAGTTCAACCAGGTCCTGCTGAGGGGAGGGGAAAACCGCAGAGGTCTGGGACCAAGAGGTGGTGCAGGTGCAGAAAGGGCATCTGCTCAGCTCCATGAAGGCTGGGCCGTCTCCAGCTGTGGACTCAGGAGAGGAACGGCAGCACGAGGAAGGCTGGGCTCAGCAGTGCATCTGTAATGAAGAGTCTCAGCTCTCCCCGTCAAGGACACTGTCATCCTCACCTCTGTTCCCACTGACTCGATGAACTCTGCAAGGGAGCAGCCTCAAAACCAAGTTACTTAGAATCAAGTGAACTTTTATTAAGCCATGGCATGTTGATAAGATACTAATGAAGTAAGATCTATAAGCAATTTCCATTTTCTTCAGTACAACCCTTTTGTAGGCAAATGTATCAAGGTAAATCTGATTAGCTTCCGTGGCGGCCATGATTCCCGGAACCTAGATAGCTAACAGGAACAGCTGACAGAGTTTTCTGTTAAAAGTGTATCATTAAGTGGCTTCAGCATTTATAAGTTTAAAAATATTTCTCCTGGCACATGCAGTTGGCAGAATGAACTGTACAACACAGGTAGAAACAAACGCATGAAAACAGTTTAATAGCACTGATGAAATAGAACTAAAAACACCAAGTTTAACGTTTTACCTTATAAGCCCTGAACTATGTTTTACTAATGGGTGGCCAAAGCTGCCGTGCTGAGGTGAAGGAGGTTGACTCACGTCTAATGGAGGCTGTGGTCTAATAGCTAAGGGCTTCGGGGGAACAATTCGGCGGTGCACACCCGCGGCGTGAAGAGTTTCTGTCTTTTCGTTTTCTAATATTAAGGGGGGGGGGCGCGAAGAGCAAAGGGAAACAGTCCCCAGATAAAATGCTACATATCTAAGGTTATTTATTACAGCATAATCTAAAATGTGTAAACCTGATAATAACGTAAATGTCCAATCACAGTAGCTTCGTTAGTTGATACATGATTCAACCACCTACGTAGTCCAAAAAAGGAGTAACCAGCAACGTTTAACAGCAAGGAAGTATGTTTATGAAAGTGCAGTATCCTACCCTGCACCACCGAGGAAGTGTACTATGAGAGAGTATAGTATCCTACCCTGCACCACCGAGGAAGTGTACTATGAGAGAGTATAGTATCCTACCCTGCACCACCGAGGAAGTGTACTATGAGAGAGTATAGTATCCTACCCTGCACCACCGAGGAAGTGTACTATGAGAGAGTATAGTATCCTACCCTGCACCACCGAGGAAGTGTACTATGATGAGAGAGTATAGTATCCTTCCACTGCACCACCGAGGAAGTGTATTATGAGAGCCTAGTATCCTACCGCTCCACCCTCAGGTAAGTGTACTTAGGATGAAATGCCAACTGAGAACAGACCACATGAACTGCTCACTCCAGCCCCATCTCCCATGTGCCGATTTGACCAGAGACTTAGAAGGCATCTCCTGCTATGTTAACAGTAGTGTCACCATTGTATAAGGCTGCTTCAAAATCAAAATTGCCTTTAATATGCTTATAATAAAAAAAGTAATTGTTAAACTGATACATATTAATGCGGAGGTGGTTTTAATGTTTTTTGTCCTGGTACAGTGTGTCTGTTGTGACTGGGATCATCAACCTTCTACTCCCCCAGTGAGTAGTTAAGCCTTTCAGCCTGTACTAGTCCTTTAGCTACCTAAGTGTCCTGGGATGAAAGCCTCAGCCTTTCAACAGCACCCTGGGAGACAGGGCTTGTACCAGTTAGTTTAGCAAAACTCAGTGGTACAATGATTCATCATTGCCCTAAAGCAAGGTGCTTTTCTAAAAGAGAGTTGTAAATCTAAGCCCTGCTTTTTGATCCTAGCCAGCTGGGGGCAGGAGAGACAGGTTTTAAGAAATAAAATAAATGAGTTCAGCAAGGATTATGTACTTTTTGTGCACTCCTAGCTGTGCTAAACTATTTAGTACAGGGAATATAAACACTCAGGTTCTGGAAACCATGAAGCGAGGTTTGGCTCCAGGTCTCCCTCTTACCAGCTGTGTGGCCTTTGATAAGTTACTCAACCACTCTGAACCCCACCCTTCTCTGCATTTATTAAGTGTCCATTACGTGTCAGGCACTGCGATGGGCACTATGGATACTGTGGGGAAGGATAAAGGAGTTCCTGTTTTCCAGGGACTTAATTACTACAATTTACATTTAAAAAGAAAAAAGTACAAACCAATTACTTCAATTACTTAATGCTGGTGATGAGTCCTGTAGAGAAAATACAGAGAATGGACAGAGGCTAGCAAGAAGTTCCTACTTTGAAGTCAGTGTTCCAGAAAGTTCTCTTCCAGAAGGTGTCTTTTAAGTTAAGACCTAAAGAGTGAGATAAATCCAGTCTTAAAATCATCTAAGGGAGAGAGCTTCAGTCATTAGAAAAGAAATTGAGGATTATAAAAATACTTACCTGGTAGGTTTGTTGTGAGGATTAAACCGATGAATGCTCCTAAACCTGTCAGCAAGGTTTCTGACTCAGAGCTTCTCAGTGAGCAGCAGCCCCTACTGACAGCACTCTAAGTACTTCGCATGATGTCAAGGAAGGGGCATGCCTCTCAGAGTGAGAAGAGCTGGGTTTGAGCCTTGGGTCTGCTATTCACCAGCAGTTTCCAGCAGAATGACCTTGGGCATGCCTTTCTTCTCTTTGAGCCTTGGTCTCCCTCTCCATCAGAGAAGGTCAGTTGTACAGCACATGGCAGAGAACTTTATAAACAGCGACGCTATGGATGGTAATGACACTAACGTTGGGGATGACAGTGATGAAGTTCCCAGCTGGGTGACTGGGAACAAGTAACCTAATCTCCCAAAGCCCTATTTTAGTGATCTGAAAATGAGGGTAAATATGGACTAAATATCTCCTAAGGCCTCTCAACAGCTTTGAGTGGCATTGATGAACAGGGAACCAGAAGAACTTTATATATACACCATGTGGCTATCCTCATGTCCTGGCTATTACCTGCCACACAGATGGCTTTAATGACTGAACCGCATTGAATCAAACTGAGTTTCTGCCAAAACTGTGTGTGGTCTTTTCACCTTAAGAGGCCAAAGCCAATGAAGCCAATGTTGTCTATGGAATCAAGACCAAAAATCAAGAAAATCATCTAGGCTTTCAGACTCCTTCCCATACACCACCTTCTCATTCTCATCTCTTTTATCCTTTGCAATAAAACCCTCAAAGTGCAACTTCCACATCCCTCTTACTTATCTACTCCAATACCTTCCCCTGTGATTACAGCTTGTAGCCATGGAGGAGAAGTTGATCAGTTGAAAAGGACAGTCCAAATAGCTGTGCAGACTTTGACAAAGGTTAGACCTTCCTGTACTCCCCAGAAGGGCTCCAATTTTCTCAAGATATCACTGAAGGCATTTAAGTCAATGTAACCACTCCATGTGATACTACAATAGTAGATACGTATCATTATACATTTGTCCAAATCCATAGCTGTTCAACACCAAGAGTGAACCCCTAACATGGACTGTGGGTAATGATATGTCAGTACAGGTTCATCGGTGGCAACAACTGTCCCCCTTTAATGAGCTGATAATGGGGAGGTTGTGCAGGTGTGAGGGAAGGGGAGATATGGGAAATCTCTGTACTTTCCTCTTACTTCTGTGAACCTAAAACTTCTCTTAAAAAACAACGTCTAGGGAACCAGCAGTTGGCATAATGGCTATGTCGCTGGACTCCCACGTAGTCGATCGTGGTTCGCGTCCTGGACCTGGTGGCTTAAAACTCACGCTGGGCGTGTGTGCGTGCGTGCCCAAGATCCCGAGAGGAGAATGGAGGAGAAGGGATTGTGGCGTGACCATCCCCCCCTGGGGGGTGATTTCTCGCTTTCTGTCTCTATGTCTCTCTCTGTCTGTCTGGCGAGCGCACGCCCCCTATAGCAAAAATCTCTCAAAAAAAAAAAAACAGCGTCTAAGTCAGACTTTGAAAAACACACACTGTATATCCCCATTCAATATATACCAGATGTCTGCACTCTATGGCCTTAATTGAAAGATCCAAAGATATGATAATAAGAAGGGTAAGTGTTAATACTACAGACTGTAAGGAAGGGGAGTGGATGGTAGAGGGCAGGTGGGAGGGGCAAAGGGAAGAAACTCTTAACAGACAAAAAAATGTAAAGTTCTCTAATGAAAACGATTATGCATGGTAATATCCTTGACTTGATTGTCATGTACTGCTTGCATACTTTGAAAAGCCATATTGTATGCTATAGAGATGTGCAATGATTGAACGTAAATAAGAAATCATAAAATTTAAAAATGGAGGTAAGAAAAAATAATTCATGTAACCATCTTATGTTTTCATTAATTTATGATAAGAGGAGAATAGTGGTTTAATGCTATTGCCACTTGCAGTTATAGCAACCTGTGATAAAATACATAATTTTTTAAACAAAAATCATTTGCAAGTGACAAAGGGATTTCAAATTTAATGTAGAGGAACTTGAGTTCAAAATACATGGAGCAGATAAAAGCCAGAGTACATACGTTTGGAATGGAAAAAAATAGTTTTTAAATAAAGGAAAAAAGTTATACCACTCTACAATGATACAACAAATAAGGCAGAATGTATAGAAGATGCACATTAAACCTGTGGCTAATGACCAGCGGAGCCACATTCTTTCTAAGAAAATACAAAACTTTTATAAAATGTGACCACATTCTAGGCTAATAAGCAAGACTCGACTGCAAAGAATCAGTAAAATAGGCAACTTCCAATAATATGGATACCTGTCAGTTCTTTTAATAAATGAAAAAGCTATGTAAATGCCCTTTTTTAAAAAATATGCACTGGGAACCAGCAGGTGGCATGGTGGTTAAGGAGCTGGATCCCACATGGCCAACAGCTCAGTTCGAGTCTCAGAGCTGGTGGCTTGAAAAATACACCAGGCACAAGTAAGTGCATAACCAAGATCTCGAGGAGAATGGAAGAGAAGGGTTGCAGCATGACTATACCCCCGGGAAGCGATTTCTCTTTTCCCCCTCTGTCTCTCTCTGGTGAGCACTCATGCCCTACAGAGTCTATTTTTCATTTGTAATGCACTGAAAACTTAGCAGTAAAAGCAGAAAACATCGTTTACCCCACAGAGCACCATAAAATCTCTACTCTCACGCCTCCTTTCCACGGGAGGAGCAGGGTGGAGGTGTTTGTGCAGGGGGCTGATCCTTGCCTACCTGCCACCAATCCTGCAGGCTCAGGCTTTTCTACCTACACCACGCCACCCCATCCTGACACAGCCCTCAACCTTCTACTCCACACCCGTCAACGAAGGACACTACAGCTCCCTCACCCTCCCTTCTTAAAGTGCAAGAGGGTGAGGGACTGCAGTTATAAATATGTTTAATTTCTTGTCACACGTACTCTAAAAAGGTACAGCCCATCATGGCATGTGTTCATCAAATGGTCCCTTAAGAATCTTATTCCAGTCATTGTTCTTTGAGAAGCATTAGACAACAAAGTTGCAACAATTTGCTTTGAATTCTAAGGAATTACAAAGGCTACTTTCTGTATATAGTGAGTAAATTGAAAAGTGTGTGTGTGTGATGGGGGGGGTAGATTAAAGAAAGGGAATTGATGGAGATGAAGAAGGCAGAGTTTTCAGTGAAATGGAAAAACCCTTCAGGCTGGATGACTCCAAGTTATTAAGACTTTATCTCACACAAAAAGGGATAAGTAGGTTCTGCTCTGAGTTAAAAATAAGCTTTACACAACACCAGGCGAGCCCAGCACCTAATGTGCCTGTCATCTGTCCTCTGAGGAAAGGTAATTGCTCTTGATCTCTTACAGTTACCTTTTCTCTGAACCCAGTGAGGATAATCTTAGGGCAAAATGAGACTTATGAGTCATCGGCAATGCCAGAGTTCCAGTGCCCTGATGGAGAAATGTTCCCCTCTTGGATGACCTCTGAAATGATGCTTCTAATCCTGAGTAAGGGAGGAAAGCAAGTGGCTGTCAGTCTACGGGTGCCCTGAAGCATGCATAAGGAACTCCCAGCAGCTACAGCAAGTACAAGGACTAGAAGGAAAGGTACGAGTGTGGCATCTCTGGGGCGTCTGGAGGGAGGGAAGCTGGTCAGTGGGACATAAATGGGTGGTAAGTCTGCACCCGTTGGCTCCCGAGTACAGAAGGCCATCACAGGGGCAACTGCTATATATCCAGCCATTGACCGTTCAGCGCGCTCGAAGGCCTCCTATGTGCTCCACAATCAGCCATGTAAGGATCAACAGCTAATATGTGCCAGACCCTGTTCTGAGCTCTGGAGATATGAATACAGAATGAAGAGGCAGACAAAAATCTCAGATCCTAAATTTCTAATTGGCATATCAGCATTTAGCAATAAACTAATCAATATGAGAGTTTTCTTGAGATGGTCCCCATATTGTACATGTTATTACAAAGAAATGATTAATAGTACCATTTTTGTTTTCAAAAGTATTGCTTTAGGGACCAGCAGTTAGTGTAATGGTTATGTCGCTGAATTCCCATGTAGCCAACCGTGGTTCAAGTCCCAGACCCGGCTTAAACTCATGCCAGGCACGTGTGCGTGCATGCCCAAGATCCCGAGAGGAGAATGAAGGAGAAGGGATTGCGGTGTGGCCATCTTCCTGGGGGGTGATTTCTTGCTTTCTATCTCTCTGTTTCTGTCTTTCTGGCAAGTGCACGCGCCCTATAGCAAAAAAAAAAAAAAAA
>NW_006160131.1:2701347-2704492 GCF_000334495.1 Tupaia belangeri chinensis
AAAAAAAAAAAAAAAAACCTCTCCAAAAAAAGTATTGTTTTAGAAGATAACTTACATGGTCCCCTACTGATAAGTCAAGGAGAATAAAGAGTGGATTTATCCACATGACAACTGCAGTTTAAGTGGAATGCCTGAGGAGGAAATCCCATTGGAATAGATTAAAGAAAGAATTCACAAAGAAATAACAGAGACTACAAATACAGTCAATTTGTTTGAAGAGTTTTGCTCTGAAGAGGAGCAGAAAAATAAGCAAAATCTGCTATGGGTGTGCAGGCAGCTTATTTTTTCCTATGGGAACAGTAGCAGAATGTTCGTGAGTTGGTAGAGGCCTGATCCAGGAAGAGGGAAATCTTGATGGTGCTGTGATGGTGGAAGCAAATGCCTTGGGTGGCGTCCTTGGGTAGGACAGAGGAGAGGAGAGGAGAGAGAGTGTGACTGTGAAGGGAACATCATGGGTAAGAGAGAGGACAGTTTATCTTCTGTACCAGGAAGAAAGATGGTGGATGGATGGATGGATGGGTGGATGGGTGGGGAGACAGATGAACAGGGGGTGAGAGGAGAAAAGGCACAGACTCCACTAGATAGATGTGGTAGTGAATGCTAACTAAAGTTATTTTCATGTAGTTTTCATTTTCTTAGCAAAATAAGAATCAAGGACTTCTTTGATGGGAAAACAGTGCAAAAGACTTGAGGCAGAGAGGATAGCATGTGAAATGGATGTCTAAGAGAGTAGGAAAGTGAATAAGCCAAGGAAAAATAGAAAATCTCTGAATTCCCACGTGGATGTTTGAGGTTCGTGGTCGCCACTGCAATGAGAGGTCAGCGTGGGTAGGGGTTTCACCTCCAACCCACTTCCTTCTTGGGTGCATACCTGAAGCTGTGGACAACTGGATATAACAAACTTTGGGATGTTGTCAGACAACTACATTGAAATCAAGGGAGTGACGGTGCCAACGAGGCAGCAATAAGAATGCTGGGCCGTGGAATATGACCTGGGTATGGGCGGTGGTGACGACATGAGGAAGGCGAGTGGCAATGAAGAGTAAGTGGTGGAACCGAAGGGCTTGGTGGCGCCCAGATGCTGGATTTGAGGCATTGAATCTAGAGCAGCAAGCAGAGACAACAAGGGCAGGAAGTGAGTTTCTGGAGCAGTGTAGTAATTCCTAATGACAACAGGACGTGGCAGTGGGTTCCTGAGGTGGCACAGACAAGACTGGGTAAACAACAGATGGGAAACTAAGAGGCCAGTGCATTGGAAGGACTACTTCATTGCCTAGTTGAGAAATCCTTTAGAGCATGCTGTGTACCACGCATATCGGTTCTTAGGGACACTTAGAGGGTTAAGACAAGCTCCCTGTCTAGGAGAGATCAGTCTGACAGGAAAACCGATCATGGGAAGAACAATGATAGTATGATGTTCTAGTTCTCTTGGAAAAGTGAAAGATTTGGTGATAAAAGCCAGCAACCTGCTGGGCGAATCAGCTGGAGCCCATGTCACCCGCCTTTCCCTTTACACCTCTTGGCTGCCCATGCAGCATCTGAGCTCTAACCCTAGCTGTGGGCAGGTTAGAAAGCTAGAACAAGAGAGTGCTTCCCATAGGAGGAGCAGATGTTTACTGAAGGAAAGCAAAGGGAGAAGGTGAAAGGGGAGACATATCCCTGGTAGAAGCACCAGAAATGATAAACAGAGCTTGCGGAATAGTGAAAGAAGCCAAAAATGCTTCTGAGCTGTCAAGCCTAGGCCACTGCATTGAGAGTGCTATGCTGGAGGATTTAGACGTTCGAGACTAGAAATATCAGTCACAATGTATGAACTGGGAGTTGTTGTTATATCCAATAGAGGAACATCTAACCCTCCACAAAATGCCCGGGCTAGAACACATATGCAGAATCTACTTAACTCCGGCTCCCAGAAACAAAAATGTAGTTTGGGGAGAGGTTCTAGTCTTAAAAAGCATTTAAAATTTTCACACTGGATCGTTTACAGAAAGAGAGAAAGCTATCCATCACATTTTGTTGTAAAGTGGAAGGGGAGATTTTTCTGACAACCCTCCTAGCCATCCTTATGCTGAGTCTCTGGAGAAAGGATTCTGTTTGAAGAGGCAGGTTTCTCTGCTATTTCTCAGCTAATAGGTGGTCAGAGGGCAATAGAGGAGTTAATTAACTTCAGTTTTATCAAGTGAAACTTCCCAGGTGCCTTGGACAGAGAAACAAGAGGAAAAGGAAATTAGTTTTAAAAGTAAGCTCAGGGCAACAGAGAAAGCATCGAGAGATTTAGAATTTTGAGAGGGGATAAGGAGTCAAATTTTCTTGGGATCGTTTCTCTGCAGGGAGCAGTCATTGCCATTTAACCTAAGAGTGATTTTGAGTGGAATTGACAGGAAGGACCAATAGTGCCTATGACAGCGTCAGATAATGTTAGCATGAATCTTCTAAGGCTAGAATCCAAATGGAATCGAAGTTTAAGTTCCTGTCCCACAGAACGACTCACCTAGAGTTTCCTAAACTGACACCCTGTTTTAAGACTCTTCCTTTGTATGAGCTGTTACTTCTGCTTAGAAAGTACTTCCTGTTCTTCTCTAATTGATAAAAGAGGCTTATTTGCACCTCTGACAGAACTAAAATACAGAACTATTTTGTTTTTGTATGTATATATTCTAAAATTCATTTCACTATATGGTATTATTTATTTGTGGCTATTCTCCTTACTCCAACACATGTATTTATTGAGTGACTGCAGCTTACATTGTGCTAGTATTTTAGACATGATTGAAAAATTCTCGCCATTTACCAAATAGTTTAGCAAGCGTGATGTGGAGCAACTACCTAATAAAAACCAACTGGGTTTGAGTGACATTTTCACTTTTTTTAAGACTTTTTTCCCCTATATTCATAGTAGAGAGTGTGAGTGTAACAGTGAAGGCAAGAGAAATGAGCACCCTCCACAGGGTCTGGTCATGCTGCCATCCCCTTCCTCCTTCGTCAGCCCATCAGACTTGGGGTACTCACATGTGTGCCTGGCAGGTTTCAGGCTGGGGATTTGTCTCCACAGGGTCTGGTCATGCTGCCATCCCTTCCTCCTTCGTCAGCCCATCAGACCTGGGGTACTCACACGTGTGCCTGGCAGGTTTCAGGCTGGGGATTT
>NW_006160131.1:2704564-2707900 GCF_000334495.1 Tupaia belangeri chinensis
GGTGGAGAGACTATTTACAGAAATAAATGTTGAGAACTTCACCACATTGATGAAAGACATAGATACAAATATTCAAGAAACCAAATATATCGTGTAATGGTGAACTCAGAAAGACCCATACTGAAACACACTGTAACCAAACTGTTGAAGATAAGAGAAAAAAATACTGAAAGCAGTGAGAGTGAGGTGACTCTCACACACAGATGATCCTTACCGAGATTATCAGCTGTTTCTCATCAAAAACTTAGGAGGCTAGAAGGTACTGACATATTCAAAGAGCCAAAAGAAAAAAAGATGGTCAAGTATGACTTCTACATCCAACAAAATGTCCTTCAAAAGTGAAGGAAATTAAGACATTCTCTGAGAAACAAAAACTGAGGGATTTTGTTATCAGTAGACCTGCTCTGCAAAAAAAGCCGAAGGGAGTTCTGCAGGCTACAATGAATGGACACTAGATAGTCACTACAAGCTATAAGTTGTATGAAGAAAAGATCTCAGTAAAGGTTAAAAACAAAACAAAACAAAAAAAAAGTTGGTGTTGGCCAGCCACAGTGGTGCATCAGTAACATGACACTCAGTGACGCTGAAGCCACGTGGGAAGGTCCCAGGTCCACATCACGAGGTCTTCCTGTACAAGCATGCACACACAGGGCCACTCCTGGCCGGCTGGGGCTAGGAGTGGATCAAGATGTAAAGACTCTCTTGGCCAGGGTGCTTCTCTCTGCCCGTCATTTCTCCCGCCCTTGCTCTCCCTTTCCTGTCTCTCTATAATCTATGTATAGTTACATATAGTTATATACATAGTGATAGTTATATGTAGATGGTTACATATAGATAGATAGATATAACTGGTCATGGTCTCTCTCTATATAGATGTAGATACATTTATATATCTATATATAGGTCATGTTCTCTCTCTATATATATATATGTATATATATATATAACTGGTCATAAGTATTATTCACAGATTATTTGCATCAAGTGCAACTTACTGTTTTGAGAGTCGAACAATTTATCTGATAGCAAGCTTTTTCCATGTTAGAATGTACATTTAACAGATGACTGCTTATGTAAGGAGATACAGCTCTCTTTAAACATATCAATGTATATAGTATGTGAACACTGTGGTAAGTGTATATTTGTTCCACACTACAATATCTTATATATATATTTATTTATTTATTTATTTATTTATACATATATATAGTCATTCTCCCTATATATAGGGAAAAGAAAAGATAGATATATATAGATAGATATCTATAGAGAAATACACATCAAAGAAATAAGTAAAAAAGAATTAAAATTTTTTAAAAGCTACTTTTATTGTAATAATGGTTCATAACTCTATTTTGTTTTCTATACAATTTAAGAGATTGATACATTTTTAAAAACTTTAGTCTAAAAGCTATTACTATGGTCATTTTAGTTTGAAACTCCACATATTTTCTACATAATTTAAGAGACAATGCAGGGGCCAGCAGGTGGTGTGGTGGTTAAAGGTTCTGGATTCCCACATGGCCAACCGTGCTTCGAGTTTCAGACCTGGTGGTTTACTTTCTCCCTTTCCCTTCTCTCTTTCTCTGTCTCTCTCTGATCAAATTAAAAAGTAATAATAATAAGTGAAATTAAATAAATAAATAATTCTTTATAAAATAAAGATACAATGCATTAAAAATTATTTGTTTAAAAGAATAGCTGGGGATGGCAGGTGATATGATGGTTAAGGTGTTGGATTCTCACATGGCTGACCATGGTTCAAGTCCCAGACCTGGCAGCTTGCTTTCTCACTCTCATCAAATTAAAAAATAATAATAACAATAAATAAAATTAAATAGATAATTCTTTAAAAAGAGAGAGAGAGAGAGGCCAGTGAATCGCATAGTGGTTACATCACTTGATTTCCACATGACCAACTGCAGTGAGTCCTGGCCTCGGTGGCTTGAAAATCACTCCTGGCACATGTGTATGCCCAAGATCTTGAGAGTAGAATGAAAAAGAAGGGACTGTGGTGTGGTCATCCCCCTCGGGGGTGGTTTTTCACTTTCCCTCTCATTCTCTCCGGCAAGTGAACAGGCCCTAAAGCAAAAACCTCTAAAAAGAAATAACCTTTACAAATGCAAACAATAAAGAGAGGACACAATATTAGCAAGAAAAAAAATTTTAAGTAACAACTAAGATAAAATACTTAGGAATAAATTTAACAAGAAATATGCAAAACTTGATGTAAGAAAAACAACTAAATACTCTCAAAATCCACAAGAAGTTTTACAGGAAGGGAAGACAAATCTATATGAAAACACGGAGCTATTTTAGTAAGAACAAAGTATTAGCCCTTTCATGAAGAAAGAGTTTCAATGTAATAGATCTTCCACAAGACAATGAACTCTTCCCCAAAGCCATGTGAAAGGCTCAATATTGGTCTCTGCTGTTGGCATACGTGGCATTCAGCAGGGGCCGTAACCAGAACAGCCTTGGGAAGCGGGGACCCTGGCAACTGAGCCTATACGTGAGCTCTGCCCTTGCTACCATGACCACTTTGTTCATAAGCCCCTTGGCCAATGACAGGAGAACTGAGGAAGGAGGTTGACTGAGGTCCATACAACTGGTCATTATTAGAAGTGTCTAAAGTAGTTGCTACATCAGCTCATCAGGGCCAGTCAACAAAATCCCATCAATGTAATGGACCTCCATGCTGACTTAGAAGGAAAAGGAAATCACGATCTCTGAAGACTCATATTATAATTTAGGACTAAAGAATGGATATATCCCTGAGGCAGAAAATGAAGGTGTGTTGCTGGCTTTGCTAGCCGAAAGTAAATTGCCTCTGATGGTCTTTGATGATAGATACAGAGAAACAAAATAGCACATACCAGATGCCAATATGATGCTTTTATTCATCAAACAACTACAGCTGCAACTGAAGCTACCATTTGATTAATTTTGCAATAAATCTCAGTCATTCTCTAAGATCTGTCTTCTATACAGGTCAAATAGATAAGATGAATGGAACTACAATAGAAATGACCACCTCTGCATCTTTCAAGTCCTTGATGAGGGCATCAAGATTAATCTGCAATTTCTTTAGAAATTAGCTGTGCTATTTTTTATTGGTAGACACGGTTCTTTCTAGTTGTTTCCACTTGATCTTTTCTATTACAGTAGCTCTCACTCCCTGAGTCATAAAACCCATGTAGATGTTCTGTCAATTGCTCAGAGTGTATATTGCAATTTTTTTTTTTTGGAGAGATTTTCACTGTAGGGCGTGTGCGCTCGCCAGACAGACAGAGAGAGACATAGAGACAGAAAGCGAGAAATCACCCCCCAGGGGGG
>NW_006160131.1:2708258-2714205 GCF_000334495.1 Tupaia belangeri chinensis
GACTATGTGGGGGTCCAGTGACATAGCCATTACGCTAACTGCTGGTTCCCGCAATTTTATGTGTTAAAACTCTAAGCAAAGAACTGAGAAATAATGACAGGGTGGGTTCTGGGGCCCATTCAACACACTGTGGAGTACTCTTGAGTTACAACTCCATTGATCACTTGACCTCCAAAAGCCCCTACCAGGACTGGTGGGCAATAGCAATATTTGGGGTCTTCAGGAATTTGTGTCTGTTCGGAGTCATTGTCCAGTGATTCCTGAAGAGTCTTACTTTGCTGTCTCCAGTGTGGATTCCCTGTGGTAATTAGCCTTCCTTTGAGAAGGCTAGGGAGGAAGAGTATAGACATTTTCAGTGGTGTAGAAGCACCATTCTTCAAGGAGATCCAGCCACCCCTCATTCAAGCGATTCTAAGTCTATAAATTAGCCCATGTCAGGGAATTGATTGAGGGAGGGTAATGATTCTCTGTCTTGATCATTGATGCCACAGTTCTGGTCATTAGACCTAGAGTTTTTCTTTTTATACTGACCAACCTAGACTTCAATATACTGCCACCTATTTCAGTTAATGACCAACTAGCTGATGCCATAATTCTTCACCATTCAGAATACTCTGATTACTGCTTTGGTCCCCTGCCAATACCCCAACCATGCCCACCTTGTCTTTGGTGGTTAAGCACCACCTCTTGGTGAGTCCTACCACTCAGAGTTCCATTATTCTCACTGCATTAGGAATCACTGTTCGATGGGAAATATTTCCATGGTAATTTCTGACACTCAGAAAAGAGCCATCATGGAGAGATTTAAGGTTTCTGGGTTTTCCTCATAAATTTATTTCTTACAAAAGTGATGAGCAGCGTGTTCTATAGACCCTGCTGCAGAGCATAAGTCTCACATAAGTTCACTCTAGCATTACAGTCTCCTTAGGCTTTTGGATACTTTCCTTTACAGTACAGCAAGAAAATTCTACTAAATTAAGTTTTATTTTGTCTATACATCTTTGGGTCCATCTTCCAATCAACTAACCAAGCAAACTGTTAGAGTCATTCCTTGCCCTTTGATCTAAAACATTGAATTGGTGGTTTCTGGTGAATGGACCCTGCTGTGAACTGAGTATTCGTGTCCTTTTCCCAGTCAATTTTATGTGTTGAAATTCTAACCCCTAATGTGATGGTATTTTGAGATGGGGTCTTTGGGTGGTAATTATGTTGTGAATATGGAACCATAATAAATAGAATTGGTGCTCTTGTTAAAAAAAATAGATGATAGAAATTGTGTTGTCTCTCTCTGCTCTCCCACATGGCAGGATATAATGAAAGCATGACCACCTACAAATCAGGAAGCAGGCCCTTACCAGACACTGCATCTGCTGACAACTTGATCTTGAACTTCTCAGCCTCCAAAACAGTGAGAAATAAATTTCTGTTATTTAAATCCCCAACATAGGGTATGTTTTGTTTCAGCAGCCCAAACTAACTAAGACAGACCCATATCAGTCAACTCAACCTGATATAACTTTATATTTCTTCTGCTTTGAGCCCGTATCCTCAAGAACTCACCCTATTTGTCCCAGATTTTGATCCATATAATTTGGCAGAATCACGCTAATTTTTTCTATGTGTTAAACCCCATCACAGTCATGCTTTGTACTTTTCACTCTGGAATTTGAGAAAAGTTTTCCTCTGGAAATAGAGCCTAGTTATGAATCCAGAAACCAGCAGAGGTGGTAGAGGAAGACTTTGGGAGCATCACCAGAGCCCTACAGAGAAACCGCTTCATCTTCTCCAGACCAAAGATGGCTAGGTTTCTCAGGCAGGAGTAGAAGAGCTGCAAAGAAGACTTGGGCAATTTAGAGACACAAAGTCCCCAGCTTCATCAAAATCTGACTGTATTTCCCCAGGCTTTAACATAAGATACACTGTATGTTTGAGAATTTAACTTGCATTGTAAATTTGCCACTTACAGAGCTAAACTTTAGATTTCATTTTCAGAAACCTTGGCCCTGCAGGTGCAAGATAAGAGATCACTTTCAGAACCATCCTAGAAATTTTGCCCTGAGATATTAAGCAAAGGTACTAATACTCCTTCTGTTCTTGGTCCCTGCCTAAGGCCCACTCAGGAATCCTGTTATGTGCAGTGGGTGACTGGCATTTCTATTTCTACAAAACTCCAATAGGATGTGGTTTCCAACAATTTGCCAAACGATAACAAAATTAAAATGCATACACCTTAACCCATGTATTCCACTTTTAAGAAACTTATTCTAGATATAGACTTACCCATGTAAACAATTCTCAGCAGAGATAGCATCAACTAATTTACATGTTAGTTCACCTGAGGCCTGCAACTGGTGAATCATAGGGCAATATCTCAGAAGCAATGATGAGGAGAGGCTGTGGACTATCCCTCACCTGCTTGCAGCATTTTCTACTTTTCTGTTTCTTAATTCTTATTTATTTATACCATGAATGAGAGAGACAGAAAGACAGATATAGCAATCCCAACAGAGTCTTGAACCATAATCCACTCCCAGCTTCATCCAGCCCAGATCACTTCTGCCTGGTGTACTCATGGAGGTCTCCAGACATGAACAGGCAACCTGACGATACTGGGTCAGCCTTGTAGACCATGTGTTTTACTGCTGCACCACTTTCCAGTTCTGTGTTTTTTACTTTTGAGTAAGTTTTCACATAAATTATATTCCTTAAATCACCCACAAACCCCGCTAAGATGTCTCTTGATTGAAGGAGTTAATGTGCAGTCAAGTTAAGCAATTTACTCAAGATTGTTCAAATTCTAAATCCAGGCCTCCTGTCTTTAAGTGTAGATGATATTTTTAAAACAAAGAACTCATGGGAACCAGCAGTTAGCGTAATGGCTATGTCGCTGGACTCCCACGTAGTCGACCGCGGTTCCTGTCCCAGACCCGGTGGCTTAAAACTCACGCCGGGCGCGTGTGCGTGTGTGCCCAAGATCCTGAGAGGAGAATGGAGGAGAAGGGATTGCGGCGTGACCATCCCCCCTGGGGGGTGATTTCTCGCTTTCTGTCTCTATGTCTCTCTCTGTCTGTCTGGCGAGCGCACACGCCCTACAGTGAAAATCTCTCCAAAAAAAAAAAAAAAACAAAGAACTCATGTGCAGGAAATGTAACCTTTTTTTCCTATACATAAGTTTAGCTGTATCTCAAGCCTCTATATATACATCAGAAAATATAATCTAGTCAAATCCAGACAAACCCAGGCACTCCAGGGTTTTATCAGTGCTATGCTTTGACATGCTCCCCTCAAAGATTTTTGTGTTGAAAGTTGGTCGCCATCGCAATGAGATTAAGAGGGTGAAAACTG
The DNA here is from genome assembly GCF_000334495.1 of Tupaia belangeri chinensis. Classification (NCBI taxonomy): domain Eukaryota; kingdom Metazoa; phylum Chordata; class Mammalia; order Scandentia; family Tupaiidae; genus Tupaia; species Tupaia belangeri. Next base: position 2,711,604 of record NW_006160131.1, read on the forward strand.
AATCTAGGTTGTTGAAAGGGAAGGCCTTTGGGAGGAGATTAGGATTGAAAGCATCAGGATGGGGTCCCTGTGATTGAATCCGGGTGGGTTTATAAGGAGACAACAGACACAGAAACACAGGAACATAGACATGCTCCCACAGTCCACCAGGTTGTGATGCAGCAAGAAGGCCCTGGCCAGAGGCCGGCAGCATGCTCTTGGCTACTCAGCCTCCAACACCATAAGCTAAATAAACCTCTATTCTTTAATAATTACAGACTCCTGTATTTCTGTTATTAGCAACACAGCAAACTAGAATACCCAATCAGATATAAGCTCGGTCAATTCAGGGATTCTCTCCGATTCTTTCTTTCCTAGTCTGTGACCTTTCATGGCATCTAAGCCATGGGCTAGGGAGGCATCTGGTCCACAGCTGCGCTCTGTCTTTACTGGTGCTCACTGCCATGTCCAATCCTTCCTCATTCTGAGCCTACTGATTCTTCCAGGTGGACCCTTCAGAGTCTTCCAAGACCCTGCCTGCAGGAATCAGGCTGCACAACCACACTGCATGTCTGCCTGTTGTCATTTAGGAGCCAGTGACTCTTCCACATCCCCCTTCTCTCCTGGTCACATTCACCACTCTCTGTGGTAGACAGAAACACTTTTAGGACTTCTCTTTACCATAGCTGAAATAATCCTTATCATTTCAAAGGATGCAATACTGGATATTACATAATAGTGTATTCAAACTAGTCTGAAAATTCTTCAATACATCTCTCATCAAAAGCAGAGTCTAATTCCTTTCTCCTTTCACTATATAACACCTGACGGATTTACTTCCAATGACTAGCAGAAGCAGACACGATGCTTCCAGACCTCCAAGGACAGAGGATGGTAGAACAGAAGGCCTTTACTCAGCTCTTGCTTTTTCTGGGCATGTTCCTTTGGAGTTCTCAGTTACCATATATAGTGTCCAGTTCCCCTAAAGCCACCACATGGAGAGACCACAGGGAGATGAGAGAACTGGGGCTCCCAGCTGTTGCGTCTTCCTCGCCTAAGTTCCAGGCTTAAGGCATGTAAAAGAAGAAACATTTGAGATGGCCTCAGTTGTGACTGAGATGGCCTCACACATGACAGCAACCTCATGATAGACCCTAAGTCAGAACACCAAACTGGACTTTATTCAACTACCTGACCTATAGAAGTTCAGAGATTATATGTGATGGTTGTTTAAAGCTCTACATTTGTGACACAGGTACAAATAACCTTTCTGAAGGGTATTGTTTACAGAATCTTTTTGGTTTAGAGAATGCAGGGGCATTAGGAAACCAAGGTTAGAGAGCCCTTGAAGGTCATAAAGATAATGAGTTTTAAGTCCCAGCCCCCAACTTTTTTAATAATTTATTTTATTTTAATTTCTTTTATACATTCAATCACTATACATCACTTAGCTTGTAAAGCAAATTTTCTAACATGAATACATTTCACACCAGTCCAGTTGGGGATACTATACATGTTATCATCAATTGATAATCCATTCCTGTGTCCCATAAATGTTTTGCCTTTCTACTTTTCTCTCTAATGTCTTTCCTCACACTCTCTTCCTTCTCTCACCCTCTTCCCATGCTATATCCAGTATCCATAATCATTATCCATGTTTCTATATTCTTTAATCTTTCCATTTCAGCCATAGAGTGTAGTCAGTCAGTATATATTAAGTAGAGACATACAATGACTCTCCTTCATAGTCTGGCTTGCTTCACTCAGCAGTAAGTCTTCCATATTCATCCACTTTCTATCAAAAATCAGTGTCTTGTTTTTTTATGGCTGAGTTGTATTCCATAGAGTATACGTGCCACACTTTTTCAATTCATTCATCTGTTCACAGACATTTGGCTTAGTTCCATGTCTTAGTAATTTTGAATAATGTTGCAATAAACATAGATGTGCAAGCACTTTTCTGACTAAGCATTCTCCTGTCATTTGGGCAGATACCCGGGAGTGGGATTGCTGGATCATATGATAGTTCTATGTGTAGATCTTTGAGAAATCTCCATATTGTTCTCCACAATGGCTAGACCAATTTACATTCCCACCAGCAGTGTAAAAGAGTTCTCCTAACACTATATTATCATTTATTGTTTTTTTAATCTTAGTAAACCCTAGCCCCCAATTCCTAAGTCCATCCTTTCTAAACCACGTCACACATTATACTCCCTCTCTAATCTATTTGGTTGTCAATCCTGATCAGATTCACCAGTCTCCTAAAAATATATGGCTGTATATAAATTTTGGAAATAAGCACATATCATGAAGAAATCCCAAAATAAGCTATTGAGGATATCTACCTTATCTATTAACACAGGCTAAGTCAGATCAAGGTGAAAAATTTTTAATATCTATATACCCCTGGGAGATTTTATATTTGGGGAAAAAGCAAGAATTAAGAATGTCAAGTGTCTCTGTCCTAATAAATAAAATATCTGTTGAAGATTGCTATGGATTAAATATTCATGTCTAAAATCATTCTATTATCTAGAGGTTTTTGTAACGTTCATGAAGAGTTCACATTTTAGAGGTATCTCAATGTTTCTGATTAGGTAAACTCATGCTTTTCAGCAGG